>NC_044594.1:2765127-3072363 GCF_901933205.1 Camarhynchus parvulus | reverse complement strand
AAAGCTATAATCTCATTAAAAATAAGGACTGAAATTAAAGAATTCACCAGTCCAGGGCTTCCTAGGGCCACTGGGGGAAGCAGGAAGGGAGTACCTGCAGCAAGAGCTGCCTCTGCCAGGACGTGGTTATTCATGCAAAGCAGGGCAGCATCAGTGCAGGCTGGAATTCAGCACTCAGACATTCCTGCAGCCTGGCTGGGGCTCAGATTTCCTGGAGGAAGGGAGGGAAGCAGAGCAGGCTGTCCCACTGAGGTGACCACACTGAGACATGGGAGGGAAACGAGCTGCTCCCACTGCCTCCCACTCCTCTCTCATCCTGCCAAACCCAGCCCTGAGAGCTGAATTTCCATCAAATCCCAGCATGGCTGGGCTTGGGAGGGAGCTTAAAGCTCCCTTTAGAAATATTAGAAATATTTTATTAGAAATATTAGAAATAAATATTAGAAATATTTGAAATATTAGAAATAGAAATTAGAAATATTAGAAATAGAAATTAGAAAAATTTTATTAGATTATTAGATAGAAATTAGAATATTCTATTAGAAATATTTCTGTCCTATAGAAGGACACCTCCCACCATCCCAGGCTGCTCCAAGCCTGGCCCAGCGTGGCCTTGAGGACATCCAGGGATGGGGAGCTGTGCTCTGAGCAGTTCCCCAGTGAGTTTTCCACTCAGGAAAGAACAGAGCATCCTCCATACAGGAGAGGAAGAGTCAGGTATGGCAGTGGGACAGCACCTTCATGGACAACATCTCCAATGCAGCTGCCTTTGAAATGGAACCCAGAGCTCCCAGCTTCTCCCTGCAGCCCAGAACTGAAGGCAGGAGGGGCTCAGTGTTTCTTTGAGCCCCTGGCTGTGCTGCTGGCAGTGCTCTGCTCCTTTCCATCCCTATTTTCTGTTCCATTCGCTGCCTCCCTCCCCACCCTCCGGACACAATGGGCTCCTTTCTGCTGTGAACCTCCACTCAGACACTGCTGGCTCCTCTCTTTGGGATGCCTTTCAGTGGGGAGAAGAGGGGAAATATTCCCTGTTCCCAGCGAGAAGCAGCACTGGCAGCCTGGGTTATTTTGTCGGACGTGTGGCTTTAAGTGACGCCTTTGCCATCTGTTCCGTCTGCTAATTATGAATGCAAAACAAACGGAGCCCACAATTGCTTCATTTAGAATAAGAGAGATGGCAGTGACCAAAACAGTTTTATTTTGGTGTCAGATGCTCTTTTTATTTCTCCTGTCTCTTCCTAATCCAAAGCAGGGCTGGAGCTCTTCTCCCTCTCCCGGTTTGCAGCAGTGGGTGTTGCTCTGACAAACAGGACCGACTTCCACATGCTCAGCCTTTAGGGCTTTAAGGGACAATCCCACAAGAGCAAGGAAACAGGAAAAAAAAATCTTCATTTTCGACTGATTCCAGCTTTTCTGGTTTCAATTCAGTTGTGCTGCTCTCAGAGCTGCAAAAGGAAAATCAGGGCACCTGCAGAGAATTTGCCAGCAGCATGTGAAGCACTTCCACCTCTGGTTCCTCTCACCACAGAAGAGTTTTGCAGCCAGGATGGGACAGGATGGGGGGCAGGAATGATGCTCTCTGCTGGGGCTGTGTCCAGCAGCCCAGGACAATCCCACAAGAGCAAGGAAAGGGAAAAAAAAAATTTTCATTTTCAGCTGATTTCATCTTTTCTGTTTTCAATTCAGTATAGATCTCCCTCTTTCCTCCCCACAAATCTCCATGAAAACTTAAAGATTATTTAAAATCTTTAATAACTAATTTTAAAATTATTTAAACTTAGTTATTCTCACTACCACTGAGTTTTCCTAAATTTCCCATTCAATTTTTTTTTTCCCAATTGGAAAGGAATGGCAGGGGACACTCTCCCAGTGAGAAATTGTATCTGAAAAGTTCTCCCTCCCCATTTCCAGCTCCCAGCAAACTGGCCTAGCCCAGCTGAGGCAGAAATACATGGAAGGCTGTGTCAGGAATGCCCAGATCTGAGATGGAACCCAGGATGGGCTGAGATCCCAAACTGGGCTGGGTTCAGCTGAAATGGAACTGAACCCAGTTCCATTTCCAGCCCTGAGCAGCCAGATCAGGATCTGCCCCAGCCTGGAGCCACCTCTGCTGTAAAAATGATGGGAAATGATTCAGGAGCTTCCAGCACGAGGGTTAAAGGTTCTGCTGGTGTCCCAGGCCTGAGGGATGATGTTGTGCTTTAAACATTTGGGCTGGAACCAAGAGATGTGAGAGAAATTCCAGGCTCTGGTGGTCACTTCCTCTGTCAGCTCCTGGAAATCTCTGCTGCTCCTTTTGCTCCCATCCTCTGCCTGTGACAGAGTAGGGAATGGAACTGATAATCCAGGGAATTTTCTGAAATCCTTCAGTGGGGAATGGAATTGACAATCCAGGGAATTTTCTGAAATCCTTCAGTGGGGAATGGAATTGACAATCCAGGGAATTTTCTGAAATCCTTCAGTAGGGAATTGAACTGATAATCCAGGGAATTTTCTGAAATCCTTCAGTGGGGAATTGAACTGATAACCCAGGGAATTTTCTGAAATCCTTCCATTTAGGGTTAAAACATTGTTCCATCCCCACGTTCATACAAAGTGGAAACAGTTTAAAGTTGGAAATTAAGCCAAAAGAGCTGAAAAAGTTTGAAGGAAAGGGATGAATGCCCTTTCCCCAGCCTGGTGACAGTGAGGGACAGCCTGGATCAGTGGCAATGCCAGGAAATGAGTGCAGGGTACATTTTCCCCTGGCTTTGGTTAGATTCCCAAAGAATGAGCGTCCATGAGCAATGCTGAAAGGATCAATGTGAAGAAGAATTAATTTTGCGCCTCCAAAGCTGTATTTAGTAAGTCATGGTCATTGAAATCCCCTTAATTGGATAAATTCTTTGCCAATGTCACAATCTGATGGATGAAGGTTTGTCCTCCTGGTGTCTGACATGTCAGGAGGGAAGGGAAGAAGGAAGGAGAATTTCTGGGCTCTTCCTTTAGGTGTGTCAACATCTATTTTCTGCTAAATTAATTTGTACTTGAAGGTTTGTGTGTCTGGAAGAGTTCACAGGATCAGCTGCCCTGGTTTGGGCTGTGAAAATTTGCCTTTATCACAGCTTTCATTCCAAGCTGGAAGAAGGTAAATTTTCTTTTCTTGGTGGGATTTCTAGAACAGGGCACGTAGAGGTCAAAATTTCTTGCTGGAAAGCCGTGACAGGTGTGAAAAAATTTATCCAAACCATTTACAAGTCATGATTCTCTTCCTCACTTGGTGCATTGAACTGCTCTGGGACAGTTTTATTGCAAATATCAGCATTCTTGGGTCAAATTTGGGCTGCTGCTTGTCAGGAATGGAAATTCTGCAAATCCTGGTGGTGCTTCATGGCCCGTCTGAGTGTTTGAAGCTTCAGGCATCACTCCTGCTCTGCCTCAGCTCGAAACCAGAGCTGGAGAATTTGGGTCTCGTGCTTCTGTGCCCAAATTGTGGTACCTGTAATGAAAAAAACCAAAAAAAAAACAAACAAACCCAACCAAGACAAAAAAAACCGCAAAAAAACTAAAACAAAAAACCCCAATGAAACAAAAAAACCCGAAAAAACAAAAACAAAAAACACCCCAACAAAACAAAAAAAACCCGAAAAAACAAAAACAAAAAACACCCCAACAAAACAAAAAAACCTGGAAAAACTAAAACAAAAAAAAAACCCAACAAAACAAAACAAAAACAAAACAAAAAAAAAAACCCCAAAAAAAAAAAAAAAAAAAACCCCGACCAAACCAAAATAAAAGGTGTGCTTTGCCTGCTGTAGGAAGAGATTGGAGAAAATAATCTCATTTTCTTGGTGATGAGGCAATAAAAACCCCCATTTTTTGGCCAGCAGCAGCAGCAGCAGCAAGGTGGAGTTTCCATGAGGGAAACTGCAGAAAGGAAAATGCTCCCTAAATTAAATGACCTGAGCTGCATTTACATCACATTATAGGAACACTTAAGTGAGGTTTTCTCCTTGTTTTCTGGGGATTTATCTACTCTGTGGATGCTTCTGAACAGTTTTATTATTTCCTAGGTATTATTTGATATTATTATTTCTTAGATATTATTTTTTTTTCCTAGATAACTTGGGATTTCTTTTCCTTTCAGCTTGTTCCAAGTGGCAGGCAGGTTTTATCCCAAAATATTTACTGGAGGGGAAGCAACTCTCAGCACCCCCTGCAAGGATTTTATCTCTCCTTTAAATTCCCCAGTTCAAAGCACTGCAAATGACACTTGTAATGATGGTAAAATGGAGTGTGGCTGCATGGAGTAACGTTTAAAAATAATGATACACCTCTAAGTAGGTCTTATAAAAGGAAATCTTAAATAGCTCCAGGGAAACAGATGCTTTGGGGGACTTGGGGATTAAAATAGTGGCTTCCAATTGGCAACCAAAACAGAAATGCAGCCCCACTCAGTCAAGCTCAGCAGCAGAAATTCCTCTGAAATTCCTCAGGGCCCCAAAAGTGGGAAGGTGTGAAAAGCACCTGGTGCTGCACCTGCACTGGGGTTTAGAATCTTTTTGCCTCTTCTGCTTTTCACCGGAGAACCATGGGGTGGTTTGGGTGGGAAGGACATTAAAGCTCATCCAGGTCCTCCCTGACACCTTCCACCATCCCAGTGTGTTCCAGCCTGGCCTTGGGCCCTGCCAGGGATCCAGGGCTGCTCTGGCAGCTCAGTTATCTAGGAAAAAATAACATCTAGGAGGTAATAATATCTAAAAATATCTAGGAAACAATCAAACTGTTTGGAAGCATCCACAGAGTAGATAAATCCCCAGAAAAGAAGGAGAAAACCCCACTTCAGTGTTGCTATAATGTGGTGCAAATGCAGCTCAGGTCATTTAATTTACCTGTGCCAGGGCTTGCTCACCCTCCCAGAGGAGAATTCCTCCCCAAAACCCCAACTAAACCTCCTCTCTGTCAGTTCAAAGTGATTTTTTTTTTGCTATTTCCCAGCTTTCTCTCCACAGTGGTGCCTTTCACGTGCTCTGTGCAGCCGGGAGCTTTGCCCAGGGTTCATTTTTGGGGCAAAATCATTTTTCTAGGATGGGAAAGGGCTGAGGCAGCCCCAGCAGAGCCGGAGGTTTGTGCTTTGCAGGGTGAGGTTTCAAGGGAGAGCTGCAGGTGGCTGGCCAGGGGCAAAGGCAGGGGATGTTCCCTGCTCCCCCAGGGGAGTGTGGGCAGCCCCAGCCCAGCTCAGTGTCTGCTTAGGCACCAATTCCACTGATTTTAAGTTAAAATAATTGGGATTTCATGGACACGGGGAGCTGTGGTTCGATCCCATCTCCTGGCTCTGCTGTGGAAGTGAAAACCTCCTTCAAGAGCCCCTTAAACTTCACTCCAGCTGTTTGTCCTTCCTCAGCCCCAGCAACCCCTCAAAGCTCATTCCAGCTGTTTCTTGATGTGTGGACCTCAAGGCAGGTGCCTCACCCCCACATTTTTTGGGTTTTGGGACAGAAACACCAGCCTGTACAAAGGAACTGAGCAAGCTGAGGAAAGGGGGATGTTTATTTTGTGTGCATTCGTTTAACACAGAGAAACAAAATCCTGGGTTTGTGGTGATTTCTGCTTTTAGGGCAAAAGCCAAATCTCAAGTGAACAGTTTTAACTTGTTGGTTTGGCATTTTTCTTTCAGGTGGGTTCTCCCAAACCAAGACAAGCACTCCGGTGAGTCAAACCTTGATCCCTACTCCCAACTCATGGAATATTTCTCCTGCCTGCGGTGGCATGGACAGGGAACCCCCTGAGGCTGAGCACAGGGAATTCCCTCTCCTGTGCTTCTGTCCTGGGTAGAAAGCAAAGATGATGCTCTTTGGGGGACTTTGGGTTCCTGTTATGGGATGTGATGCCTTCAGGACAATCCCTGACTCAGAGAACCCCAGATTTGATGGGACTTTAAAGCCCACCTCATTCCTGCCATGGGGAGACTTTTCCTTGGGAGATGAAAGGGGGACAGTGCTCCAAGGCACAGCCCATGAAATTGGCTTTTTTGGCTGGTTTTGTGGATTCCTGGATTCCTCGTGTGAGGATGGAAATCCTCATCTCCCCCAGTGCAGGGCACAAAAGGAGCAGGAAAAGCAGGAGCTGAATGATCCCTGTGATTTGCCCGTCAGCAGGAAACGATTTGAGATGGGCAAGAGAGGGAAGGAGGGCTTAAAGAAAGAGATGGATTTCCTGCATCCAAATCAAGGAACAGCCAAAAAAAAAAGGAAAGAAAACCCCACCAAGTTTAATTTAAACCAAGTTTAATCCTGTCCCAGACAAGGTCAGCAGGCACCACGCACAAATAGCTCAGGCTTTGATTTGATCTGTCCCTTCCTAAAAGTGGAAGGTGAAAATATTACATCCAGTGTGTGTGCTTTGGGAACAGGCAGGGGGGGAAAACCGAGGGGAGGAGGGGAAAAAAAAGGTTGTTTAATGTGGATATATGACCCCAGCGTGCTGGGAGAACGAGCCCCAGTGTCTGGTGGGTCAGACATTGTTAGATCTGGCAGGGATTCAGACATCTGCCAGGGAGAGGGGGATTTTGTCAGGAGAAGTGGGAGAGACGCAGCGTTCTGTATGAGCCCGGAGAACACTTCCTCTTTAAAACTCCCTTCCTAAGCCGGGGCTCCTCTATATTTTATATTCAGCAGCCAGGTCCCCGCCCCCAGCCCTCCCCACCCACCGGCACCCTTTAACTTGTTAAGTTTGAAAGATGATCCAGAGCCCTGCTCTGCTGTGCTGCGCTCTGCTCTGCCAGCAGCCCCGTTTAAGGCCGGGATGAATGCAGAGCGTTGGTGCAATGGTGCCGCAGTGCTGCGTGATCGGAATGCCAGATGCAACATGGGGGGAAAGGCCACAAATGTGCCTGCATTCCCAGTTTACACAAGTCTCCTTAGCAACTTGTCTGATTATTTAATTTTTTTTTCCTTTTTTTTTTTTTTTTTTTCCCATACATGTGAGTGCAGCAGCGTTGTCCCAAATCTCCAGCGAATAAAACATTCCCCGAGTTTTTTCTCGGGGTTGTTTTGCCTTTTCCTTTTGTTAAATTAGTGGCTTAATTTTAATTTTTTATTTTTTTTCCCCTCTCCTGTACCCTCGGAGAAGGATGGCAGAGGGGCTGGGGGTGGGGGCACTGGGATAGTTTTCATTGTGACTTGCCCAGAGTTGGTTCCTTTCCAGTTGTTCACATCTCAGCATGTGGAATTATTGTGCTTTCTCCCGATTTGCCACAGAATTGGCACCAGCCTGACATTGTTACTCATTGGAATTGTATTTGGAGCCGGGCTGATTTTCTTTTTAAATTTTTTTTTCTTTTTTATTTATTTATTTTAATCACCCTCATCTTTTTTTTTCCCTTCATTTCATAACAACCCCTTTGATTTTCCAAACAATATATTTAACAGTCTGTAAAATGGAGGAGAGGAGGAAAAAAAAAACCAAAAAACCCAACCCACCAGGGTGAGAGGATTGTGGCAGTCTGTCCCTGAATCCCATATTCCCCTCCCCGTGCCATTTTTTTTTAGTTGCCTCCTGAAGAACCCCCTCCCTCCCCATAGGAGGGAGTGGCCTTTTAGGGATCAAGGTACGTTGGATTATTTTTTTTTTTTTTCCCCCAGTTTGTGTGATACTTTATTAATAGCATGGGGCAAGAGAGAGGCTGAAGGGTGGGGAGAGCAGGGGAGGAGGGTGGAGAAAAGCAGAGTTCTCCTCCAAGCCCTGTACCTTGAAATAACTCAAAGGGAAAAGAGTTGCAGCCTCACTTGAGTTGTTTCAAAATCTTCCTGGGTGCTTTTACTTTTTCTTTTGCTTCTATTTTTTTTTTTAATTTCCAAGGGGAAGGGGTAGAAAAAGAAAAAAAAATAAAAAGAAGAAGCTGAGCCAAAAAACATTTTGAAGGCTTGATCTTGGCTTCTATACAAACAGATGTTGCCTGTCATTCCGTTGTTAAGCCGGCAGCAGATTGGAGCAAGCAGCAGCAGTTCAGGGGGAACTGCAGCAGAACTGCAAAGTGGGAGATACAGAAATATAGAAATATATTTTTCTTTTCTTTTTTTTTTTTTTTTTTTTTTGGGGGGGTTTTTTTTGTTTTTTTTTTTTTTGTTCAACACAGCAATACTTTCCCCCTGGAATTACCTCTAATTACAACACGTCTCTCTTCAATTTTTTTTTTAAATTCAATTTTTTTTTTTTTTTTGTCGTGGGCAAAACAACCCCAAAACATGGAAAAGCAGTAGGGACTTCCACCCAAATGCAGCTATTTTTTTCGGGCTGGTTTTGAGAGGTTTTTTTTTGGTTGTTCTTTCTCACACGTGTAGGGAAGGGGGTTCTGTTGGAAATGCTTTGGCATTCTCGGTAAGCGAACATTTGCCATCACTCAGGTCAGGGATTTCAGGGATTTTGGGGTTTCCCTTGCTGCCAGCCCTGCTCCTGGTGCTGGAGGTGCAGCTGGGGAGCTCCAAGGCCTTTCTGTCTCCTCTACAAGTTTTGGGAAGGCTGCAGGACCAGAACCTCGCTGTTTGTCCTGCAGAAATTCTCCCGGAGCTGTTTCGTGCTCTGCCTGTGGGTTTCATCCCCCATCCTTTTGATGCTCTCAGATTTTTTCCTCCCCACGCCCTTTTTCACTTCTCCCCTCTGATTTAATCTCTGCCTGGCTGGGAGGAGAGAGGAAACAGCAAAACTCAGCAGGCTTTGAGCCGAAGGAGTTAAAAGTTTCTTGGCACCAGAGCAGTAGTTTAGCAACAGATCAGTTCATTTAAATGAAAGAAATCACAGCCCCAGCCATGTGATTTTGAAATTTCACATCTTCTGCTTCCACTTTAGAACAAAGCTTCTGTTTTTCCTTTCCCCCTTTTATTAATTCACGCTGCTTTTGTTCTAGACTCGGTGGGTTTGCGCAGAAACTCAGGATCGGGCTGGGTTTTCCCTTGAAATGTGAAATTTTGGGGGTGCCCCCATCACCTCCTGCACACCCAACAGCTCCTGGCAGGGCTGTTTGCACCTCTCTCTTTGTGAGCTGGGAGCAGCTCCCATTTTTGGGATAAAGGCACCTCAGCCCTGGGAAAAGGAGCTGTGTCCAGCAGGGAACTGAGCCGGGATTTTCCCTGCCCACATCTGGAGTTTGGGACTCAAGGGTTTTCCCTTTAAATGTGAAATTATGGGGGGGGTGCCTCCATCATCCTGCACACCCAGCAGCTGCTGGCAGGGCTGGGAACAGCTCCCATTTTTAGGATGAAGGCACCTCAGCCCTGGGAAAAGGAGCTGTGTCCAGCAGGGAACTGAGCGGGGATTTTCCCTGCCCACATCTGGAGTTTGTGTCGCTCCAACATCTGCAGCACCAAGTGGTGGCTCAGGGTTCCATTATCCTGCACTTTATGGTGTACACAGAGCATAACCCCCATCGTGGTTTTAATATTCTGGCCCAAAAGGATCACAAACAACTTTTTTTGTTGCTGTTTGTTCATTTAAATGCGCTCGAGCCTTGGCACGGGTCCTGGGAGTTTTGTTTCTACGTCAAGGAAAATGAAATAAATCAACTCCTTGGTGGTGAAGTTGGGGATTTAAGAAATAAGAATGATTTTAAAAAACCTAAAAATTTAAATAAATTTTTAAAAATTAAAATTAAAAAAGAGAATAAAACAGGAAAAAAAAAGAAAAAAAAATAATTGATCTATTGGCAAATTATAAAATAAAATATTTTTTAAAATTAAATTCAGTGGCTTACGCTGAAGGAATGTGTTTGGAGGGAGTTGGGACCAAGAGGTTTTTCCGTGGAGTTTCTTCCCAGTGGCATTGCATCCAAGAGAGGCCAGGATGTTTGGGAATGGGTGAATCCTATAATGGAAAAAAGGGGGGAATCCTTCTGTCAGGAGGCTGCTCCCCAATCCCACCATCCCTGCACCCCCTGCATGAAACCCTCAGTGGGGAGGAACAGCTTTGAGTGGGTGAAAAATCGAGGTGCTGGTGCTGAGAGGGGGGAGAGGTACCAACCTCCACCTCTGCCGTGGCTGCTCGTGGCTCGGGCTGGTTTTGGGTTTTGTTCCTCCCTGCTCTCCTGGCCAGCACCGGGAGCCGGCCCGTCCCCCTCAATATTGGGAATATTTCTGTGGGTGTCGTTGTGGTTACATCACAGAGCTCTCCTTCCTCATCTCCATTCTTGTGCAAAATTCAAATAATTCCCCCCCTCCCCGATAGCAGCTGTGCATGGGGTTTGGGGTTTTTTTTTGGGGTTTTTTTTTTTTGTTTTTTTTAAGTCGCTCTTTAACGTTGCGAAAGGAACAATAAAATGAAAGGCAAAACCGGCATCTTAAAACTTGGCAAGTGAAAGCAGCTTGGACAGGCAGCCAAGAATCCTGCTGTGGTGCAAAAAGAATAGCATCCACGGAGCCACCACAACCCGGGGCTTCTCCTCTTTTCACAATCGCGCCGGCACCGAGAAATAATTATTCCTTGTATCAGTGTTAAAAGAGTCAACAAGCTTCAAAAAAGCTTGCTTGGTGAACCTCCTCCAAAGCAGGTAACTATGCTCCTCTTTGATTCTGCTTGCTCCAGCTGGAATTTTGGGGCGAGGATCAGGAGAGGAGAGCTAATCACTTGCAGGAGTTGGTGCGCGTTGCTAACTGCCAGGGAAGGCGTTCGCCTCGTCGTCGTTTCTTTCTTTTCCTGAATGGGTTTGGTGGGAATAGCACTGGCAAACTTCTGGAGTGGTTGCGTTCCCAGGAATGTTTTATTTCCACGTAGGGCCGGGGGGTTGAGCCAAGGTGGAAGACGGGAAATAATCCTCCAAAAAAACAATTTAAAAATGAGGATTTTGGGAGGTGGGGAGGCGTTTCTCTCGTTGGAGCTTGGCTGTTCTTTTTTGCTCCTAAAAGCCGTAGCCTCTGGGTGTAGGAAAACAGCATCCATTCCTTGAAAATATGCCATGAAAATATCCATAAATATTTTGTCTTCCAGAATACGTTCCCGAGGAGTTGGGCCTAGCAATATGGCAGCGCACGTTCCATAGGAAACCCTGCAGAATGCTGCTGCTGCTGAGGTAATTTGGATTCTCAGTCAGTATCTCCCTTTCCCTTCTCATTCCTTAAAATTATTTCAAGCACAGAAATCCTCAAAAAGTTGCTTTTTGAAGCTAGGATAGAGTGCATGTGTGTGTGTGTATATGGAAATATATATATATGTATATATATTTATAGGCCTAATTACCTTGGGGTTCAAACTGGGGAGAAAAGAATGGGAATTATTTCACAGTTGTGTTTCTGATTTGCCTGAATTTCGGGGCAGAAGGACGAAATGGCTGCAAACAGCTTTTTGCTCAGGCACACAATGCATTCCGTAGTGATCGATTTCCCTGGACAGGGCATTTCTGCTTTGTGGTCTGCAAGAAAACCACCCACAGACCAAACCCTCAATGTTTGGAGATTTTATTTCCCCATATTTCCATCTGTATTCCTTTGGATATAAATCTCTAAAATACCAGCTTTATATTGGGTTGTTACTGACAAAAATATTCTGTGTTTTTGGCTGTCCCACGTAGCAGAGCCTTGTTGATCTTGTGATCACTGATACTGTAAAATTAATAATGAAGCAAAGTGTGCTCAGTGTAAGGATCTGAGAAGCCTAAATAAAAATCCCTTAATGTACAGGTTGAAACTTTTTATTTGTAATCTCAGCATTCGAGGCAAATTCAGGCTGATGCTGATCGATTTGTTTGCCTCTGATGGATTTTCTGCCACTGTGTGTATGTTCATCAGGTTTTCACAAGGTACAATAGCTCTGGGATTAATCGATGGGGGGAAACGTTTCCAACCCCACATCTTGGCAAATCCATGGCTCACTTTCAATCCCCCTGGATGTACTGGATACAAGTGAAATTCTTGTTGAAAAAGCAGCTCTCATTAAAAAAAACCAAAAAAATTTAAAAATCCGCATTTTTCAATAAACAAAACTGTTGCTTTGCTGCTGCATTTCTCAGTTTGCTGCCTTAAAGCTTGTCCGTGGGTTTGTTTTCCAAAAGGAGCAGGTTGGATGCTGGATATTTGTAATTTACAGCCCCCAGGTGCCATGGAATGCCATCCCTGTGCCCCATTCCTCAGGAATGCAGGGGGGCACAATCACATTTATAGTGGGCATTTCTTTGGAGCTTTCCCAGGAATGGCTCTTGCTGCTTTTCCCCCTTTTTCTCCCTTTTTCCCCCACTGAGTGAAGCTCTGGTGATGGATCCCAACTCTCCCTGCTCCCTTTTGTGCTGGAAAAGCCAATCAGGTGGGGAGTGGGAGGTGCAGCAGGAAAAGGGTGGGTTTTCCCAACACATCCCAGATTTCCTGGAGCATGTGCAGGGCTCCTCGAAGGTCTGGCTCTGCGTGTCCCCTCCAGGCAGAGCTGGGGACATGAATCCTGTGCAAAAACCACCCAAATTTTACAGCTTGGTTTTTTTTCATGGATTTAACTTATCCCAGGGAAAGGAGATTAGCCCAGGAATTAATGGGAAAAAAATACGGGTTTGGAAATAGATAAAGTGAGGAAAATGTAACCTCATGATGATTTCAGTGAGATCATCTCATGTAAAAAAATCAAATATTTCTCTGCCAGAGCCACTCAAATTAGCTCACTTCATACACATAACTGAATGTAAAGAATATTACGTGTCATGTTAAGCTTTTTTTTTTGACTATCCTATTCTGTAATGTCTCTAAATCAATATTTCTTCTCTCAAAAATTTACATACAAAAGTAAAACCTTCTATAAAAACCATATAAACCTTCTAGTATAAAGCATACCATATAAACCTTAAATACCATATATACCATGTAAACCTTCTATACCATATATGTCATATAAACCTTATATACCATATAAACCTTATATACCATATATGTCATATCAACCTTATATATCATATATACCAAACCAAACCTTCTAGAAACCATACCATATAAACCCTCTATTAAACTTTTAAAAATTCTCTGCACATTCATTACCCACAATTAGGGTTAAAAACGAATATATTGAATATAAAGAAAATATTTGATGGAGTTTTGCACAACCCAGTGAGGCTGAGGGCAAAATTCCCTTTTACAGGAAGAAATCCTGGTGCACCCAGCAACAACTGACCCCAGAATTGTACCTTTAGGCCCTGTTGGACAACCTGGATTTTAACCTCAGGTTGCCTGCAATAAATGAGCTTTGTGGTGGAGGGTTGGGGTTATTTTTGGCTGGGTAACATTTGTTGTGTTCCATTTGCAGCTCTGTTCCCAAGGAGGGCACAATGCCTGCCCCGCTCCAGCCTCCGCCACTGCAGGGACTGAGTTTTCTCCACCCCAAAATTCCGACCCTGGATTTTTCAAAGATGCTGCAGCGCGAATTTTTGGTTGCTGAAAACTTTGGGAAAAGTCTGGATGCTTTTAAGGTGAGTGTCAGCAGAGGGATGTAAAGTTGGAGGATGAATTTAGATAACCTTTGGGCAGATGGTGAAAGTTTAACATCTATAACAGGAGTTTCTTGCCACCCAGCGATTCCAAATAAAGGAAAAATTGTATTTTATAATTGCATATTTACCAAGCTGGAAAGGTTGAAGTGATTTATTTTAAGAACCTGCACCAAAAAAAAAAAAAAAAAAAAAAAAAAAAAAGAAGAGAGAGAATTTTCTAACAGCATCCAAATAGCAAAATTCTTTTCCAAGTGGTGCCTGTTTGATTTTACAGAGGATAATATTAATTTGCATTAATCTGGTTTGTCTCCTGAAGGAAAATAAGTGAAAAATTGGTGACACTTTGAGGAAATGATTTTGTCCACCAGCTCCATGTGGAGCTCACAGCCAGGCTGCTTTTCCCCACCAATAAAATGGGAAATATTCCTTCCACAGGAAAGAAAACTTGGAAACCTCAGGGGAAGGAGGGGGCACCGCCTGCTTGCGGTGGCAAAGCTTTGCTTTTCAAGCTTTATTAGAAAAATCCTAAAGAACTTTTATATTTGTCTGCGTGGAAGAAGTGCAGGGTTGAGGTTAGGGGGAATTGCCAGCTTGTTCAGCAGAGTGACAGGGGTTTTGTTTTTTGCCTTTAAAAATAGAATTAAAGTAGAACCCCAGCCCAGTAATGACTTCTCTGAAAGTTAAAACAACTCTCAGGCAGTTGTTTAGCCAGGCTGCCAGAATGGAAACAACTTCTTGCAGGGTGGGGGGATGGCCGTGTGTTGGAATTCTGTTTGTATCCCAAAATTTTGCTGTTGGACCATTTCCCACCCTGTTTTAGTGATATACCTCCAGTGCTGCTTGTTAATTCAATTCCTGTTAACCTCAGTGCTGTGCAATCACCAGAAATCCTGTCCAGCAAAGTGCTTGTGAGGAAGCACCACAGATCAGCGTCATTTTGGTCGGTTTAAATTTTTATTTTATTTTATTTTGCTGATTTTCTTAAGGCTCCCGTGGGAGTGCAGGAATCTGTGGCTTCATATCAGCACAAAATCAATAATCCACTCTGCCCCCCACCCTCCAAGGAGGGGCTTTGAGAGAACGAAAGCTCCTGGCTAAAACTCAGAAATTCCACTCGCAGAAAGGTTTTTCCTCTTTCCATGCCCCCCTAAAAGTGACCCCAAACCCTGTCAGTGCCAGCAGCAATCCCTGCCTGCTGCCACAAACCCGTAGATCCGAACTTGTGCTCATATTCCACACAAGCTTGTATCTATAGGTCTGGGGCTGGCTGGCAAGAGCACCCCGGGGTTCTGCTGCACTTCAAATATCCTTCACTCTTCCCTCCTTTTCCCCCCTCCTCCCTCTTTTATTTTTATTTATTTTACTTATTTTTATTTTTATTTATATTTAGAGGAATATAAAAGTGGAGCTGCAAATCTCTCCCTCGGCTTTCAGTGCCCAAAGGGGTCTTTGCTTGGTTGGTGCTGAGGAAAAGGGGATGGGGGGAGTTGATTTTGACATCAGGATGAAAAAATTAAATCCCACCCATGGCCTGCCCTGCTCTGGTGATGGGGATGTGATAGGGAGCATTCTTGTGTTGATTCTGGAGCAGATGAAATCATTTCGTTTGTAATTTCATTTATTTTATGAAATAATTTCATTTATTTGTATTTCGTTTATGAAATAATTTCATTTATAATATTTGAAATATTTCATTTATGAAGATAAATTCATTTATTCCATATGTAACATGGAGTTATTCCTTCCTTGCTTAGCCCAGGAATTTGTGAGAGGAACAATCACTTCTCCTCCTTTATATCCAGGAAATTGGAATCCCTCCTCTGACACAGGAGGGGCTTGGCCCTCCAGCTCCTCTCTCAAAATTCAGTTTATCATAGAACCCCATTGCTCCCAATTTCATGGTGTTTGTGTCTTTTCAAATAGTTTTTAAGATAAATAATCATGCTGGAAAGTCCAAAAGAAGTGGTAGGACAGGAAAAACCCATGGGAGCAGGCAGTGCAAAGGCTGCTGTGGAAAAGTAAAAATAAACTTTAAAGTTGGGAGAGTGGAACAATTATTTCTGAAGAAGCAATTTTTTTTTTAAACCCCAACGTACAGATTCTATATGAAAATAATTAGGCTGTAAACTCAAAATAAAGTCTGACTATTTCTTTCCAGCAGCTTTCGGTGTTAATTCCACCAAAGATTTGCTCTGCATTTCCACTTTTAAATTTCTCTGGTTTGAACTTGGCTGCTTTGACATACGCTGCTGTAGGCCAAAAAAGGGGGATTTTTTTCCTCTCTTTGCTGAATTTCCAGGATTTTCTATGTGTTTTCTATTTATTATAAACGTTTTATTAAACATTTATATGAAAATGAAGTCAGGGAAGTCCAGCCGCTCTTCTTTCTCCCTGTGAGCTGAAACTAGGATTAAAAAAAAGGGGGGAAAAAAATTGCATTTTGGTGTCCTGTGTGATGTAAAGCTGGGTATGAAAGCTGGTCCTCAATATTCCCCAAATGTTTGGACAGGAAATCAAGAAATAAAAGGTGAGGAGTCGTTTCCAGCAGAACTTTTGCCCCTGGACTGTTCTGTGGTGGGATTTTGCCCAGAACAGGCACCTGGAGCCAAGCTCTCCTTTGGGATTTTGAGGTTGCTCCATCCATGGTGGGATGAGCAGGGGCTCACCATGAGCAGGAGGAGATTGGGACAGTACAAACTGGTTTTCCCAGAAGATCTGTGAATAATCTGGGCTGCTTTGGGGTTGGTTTTTTAAATGCTGTGGGTGTTCATCACCTTGAGTTCCCCTGGGCTCGTTTAGTCCAAGCTCCAAGGAGAAATGAGCTGGTAAAACCCAAAAAAATGCAGATTTCTGTCAGGTGGTCTCTCCTCTGTGAAGCCATTTGGGGTAGAATGGGCTGAGAAAAGCCTGGAATTGGTCAAGGATGTTCTGGATTGGTCAGGGATGTTCTGGATTGGTCAAGGATGTTCTGGATTGGTCAGGGATGTTGTGGATTGGTCAGGGATGTTCTGGCACTTCAGGTGACTTTGCTTGGAGAGTGCCAACACCCCCTGGCATGGGAATTGGGTCAGATATGTCCCAAAACGAGGTGCCACCATTTGGTTTTTTTTTTTTTTAATCAGGAAATCAATACTTGAATCATAAAAGAGGAAAGAAGAAACAGATTTTTTTTTTCCTTCGTTTTAGTGGTATTTCTCTCTGAATAAGTTGGGACCTGCTAATCAATATCTGGATTTTTTTTTTACCTCCTTTTGGTGAGAGGCTTGGTCTAAACACAGCTGGATGCTTAGAAAGGAAACTTCAGAGAAGTGGCAGCAGAAGTGGGGTGAGCTGCTGGGAGGAGGAGCAGGGAGTTATTTCTGAGGCTGAGCACGTTTGCTGATTGCTCTTGGGATTTTTGGGGTGAGTTTGGGGGTTGCTGTGGCTCAGCTTTGTGGCACAGGCTCAGGGAGGATGGAAGGAGGGCACCAATGGAAGCGCCAGCAGCTCAGCTTTTCTGAGCTCAGCTTATCCAATAAAACCTGTTCTTGCTGAGTTTTTAAATTGCATTTCACATGTTTGCTGAGTGCTCCTGGTTTTTTGGGGTTTGCTGTGGCCTCAGCTTCGTGGGACAGGCTCAGGGAGGATGGAAGGAACAGCACCAGCAGCTCAGCTTCTCTGAGCTCAGCTTATCCAATAAACCAAATAAAACCTGTTCTCACTGAGATTTAAACTGCATTTCAGTTTGTCTCTTGTTAAAGTGCCCTCCTGCTCTTCTTCAGCTGCAGCCTCCCATATTCTGCCCCTTTGCTTTCCAGCTCTTTGAAAAGCACTGAGTGGTGTTTCCAGCTTTAATTTGTATTTCTTTGCTGCGGCTTGTGCTGCACTGCACTTCATCGAGTTCTCTGGGGAAACTGGAGTCTGACAAAGTCATGTGAAGAACTTTGAAATGTGTCTTCCTTTGAGGATGGAGGGGAATAATTGGAGCATGTGCAGCTCCTACCTGTGCTTACAGGTTCTTTTTTTAAAATTATTATTATTTCCCCCTTTTAAAAAAATTATTAGCCATTATATTCATTTTAAATAGTCATTATTATGAATATAATTAATATTAATTAATATTTAAATGAACTCATAATTCTTATGAACCTAATTCATTATTATGCAATATATATATAATATATGTGATATATGACATATAGTTAATATAAATTATATAATATATAATATATCTATGCTATATGCTATATATAATATATATATAGTGTATCATATATATAATATATAAAATTTCACTAAATAGAACTAAAGGAGTGAGGTGAGCAGAAGGAATCATGTCAGCATATATATAATATGTAATATAATATATGTAATATATGTAATATAATATATAATATATAATATATAATATATAATATATAATATATAATATATAATATATAATATATAATATATAATATATAATATATAATATATAATATATAATATGAGCTGCTGAGAGCAGAGTCCTTCACCCACCTTGAGGCTGCAGGGGGACTTAAAGAGGCACAGCCGGAGTCAAACCAGAGCTCCTGGATGTGGGAATTACCCCAAGATGTCCCAAAATCCTCTCCAAAAATCAGTGCCTTCATAAATGCAGCTCCTTTCTCTGGAAATGGGCAGAGTGGCTGCTTTAAAAGTTAAAAAAACCCCAAAACCCTCCTGTGTGGCTGCATCTGGGCTTGTTTGGCCAGAGTTAGACTTGAAAGCAGCAGAAGTTCTCTGAGGAAGCAAAGCTTGCCCAAATATTTTTTTTTTAATTTCAGTTTTAATACTTGGTAAATCTTCTTTTTCTCCCTCAAATTATCACTGTGCCATTTGTCCCTGACCATCTCTCACTCCTGTTGCTGCCTGAGAATGCCTGTAAAGGTCTCCTGCGGCCAGGGATGTCTCGTGGTCCCCACTGAGGGATGAAAAATGGAATTTATTTGTGTGTTCCCTCCTTTCCCAGCCTGGCGAGGAGCACAGCGAGCCCCTGTCAGCAGAGGAGCACACAATAATTAGAATAACCATATGCAGTGGCAAATGGGATCTGTGAGAAGCAGAATGGAATTGTGCACCCTGGAATTTGAACCCTATCCAAATACTCTTATTCAGATCATCAAATCTGGTTAAACTCTTAAAAGGAAGATAAATTTCAGTATTCTGGTTATTTCAGTAACCTGATTTTTTTTTTCCTCCCCCCACCTCCTCCCTCTCTTTTTGTTTATTTGCTTCTAATCAGTAAGGGAGGAAATAAGGAGAGGATTTTTAGGGGAGGGATCCAAGGTGTTGTAGGTAAAAGTTAAGTTAAATTAGGGTATAGTTCAATTATATTGTATGAATTATGTTACATTAATTGTATTATGTTAAGGGGGGTTATTAGAATGTTCTAGGAGAAGGGTCCAGGGTTTGGTAGAACAGTGATCTGGTGGGGCAAGGCGAGGTCGAAGAGGGATTGGATGGAAAACCTGACCAATCATTCGAAGCCCTGCAGAAACGATTGGTCCAGAATGAACGGCGTTAAAGACCAATGAGAAGCCTGGAAATGGACCAATCACCATGAGTATCCAAAATGGACCAATCCTGGACTCAGAGGGGGCTATAAATGGGGGAAATTCAGTTGAGTTGGGGTTCTTTTTCTTGGATGGTGCTTGTGTGGGTGCCTGGCTTATGTTGGGTACTGCGTTCTCTGTAGCTATGTTAATAAACGAGAACCTCCTTCTCTGGAGAAAGGTTGGCCTTGTTCATATTGATAACACAAGGCACCTGAGCCAGGAATGCTGCGTGGCATTCCCTGAGCTGGGAGTGCTGCAGCTGGGCTGGGGAACCCCTCAGTTGGATTTTTGGAGGTTCATGGTGAAATCCAGCCCCAACAATCCACCCTGGAGATGTTGGTTCAGCTTCCTGTCAGTTCCTTCGTTTTTCGCATGCGGGTGAAACCAGCCTTGGCTCCCGGTCCAGATCATGCTGTGCAGGGTTTCAGTCACAAAGCAGGCCTGGGATAAGCAAAAAAAATGATGAAGAAAAAGTTTTGGGACTGTTTGGAGTCATCAGCGCTCATGACTTGCGCCACCCTGCCATGCTGTGCGGGGTTTCAGTCGCAAAGCAGACGTGGGATAAGCAAAAAAATAATTTTAAAACAGTTTTGGGGTGGTTTAAAGTCATCAGCGCTTTTGACTTGGGCCGCTTTCCCCTTAGATCAGCGCAGGCAGGCACTGGGTTAATTTCATTAGGTTAATCTGAAAGTGTGAACACGATAATGATATTTCAAGGTATCTAAATAACCCAGAAAATTGGTTTTGTTTTTTTTTTTTTTCTGGTAAAAAGGCCCTTAAAAACTTGAATACCTGCAAATCCCTGTTTGCTGAATGCAAAGAGAAGCTGTGAGGTTCCGTTCTCTCACACAGAGCTGATGCTCCAGCTCCTCCCAAAAATCACATTTGGTTCAGGAGTGAGAGCTCAGCCACCTTTCCCCTAGAAAAAAACCCAGAGATTGAAATGCAATATTGAGCAAACCTTCAGATTGCTGCAACCCTGGCTAAAACTTGAGGCAAGGTTTTTGTCATGAGTTGAAAACTTTTGGAGAGCTTTCAAAATAATTTACTTGCTCTGGATTTCAGCTGAGCCCAGATGAGATTTCTCTCCCTACTTTGCAGCCTCTTGGGCTTCCAGCCCTTTTTAGGGAGTTTGCCAGAATTCTGGGAGAGCTCTCTGAGCTGGGGTTGAACCTCTTGAGGTTCCTCATTACAACCAACTTCTAAGAAAATGTCACCAAATAAAGCTGAAGGAGTGAGGTGAGCAGCAGGAATCGTGTCAGCATTTGCAGTGTGAAAAAACCCCTCCTGTCCAAAAGAAAATAATAAAAGATCACTCCAGGCTGAAATTTGGCAAATGAGATCTCAGCCCTCCAACTGGAACCATGGCATTTGTGGGTTTTTTTGTATTTATTTTTTTGCTCAATGACTTCAGGAAATGCATTTGCTTTGGGAGTATTTTCTGGTTTGCCACCCCCTCCTTGGCAAGCCCTGCCTGGGATCTGAGAGGGAAGGTGAGCTCCTCCTTCTTCTGCATCGTTCACAGCCTGAAAGGTTCAGAGCCAAAGCTCAGCTGAGGGCTTTCCTGATTATAATGGGACAAAATTCAGCTTACCTGCCCATCCATAGTGAGTGCCCATTGCTGGAATCCTGTTCCAAGTCTGTAAATGCATATAAAGTGGGATTTAAGGCAGGGAATTAATGCATCAGACACTGTTTTATGGCATTATTTGGGAATAATATAATATTATTCTAATATTATGATATTATTCTAATATTATTATATATATTATATAATAATATATATATTAGTATATATAATATATAATAATTATTTGGGAATATTCTGCCCTCTGCACCCCTCAGCTGATGATTTTCCTGATTATAATGAGACAAAATTCAACTTTCCATCGTGAGTGCCCATTGTTGGAATCCTGTTCAAAATCAGTAGGTCTGTAAATATAAAGGGTGATTTAGGGCAGGGGGTTCATGGATGAGGCACTGTTTTATGGCATTTTTGGGAGTATTCTGCCCTCTGCACCCCTGCTTTTCTGTGTGACTGAATTGCTGCTTTCCACTGTTTGAAAGGAATGGGATAGTCCAATCAGGAAGTTCCCAAAAACCCGCTCTGGGTTGGGATTCTCACCTCACTCTTGGGGAAATTCAGCAGGAAATGTGGATAAGGGAAAGAGTTTTGTGGATTTTTCTCTCACCTGAAGCCAGTGAAGGGAACAAGAATAAAACCAGTGAGGAGTGAAAATTTCCCAGTCCAGTCTAAGCTTGGTCCTGGTGTCTGCTGGGGTCGGTGGCGTGGGCAGGTGGGATCTCCAGAGCTGGAGAACCTGAGAAGAATTCTCCAGTGGAATTCTGTCTGTTTTTAGAAAAAAATACTGCCTGGATGTGAATCCCAGCATTTCTGTGCTAGGACAGCAGCTGGAGTCGCGTTTCCTTCAGGAATCAGAGAGTTACAGGCAGAGAAAAAACACAATTTTGTAATTGCACTGGAGCTTTAGAATAAGGCCGGGCTGGGCTGGGCCAGAGATTCCCTTTTGTCCCCAGAAGGGTGAAATCATTTCTGGGATTCTGAAACAGCAAGAGGCCTAAAAGGGGTCCCAGCAAAAGGCACTGGGGCCCCACGAGCTGATTTAGGAGCGCAAAGCTCCACATGTTCAACAGGAGCTTCCTGACATCGATAACGTATCACAGCATTGTCATTAAATTAC
Organism: Camarhynchus parvulus; assembly: GCF_901933205.1. Taxonomy (NCBI): domain Eukaryota; kingdom Metazoa; phylum Chordata; class Aves; order Passeriformes; family Thraupidae; genus Camarhynchus; species Camarhynchus parvulus. The sequence goes on along the minus strand of NC_044594.1, from coordinate 3,050,677 downwards.
AGATCGGCCCTAATTGCGTAATTAGGTATGATTGTGCTAATTGGGTAAAGACATAATTGACAGAAATCACCAGAAAACAAACAGGGAGCTCGGTGCCACCATGGGGAAGTGTCACAAGGGCTGTGCCTGCCTCTGCTCTGCTCCTGCCCAGGCCAGGCACGGAGAGGGGACGTGAAGGGACACCAAGGGACACAAATAATGGCACAAATAAATAATGGCAGAAATACTGGCACAAATAATGGCACAAATAAATAATGGCACAAATGATGGTACAAATAATGGCACAAATAAATAATGGCACAAATAATGGCAGAAACAAATAATGGCAGAAATGATGGCACAAATAATGGCACAAGTAATGGCACAAATAAATAATGGCACAAATAAATAATGGCAGAAATGATGGCACAAATAATGGCACAAGTAATGGCACAAATAAATAATGGCAGAAATGATGGCACAAATAATGGCACAAATAATGGCACCGATAATGGCAGAAACAATGGCACAAAAATAATGGCACTAGTAATGGCACAAACAATGGCACAAATAATGGCACAAATAAATAATGGCACAAGTAATGGGACTTTATCCAGCTCCTGATCCAGGGCTGTGCTTTGGTCACTGCTCCAACTGATCAAACAGTTAACAGTGCCTGTGCTCTCTGCTGCCAACTCAGATATGCTGCATTTCCACTCTTTGGTCAAAGTAAACTTTACTAAATATGGAATCATGAGAAATTGGGATACCATCAACACCATGGGCACTCAGACATCGCAGGAAAATAATCTTGCATTTTTCCAACGTGTTCTCCTGCTGTTGCAGGCTGAATTCTGATTGTAAAGGCAGGGCAGTGCCTTTTCCATCATCAGGAATTCTGCTTTGTCTTGGGAATTCAGCAGAGCTCAGTGTTCATCCCTGAGGTTTGATTCCCTTGGAATCCCCTTCCTGTGCCAGGGGCTGGGCTCACCTGAGGGGCAGCTCCAGCCCCACCAGCACATTTGGGGGTGATAATAACAATAATGACAATTACAAAATAAGAATAGTAACAGTAATAGTAATAATAATGATAATAATAAAAAGAAATAAAGAAATAAATATAAAAATAATAAAAACCAGGAAGTTTTAAGTGCTGCTTTAAGTGCTGCCTTGGTGGGTGCTGGGTGAGTCACAAGGATGACATCCTGCTCGTTTGGCTGGGCATTAATGCAAGTTAAAAATGAGTGGCCTGTGAAGGGAAGGTGGCTGCCTGCTGAGGCGATTTCCCAGAATGGTTCATTTGGACCCTTTAGTGCAAGGGTCAGATTCACCTCAGGGTTTGTGCCCCTTCTGCAGCTCTCTCCCAACCCCATTCCTGCACATCCTTCAGATATCCAGGAGCCAAGGTCGAGGTCAGCGTGGTGTGTTCAGAAAGGAAAAGACAAGTTTCCCCCTAAGGCTTCTTTAAATGCTTTCTAAGAAATAAATATGTCTGTGTATGTTCTGAATCTGCTGTGGAAGGGGATCACCATTATTTTAGCCAGGGGAAAAAATGCCATCTCGTGTGAAAACCTCCATGATCTTACCCAAATCCAGCAGGAATACCCCTGGCTTGTCGTGTCTTGCCCCATTTCCATTGTGGGGAGCTGAGTTTGGGCTTGGTGTCTTTCCCCCAGCAGTTTATTCCCTCTAAATTAAAACCACTGAGGATTTGGAGGCCTTTTTTATTTTATTTTATTTTTTCGTGTGTGTAAGTAGAAGCCCCTGAGGTTATGAATTTTTGACTGCATGCATCCAGGTTGAGGTAGTAGGTTGTATAGTTTAGAATTACACCAAGGGAGATAACTGTACAACCTCCTAGCTTTCCTTGGGTCTTGCACACACCGGCGTGAGGAGCGACCAAAAATCCTCAGCACTCTTTGCTCGGGACACCTGGAACAGGAAAAGAGCAGGTAAGACCAGCTGGAAAACCTTTTGAAATCCTTCTGCCTCTTTAGAATTATCAAAGTGTTGATTTTAGAGCGTTTTTTTTTTTCTACTTGTTGGTGCTGTTTCATTGAGTTTGTAGCAAATCCAGTGATGTTTGTCTTCCTTCATTAGCCCTCGAGCAGCGTGGTGTTAACATTCCCAAAAAAAGCACCATGGCAACCTCTCAGTGTTCCTGCCTGCATGGTCAGCAAGCAGAAGTCCCCAAAGGTAAAAATATCCTGTATTTTTTTCCCTTCCTTTCCATTAGACTTTGATTGGCTCCGTTAATTCTACACTGGGAGTTAAACAAGGCTGGTGATTCCAGATAAAGCCTTGGAGGTTTTATCCAGATATTTATTCCAGATAAAGCCTTGGAGGCCTTATCCAGATATTTATTCCAGATAAAGGCTTGGAGAGTTTTGGTGAAAGTACCCAAATCTACAGAGCCCTCAGGAGAGCTGCTCCTTGGGAATGTCCAGTGGGGAATACACTCAGCTGAAATTTTTAGGGGTTTTTTGTACATTAAATTTGGGTGTTTCGCAGCAGAGATTTGCTTTTCCCTCCCAGCAGTTTGGGTGAAGGAGATGGGGAACACCCCAAATCTTGTGGAGAAGCTGTGGGACCAAAACCCCACATTTCTGATGTGTTTTGCAGGTCTAAATTGCAGGGAATTGGGAATATTTATTCAGGTGAAGCCTTGGAGACTTTATCCAGATCTTTATTCCAGATAAAGCCTTGGAGGGTTTTGGTGAAAGTACCCAAATCAGGAGAGCTGTTCCTTGGGAATATCCAGTGGGGAATACACTCAGCTGAAATTTTTAGGAGTTTTGGTACATTAAAGTTGGGTGTTTCACAGCAGAGGTTTGCTTCTCCCTCCCAGCAGTTTGGGTGAAGGAGATAGAGAACACCCCAAATGTTGTGGAGAAGCTGTGGGACCAAAATCCCCACATTTCTGATGGTTTTACAGCTCAAAAATGTAGGAAATTTGGAAGATCCAATTTCCCCAACTGCTCCTGAAATCCATGGTTTTATTTGCCTGAATATTGGAGACCTGAGAAACCCCTGAAACTCTCCTAAAGTTGGAAGAGAAAAGTGAACATTTTGAAGCTGGCAGCGCTCAGGGTTCAGCTCCTCTGGGGGCCTGGGTGAAGGTGGTGGCCACAACCCTTGGTCAGGGCCCAGGACCTGAACTTAAATCTTTTCACTCTCTAGATGAGTAATTCTGGCAAGGTTTTCTGAGTTCCCAGAATTAAGAGGCTCTGTCTCTTCCTAAACTTGTTCAGTTGGTGAAGAAAAATAAAGAGCAGGCGCTGGGTTAATTTCATTAGGTTAATCTGAAAGTGTGAGCACGATAATGATATTTCAAGATATCTAAATAACCCAGAAAATGGGATTTTTTTCTGGTAAAATGGCCCTTAAAAACTTGAATATCTGCAAATCCCTGTTTGCTGAATGCAAAGAGAAGCTGTGAGGGTTACTCAGGGCTCGCTTATGAGTTATTCCAAGAGTGGATTAATGGGATTTGATCCCATTTTGCTTCCAAAGAGGTTACAGGGACCAGTGGCATGGTTTATAGCTCTGCAGCTCCTCAGGACAAGGAGAGGATCTGGGGTAACACAAGGCTGCTCTGTGTTTCAGGGAGCCACATGCCCCAGACACATGCAGGTAGTTCAAACATGAGGAATCTTCTTGGCACGTTCCAGGCACTACCTTATTTCCCCCCCATAAATCTTTCTGCAGATGGAAGTGCAAATTTTCGGCTGCATTGATTCCCGTCCAACACAGAGGGGTTTTTTTTTCCATAAGGGTTGGGTTTTTTAACCTGTTTGGGACTTCTTTAGGAGCAGCTTTGTGAATTATCCCAAATAAGAACATGCTCTTCTTTTCTTGGTTTTTTTTTTTTTTTTAACCTGTTTAGGACTTCTTAGGAGCAGTTCTGTGAATAATCCCAAATAGGAACAGGCTCTTCTACTTTGGGTTTTTTAACCTGTTTGGGACTTCTTTAGAAGCAGCTTTATGAATAATCCCAAATAAGAACAGGTTCTTCTCTTTTGGGGGGATTTCTTTGTGGTTTTTTAACCTGTTTAGGACTTCTTAGGAGCAGTTTTGTGAATAATCCCAAATAGGAACAGGCTCTTCTACTTTGGGTTTTTTAACCTGTTTGGGACTTCTTTAGAAGCAGCTTTATGAATAATCCCAAATAAGAACATGTTCTTTTTTTAATTTTTTGGTGTTTTTTTTAACTTCTTTGGGACTTCTCTAGAAGCAGCTTTGTGAATAATCCCAAATAGGAACACACTCTTTTTTTGGTTATTTGGTGGTTTTTTAACCTGCTTGGGACTTCTTGAGGAGCAGCTTAATGAATAATCGCAAATAAGAACAGGCTCCTTTTTTTGTGTGTGTGTTTTTTAACCTGTTTGGGACTTCTTTGGGAGCAGCTTTGTGAATAATCCCAAATAAGAACAGGCTTTTCTTCTTTTCTTATTTTTTGGTGGTAATATTTCAGATTTGCTCCACGCACTCCAAACTTCAGAAGGTTCAAAACTGATGATTATTTATAACAATCCTGTCAAAACCCAACTCGATGTTAAATCTGAGACGTAAATGAAAAGCCCCGTCCCGCTCCAAAACCCGAGGAACCATAATTGAAAAAGGAGAATGGCCAGTGGTGAGCATAATTCAATGTGCATATTTTCCCTGTGAACAAAACAGCATTCCAGCTCTCCCCCTGATGAGAGGAATGTATTGTCAATTAATTAGACTCCCATCATATGTCCTCGGATGCCCTTCCATCATATGCCTTCCATATGTCCCCGTGTCATATGCCTTCCATATGCCCCCTGTGTAATTAAGCTCCCATCATATGGCTTCCATCATGTGCCATTTAAGGAGATTTCCAGGAGAACGTGGCACTGTTACAGTCCTGGACCTTTTGCAACGAGGAAAGGAACAACTCAGGAGCTGTAAATGAGGAGAGGAGGAAGAAAAAAAGGAAGGTGGCTTGCCCTGAGAGCTGCCTTTAATTGCTGGCTTTGTTTCTCCCAGCTCGAGCAGTGGAGGCACAAAAATGTCCTGTTTTCCTTGGGTGGCAGTCCCAGTTTTTATTCAGTTCAGCCTCTGGATAGCCAGGGAGATAGCTGCTGTTTTTCAGGGAATGTTTCCGCTGGAATGTGAAATGCAAGAGAAACAATCCACCTCCCAGCAAAGTGTTTGTCCTGAGATAGGGAAATGGAAACTTTGGCCTTGTTTGGGGTCCCTGAGCGGGAAGTGAAGGGCCAGAAATAGCCTGGGAGGGGATTCGTGGAGAGGGGATGGCGCACCCCACTGGAATTCGTGGGAGGGATTCATGGAGAGAAGAACTTCCACTTCCATCCCTAGGAGGGAATTAATGGAGAGGAGAATTTCCACTTCCATCCCTAGGAGGGAATTCATGGAGAGGAGAATTTCCACTTCCACTTCCATCCCTGGGAGGGAATTCATGGAGAGGGGATGGCACATCCCACTGGAATTCATGGGAGGGAATTCATGGAGAGGAGAACTTCCACTTCCATCTCTGTGAAGGAATTCATGGAGAGGAGAATTTCCACTTCCATCCCTGGGAGGGAATTCATGGAGAGGAGAATTTCCACTTCCATCCCTAGGAGGGAATTCATGTCGGGGAGAATTTCACTTCCACTTCCATCCCTAGGAGGGAATTCATGGAGAGGAGAATTTCCACTTCCATCCCTAGGAGGGAAATTCATGGAGAGGGGATGGCACACCCCAATTCCATCCCTCTGAGGGAATTCATGGCACACCCCACTTCCATCCCTGCTCTCCCTCATGGACCGTGGGTGTGGAGGGCACTGAACTTTCCTTGCCATGAGGAGGCCCAAGGAAATGTGAGATGGATTCTGAATTTGCTGGGATTTATTAGGGATAAGGAACAAAAAAAGGCACTGATGCTTGCACGTGTAATGAAGGAAACTGCTAACATCCAAGGAATTGTGGAATGGTGTCCGGTGAAAGGACAGCTCGTCTTGTGTACAATTGTGTCTCTGTGCCTTCTTTCTTCCCGACAACTTCTGACTCTTTTCTAATCCCAAACCTGCTCTAAACCTGACAGAAGAGCAGTGACTTCTAAGGGTGCTCTGCTCCAGCTTTGCAGGAATTGCAGAAATCCCAACAACACACCCAGAAATCCCAGCCGTGCACCCCGAAATCCCAGCCATGCATCCCAAAATCCCATCCATGCATCCCAAAATCCCAGCCATGCATCCCAAAATCCCAGCCATGCGCCCCAAAATCCCATCCATGCATCCCAAAATCCCATCCATGCATCTCAAAATCCCATCCATGCGCCCCAAAATCCCAGCCATGCGCCCCAAAATCCCATCCATGCATCCCAAAATCCCATCCATGCATCTCAAAATCCCAGCCATGCACCCAGCAGTCAGGAAGGAGGTTGAAAGGACGCAGAGAAGGTAAAATAGCCATTTGTGCTGAGATCTCTCAGTTAAAAAATTCAGAATATTTTGCAAAATATCCCAGTTTACCTGGACTGAATGGCAACAGTTCAAACTGCCACAGGCTGGGAACCATTCTATCCCTAAAAACTTTGCATTCCAGCTGTGGGCCATGGTAAAACCCAATATTTGGATGCGCTCTGCCTAGATTGAGTCAGTATTGAGCCCAAAATCATGCTGTATTTGCTGTGCAGGCATTCTGCACTGTTTGTAATGCAGGTGCATTCCTGAGAGACAGGTGACCGCTCTTGCTCCGGCTTAATCTTTAATTTTCAACTCAATCCTCATTGAAATCACACACAGCAAACCCAACCAGTCCATCTGAAAGCTTTAGGTCATTAGGGAAATGATTTGGGGAATATTTTGTGGTCTTGCACCATCATTAGTCTACCACACTTGTAAAGTGCATATTAAGGGAAGCTTTTAAGCCTCTTGTAGAGCACCACTGAAATTATCTGCCCAGAATTGCTACTCAAGCGTTGTATTCTGAAATATTTTATTCTCCTGGCTTGCTGGGCAGCAAGAAAATCCTCCCAGTAGCGCTCATGCTTTGCTTCTCTGTTCTCACATGGCTGGTGGAAAATGAAACTTTCATCACTTGAGGGATTTTTTTTTTTGCCTTCTTTTTTTTTATTTTCAACCAGCGAGTTCCATCTATTTCTACACCCTCCTTAATCAGAGGCATTAAGCAGAGTGAAATTTGTACATGGAAGTTCTGGAAGGGCTGGGATGAGCTGGAGTGGAGTGCCAGAATGACTCGTTGTTCCATGAATAAGGCCCTGAGTGTTCCATTGATGCAATTTCTAAGTCTCTGTCATATCGACAGAATTCCTGCCATAGCTGGAATTCCAAGCACAGCAACCTTGGGAGTAAATGATGGTGATGATGATGATGGGGTTCTGCATGATTTCATCTGGATTTTCTGTCTGAAAGTTGATCAGACAGTTAAAAATAAAAGATAATTTCATTCCCCAGACTCAGAGCTGCTCCTCACGTCTTTGGGAATGCCAGGAGAGGGAATTCCTCTCTCTGTGTATGTGTGTTGGGGTTTAAAAGTATAGAATTTTATATAAAATTATTAATAAATTAAAATAATAAATAAATTAATTAAAATTAAATAAATTATAGTTCAGAAAGCCTGCTCCTCATGTCTTTGGGAAGGCCAAAACAGGGACGTTCTCTCTGTGTGTACATATATTGGAGTTTAAAACTATAGAATTCTTTAAAAATCATAAATAAATTAAAATACTTAAGTAGATACATAAATACAATTAAAATATTAATAATAATAAAAAATAATTATAGTTTAGAAATAAATTGTAGTTCAGAAATGCTGCTCCTCACACCTTTGGGAATGCCAGGAGAGGGAACTCCTCTCCCTGTGTATGTGTGTGGGAGTTCAAAAGTATAGAATTTTATAAAAAATAATAAATAAATTAAAATACTTAAATAAATAAATAAAATTAAAATAATAAAAAATAAATTATAGCTCAGAAATGCTGCTCCTCACACCTTTGGGAGTGCCAGGAGAGGGAAGTTCTCTCTCTGTGTACATGTGTTGGAGTGTATGGAATTTTATATAAAATCACCAAAAAAAATTTAAAAATTAAATAAATTAATTAAAATAATAAATTGATTAAAATATGTAATGAATAAAATTATTCATATAAAAATTTATTCTATGAGGGACACAGGTGTCCTTTCAGTGAGATGGGGACATTGCTTGCAGCTCCCAGTGAAAGGATGAGCTGGTGTGGAGCAGCTCAACATTTGGAAATGAACAATCTGGGGCAGAGATGGGAGTGCACATCTCCCTCTTCTAACCAACTTTTTCCTTCTCATTCCCGCTTTTCCCTCTTCATAGCTTGAGGATTGAGGTGTGAAACCAAGCTCAGCATTTCTGAACTTTTGGGATAAGTTCTGTGTCCACTCAGGCTTCGCTCAGGGACAAACTCACAGTTGTGGTGTTGGACTGGCAGGGTTTCAGCAAACTGGAACAGAAAAGAAATCTCATGTCTGGAAATTTCCCATAGAAGAAAATCCAAAATACTTAGGAATGCATCCCTTCTTCATTTTAATTTGCTCTTTAAATAAGACAAAACTCCTGGCTGCCCTGACTCGGCTGGTGCTCCAGGCAGTCCCACTTGCACATATTTAGATTTATACGTTAAAATATAAAATGTGTTCTCCCCAGGCAAATAATCTGTACATGCTATAGGGTGAAATTAGCCTCTTTGTGCAATGTCATGGCCTTGTTTCCTGGGGAAATAAGTGCAAGAATCAGGTTTCTGGGGCAGACATGGAAAGAAATTGAAATGATTTCTTCTGTCTTATCAGCAGCGGCTCCTCCCTCCCATCACCTCCACTCCAGACCCTTTTTAAAAATCATTGAATTCTTGATGGGCAACCAGACTTAGCTGTTTTTCATATATCCAGTAGATTTATAACTCAAACCATAAATTTTAGTTTTTATTCATATTTTAGGCCGCTTTCCGTGTATAAAATGGGAGTGGATAAACTCCTGCTTGACACTAAAGGGAAATTTCTGGGTCCAAAGACACTAAGGTGGCACAGGAGCTGTTCCACCAAATCTGAGAGGACAAAAAGTGACTAAAAAGGTGCCAGAGATAAATCTGAAATGAGGCACTGAACCATTCCCATCAGAAAGGAAAAAACCAAAAGGATGCTCTGAGGAAAAGAAAGGATGAGGAGGGAGACTGGGAATCTCTCCGTTTCACAAAGTGAGTCAAATAGTGACAAATTCAAACTGTTTTATAAAGCCATTCTTTTTCCACCAGGACTTAATTACCAAAAAAAAAAAAAGGAACCTAATTGCTTTTAGAAGTTAATGGGAACTTTGCAAGTCTAGAACAGATTGGATACTTGTGTTTTTAATAACCGTACACAGAATTATGGGCGTTCATTGTAACAACTTTGGAACTGAGCTTAGACTCCATAAGGTTTGGGACGAAAAGAGCAGGGAAAATCCATTGGGAAGGGCAGATTTGGGCTGTCCAAAGCTGCTAATTATGGTCACTTCTGGGGGAAAATGTTGGGGAAGTCTGGAGGGCCCCGGACCCTGGATGGCTCCTCCAAAGGGCTGAGCACAGAATTTCCCACTGGGAAATAAAAATTAAAGGGGAAATGGGTGTGGATGGCTCCTCCAAAGGGCTGAACACAGAATTTCCTGCTGGGAAGTAAAAGTGAAATGGGAAATGGATGTGGATGGCTCCTCCAAAGGACTGAATACAGAATTTCCTACTGGCAAATAAAAATGAAGGGGGAATGGATGTTTGCCCTTCTCACAGGCTGAGCAGCTGCGCTGCTGCAGTGTTCATGGCAATTTTCAAATGTGTGGCACGGAGTGATTCCTGTCCAGTGCAAATGAGAGCAGAGGAAGGGGAGTGACACCAAGGCCAGACAGAGCATCATTGGAGGGCTGGGTACAAACCCAGCTCACTCAGCCACAGATCTGCACCCAAACATGGGCTGAGGCCTTTTTCCTCCTCAGGAAATGAATTTCCTGTAAGCCTGGCACTACCAGAAACGAATTTCCTATAAGCCTGGCACTACCAAAAGTTAATTATCTGTAAGGCTGGCACTACCAGAAATGAATTCCATATAAGCCTGGCACTACCAAAAATGAATTTTCTGTAAGCCTGGCACTACTAGAAATGAATTTCCTGTAAGCCTGGCACTACCAAAAGTTAATTATCTGTAAGCCTGGCACTACCAGAAATGAATTCCATATAAGCCTGGCATACTACTAGAAATGATTTCTAACACTACCAAAAATTTTCTGTAAGCCTGGCACTACCAGAAATGAATTTTCTGCCATCCTGGCACTACCAAAAATGAATTTTCTGCTAGCCTGGCACTACCAGAAATGAATTTCCTGTAAGCCTGGCACTACCCAAAGTCACAGAAGTTTCAGGAGCAGTGAGGGTCACTGCTGGCTCTGCTTTCCCAGCCCTGTTTCACCATGAGGTCACTCCCAAGCCATCCTGGCTGCAGATTTGTGGGGCACAGCCCAGGCTGGTGTGAGGTTTGGGGTCACCACAGCCCCTGGGCAGTGCAGGCAGCCCCTTTGTGCTCCTCAGCTTAAGGGAGATTTAAGGAATTGCTGCAAGCAGCAGGTCAAACCCATTGTGGGATTAATGGCACTGGTGTGGCTTTAGTGAGAAGTTTGTTTTGGTTGTGTTTGAAGTGGCCTCTCATCTCCTGTGACAACAAACAGCAGCCCAGGGGGTGTCTGCAGCCTGGCAGGTGCCTCAGCTTCCCCTTGGAGCTGCATTTCCATCCACAGAGGATGGGGAGGATGGGGTTTGAAATAAAGACTGAGGAAGAGATGGGAAAAGAGGAGAGAAAATGGAAGGGAAGAAGGGAAAACCTGAAGGAAAGTGGAAGGGAAGGGAAAACATGAAAGAAATTGAAAGGGAAGGGAAAACATGAAATTGGAAGGGAAGAACGGAAAACAGGAAGGGATTTGGAAGGGAAGAATGAAAAACACAAAGGAAATTGGAAGGGAAGAGAGAAAACAGGAAGGGATTTGAAAGGGAAAACAGGAGGGAAATTGGAAGAGAAGAAAGGAAAGCGGGAAGGAAACTGGAGGGGAAGAAGGGATAGCAGGAAGGAAATTGGAAATGAAGGAGGAAAAACACAAAGGAATTTGGAAGGGAAGAAGGGAAGACAGGAAGGCATTTGGAAGGGAAGAAGCAAAAACATAAAGGAGATTGGAAGGGGAAGAAGGGAAAACACAAAGGAAATTGGAAGGGAAAACAGGAAGGAAATTGGAAAGGAAGAAGAAAGAGGAAATTGGAAGGGAATAAGGAAAAACAGGAAGGAATTTGGAGGGGAAGAATGGCTAACAGGAGGGAAACTGGAGGGGAAGAAGGGAAACCCCAAAGGAAATTGGAAGGGAAGGCTCCACTGCTCTCTGCTGCAGATCTACAGCTGATTTTAGAGAGTGCCCTTCCCTTCTGAAGTGGGAAAGGAACTGAATTTCTAAGAGCCCTGAGATAGTTCGGTCACGTGCTTGCCTTCATTTGCATGTGAGAATAATTATTGAATGATTATTGGGGGATTATTAGGGGAGGTGTTAATGGCAAAAACCCAATCAGTGTCCAGTGCATTCCATGTTGGCAGAGATGTAGTGAGGCTGCTGAACCAGGGCTGGTTGGAGGTCTTAGGATAGAAATCACTGCTCAGAAATATCATATTTATTTTTATATTATTAATATATAACACAATAAATTTATAATACAAGAAATCGTAGTTTATAATATTATAATATTATAAATAAAATATTTATAATGTTATATGATTTTTTTTGTATTGCTCAGCTCTCAGCAACAGGGAACTCTCCATCCATACTCAAGTCTAGGGTAAAATGTTTAAGGGGTAAAATGTTTAATCCATAAATTATTGCTGGGAATCAGGAAAAATCTGCTTGACATCTTAAATCACAGGGAGATTTTATTCTCTGTAAGAAAAAAAAACTCTGCAAATTATTTAAAGCCTTTTTCTCAGAGCCAGTGTTTGCTCTTGGTTAGGAGTGACGTTGTTCACTCAGGATTTTCCTCTTCAAGAGGAGCTGGCTGGTTTAAATTGCAAAGGAAATGTCTCCGGGTGCCATTCCCATGGATTCTGCTCTGAATTTGGGGGATGGAATTGATGGCATTTGGTCACCTCCCTGCTCTGAATTTTGGGGATGGAATCGATGGCATTTGGTCACCTCCCTATCCCTGGCTCAGCTCTTCAACAGCATTGCCTTCATCCCCAGGATGATGAGCTGTGCTGGAAATTCACATTTTTGTTTCCTTCTTACTCTGAAATCTCAATGGGTTCAGAATTCCCTCGTAGTTTGGGTTTGAAGAGACCTTAAAAATCATTGAATTCCACACCTTGCACCATCCCAGGGTGCTCCAGCCTGGCCTTGGACACTTCCAGGCATCCAGGGACAGCCACAGCTCTTCTGGGAAATCCATTCCAGGACCTCCCCACCCTCATAGAGAAGAATTTATTCCCAATATCCCATCTAAGCCTGCCCTGTGTCAGGTTGCAGCCATTTCTGGAATAACAGCGAGCACAACAGCAATCTCAGCTCTGCCTGGCTGGCTGAGGGAGCTGTAAAAGCCCCAAACAGGACAGAACTCCCTTGGGAATCTGCAGGGCTGTAAAGCAGCTCCCTCCCTGCCTCCTGCCACATTGCATCACATCTGAACAGGGCTTTTTGCATTATATATTAGCTGAGATTTGTCCTCAGATACCCTCCTCTGGAGAAGACCATTTTTAAATCTTTAATAGGGCATTAGAGCAATTTGCCTGTGATTTAGCTCTAAGTGGGCAAGGAGAGTGGTGACAAACGAGGCCGGGAGGCCCCTGAAATTCTTTGAATATTCCATGTTTTCCTGGAACTGTGAGGAAAATGCTGCCAGAGAGGTCTTGGCAGGTTTTCTAGGTGGCTGGCCAAGTCTGAAGCAAACGTGGATGGTTAACAGGCTAATGGCAGCTCTGCTTCCAGGCTCAGACGTATAGAACTTACGTTTTTATTTAAGAAATCCCACCACATGGAGGAGCAAATGTAGTGCTAACACATCTTCCTGAAGGAAAATGGCAAGGGGAAAACCAGTGTCATCTTGCCACCATAAAATAAAGGTTCTTTTGCCCTTGCTTTTTAGGGACTTGGGGCTGTCAGCTGAAGGAAATGAAATCCAGTGGCTTTCCCACGAGGGCCCCTTATTAATCAGGAATGGCTTATAGAGCAATAGTTGGTGTCTGAGGGAAGAGGCAGAAGTTGTTCAAAGAATGGATTTCCGTTGCCAGATTGACTTTTTGTTGTTGCCATGCGAGTAATTAAACCTGGCAATTAAGCAGGAAAGTGATCAAATAATCCCTTGGGAGCTGCTGCTGCTGCACTTGGCTGCACGTGGGACCACCCATGTGGGTCAAACAGTGACAGTGAGGGGCTGGCGCTGAATTATGCCAGGTAAAGGTGGATTTGGGAGGGATTTCTCTGGGAATTGGTGTTTCCTGTGGGAAACACGAGTTTGGGTTTCCTGGAGACACCAAGTGAATGAAGGTTGGCGTTTTAATCTTGTCCCTTGCTCGTGGGGCTTGTCTTGTTTTATTATTGATGGGCAAAGGCTGCACAGGTTCTACCTTTAGAGTGAAACCAGTTATTTTTCTTTCTCAAGCCCTTGGTGCAGGCCCAGAAGTTCTGCTGTGGGCTCCCTGTGGGGTCTGGGATGAGTCACTTATTTTCCTTTGGTTCTACTCCCTGCCTATAAAATAGAGGTCCTTGTTCCTCCTGAGGGAGCTGTGAAGGCAGAGGAGCTGATCCTGAGTGAGCTGTTCAGAGGCACTCACGCTGGAATTGCAAGGATCACGCTGGGAAGAAATGTTTCTGTGTGCTGACACCTTTTTTAGCTTCACACTGATAAGATTTATCACCCAAAACCATTTTTGTGCGACCGACTCGAGAACGCTATTACGGCACGTTAAAAATCCCAAGTAAGGTGATTTGTTAGCGTAGTGAATGAGCTGAAATTCGGATTTTTTTTTTGAAGAAAACTGTGTGTTTTCTTCACGTTGCATCTCCTGGAAGTGTTGGGGCTGTCTCTGTGCATTGTGGGCAGGAGGAGCTGTGAGTCTGGGGTGGAGCAGGGCCTGCAGTGCAGCGATGCAGGAGTGCAGGGGGCACCGGGAGCTGCGCCTGCTGCCGCTGCTGTTGCTGGCGCAGACACTGAGCCGTGCCCTGACACTCATCCTGTCTGTCACATCCCTCTCCAGACGTGGCTCCCCGTGTCCACAGCCACCATTTTCCTTTCCCCTTGCCTCACCACTTTAAGATCCGATCGTTTTATGCCTTTCTCACCTTTATTGTTTCAGTTTTTCCCCATTATCCAGGGTAGGGTGGAGTTGGGGCTCAAGGAGAACCTGTTGGCAGAACTGAAGGGTGAGGGGAAAATCCAAGCACCACTTTTTAATGCAAAATCCGTCGGTCTGGAGGGGAAAGGTGCTGGGTGAAAAGGATTTGGAGGTGGTGAAATGGGACTGGGATGATTTTGAAGCACTCTCTGTCCTCTCTGTTGAATAGCAGGGGATCCGAGGAGGGTGACAAAAGCCACGCGGACACTGCGGCTTCTTCCAAGGGCTCACAACCCTCCAGAGATGTGGTAAGTGTTGTCCTGATGGTTCTGCATTTTTGCAGAATATTGATTTTATCAGTGATTTGGTGTGGAATTGGTCTGCAAAACACTGAGGCTCAAATTAGAAGCTTTTGGTTGGCAAGGTCACCATTCTGAAAATGTCCAAATCATGGCAACTTTGCCCAGTTTTGCTTTCCACTCTGAATTTCACCTTTCCTCACATAATTTGAATTCTTAATTTCTATTACTGAATATTTTCTACTCCCCTGAAGATATTTTATTAATTTGGAAACTATTCTGATGTGAGCTGTCCTTACAGCTGAGCTGTAAGCATTATTTTAAAGATATTTCCTAAATGATCTCTGTCCACTCTGCCCAGAGTGAAGTTATTGACTGCCCTCAAAAAGGCCTCAAGGTTTTATATTTAATGCTGAAGTCCCTAAAGCTTCCTCCCTGGCTGAACATCCCTTCTCCTGTGTGTCTTCCCCTTTGAATTGCTAATTCCAATTGATCTGAGGGGGGAAAAAAAAATTGTAATAGTTTGTATTTACTCTATTTCTGCTACAACAGCACCTACCAAGGTCTCTCCTCCCTTTGATCCTGTCCCCATGATTAAATTCATTCTTCCTTTCTGTTTTCCAGCTTCTCTCTGCAAACTTTCTTTCGCTGCATTTCTGCAAGAATTTCCTGCAAACCATGTCCCTGAGAGGATTAGTGGAGGGGATACCAATTTTATTTATATTTATTTATAAATGGACTGCAGAGACTTGGCCCCTTTTTAAATAGGAGAACAATTTTCAGGCCTCTTTCTGTTGTGGTTATTTCACTCCAGAAAAAAAAAAAAACCAACAAAAAAACCCCAAACCCAACAAACCACAGAACAACAGAGAAATACGAGAAGTTGTGGAAACCCCTCAAACTTTCTTCTCTGTTTAAATTTTGAATTCCTGGTGGTCACAGGGCCAGGTGATGCTGCCAGCTGTGGCTTTTTTGTGTAGTGCCTGGCCCAGAGCAGCCACTTGAGTTAAATGCAAAGCTGGGATCAAACCAAGCACAATGACACCTCTATTTCTTTATTATTATTTTATTTTATTGTTATTTTTATTTTATTATATTATTTTTGCCAGGCCTTTACCATTTTGGAATTGGAGTTGCTGGACTCCAGTAAATGAAGTGTCTGGATGTCGGTGGTGATTCATAAAAGCAATTAAAAGAGGAAAGTGCTTTTCCTCTGAGCTTAATGTCCTGGTTGAGGATGTCCTTAAGTGAGTGTGAAGTGCTCAGGCAGTGGTCAGGGGATCCATGGATCTATTTCCAGCAAACCCTTTGTTATCGCGTGCTGCTGATGATTAAAACCAATTATTTTTTCTTTTCTCACAGAATGCCAGAGCATTTGGGGTGGGAAGGGAGCTCTGGAGGTGCCAGGCAGGGTCACCTGGAGCAGGGACACGGGGACACAGCCAGGGAACCAAACCCTCCCTGGGCTGTTCGGGCTCTGCCACCTCCGTGGTGGGAAATTCTTCCTCAGGCTGAGGTGGAACTTGAGTTTTACTTTCTGGTCATTGCTCCTTTTGCTGCCGCCAAAACCAGTCTGGCACCCTCCTCTGACGCCTGCCTTGGGGATATTTGTGTGGATTTAACTACTGAATCTTATTTAGATTCTATTTCAACATTTCAATATTTCAAATATTTCAATATTTCAATATTTCAATATTTCAAATATTTCAATTTTTCAAATATTTCAATATTTCAATATTTCAATAATTCAATATTTCAATATTTCAATATCTCAATATTTCAATATTTCAAATATTTCAATATTTCAATATTTCAATATTTCAAACATTCAATATTTCAAATATTTCAATATTTCAAATATTTCAATATTTCAAATATTTCAATATTTCAATATCTCAATATCTCAGTATTTCAATAAGTCAATATTTCAAATATTTCAAATATTTCAATATTTCAATATTTCAAATATTTCAAATATTTCAAGTATTTCAATATTTCAGATGTTTCTACAGCTCCATCACTTTGTAACTGATGTATTCCAAAATTTGCCGGATTTCAGGGTGAAACCTCAAATCTTAAGAAATTTTATTTATATATATATATTTATATATATAAATTTTATATATAAATGATATATATTTATAGATATTTATAGATATTATTTATATTTTTATATTCAATATTTAATATCCCATTTCTCCCTTCTTAAATCTGAGGACAACCCTCCTGAGGATGCAGCATTTTCCGTGGGAGAAATGCAACATAAATATGGGCGGTGATGGATAATTAAAATTCATCAAATACGATATTATTTTTTCCCTGCCTAGTGCAACCCCCTGGCATTTCTGACCCTCCCCAAACACAGAACACCCCATTTGTACAGCTTTAAAGTGATTTTCCACCCTTCCCAACCACCCTGGTGGCTTTTAGGGATGGTTTTTCAGGCTGTCCCAGGGCAGGCACTTCCAGTCTTGCCTTTCCAAGGGGATTCCTCTCTCTTTCTTTGGAGTTTGCACGAATTGGAGTTGTGCCTTCTGTTGGTTTGCCCTCCCTCCCTGCCCTTGGTTATCCCATCTAAGAGTTTACTGATTTACCATGGATCATTAGGTGGAAGTAACTATTCTTAAAACACCAGGATGGATACAATAATTAGGGATGTGCTTTTGTTAACACCGCCAGCCTCTACCCTCTTGTACAGTACCCTTGGGTACTAAATAATTACCCACTTTGTGTGGTTATCTAGCTCACTAATTACCCACAAAAATTGGGGTCAGGTGTTAACTGCTTGAAATAAGTATCCTCCAAAGGCTTGGCTAAAGTGTGTAAAGAAATTATGTGTTTGCTGCAAAACTTTGGGAAAAAAAAATTCAAATATTTTTGTATTGGGAGGGAAGATAAGGAGACAATGGATGTGAAATGCTCTGTGTGATGGCAAAATCTTGCAGGGGCGGTGAGGGGCTCTAAAGGGAGTGAAAGGATGGTTGGCAGATACAGTCACTAATCCAGACTTCTTCTCCCAAAGATTAGATCCTTCAGCACACAGGTTTGATTCTTGATTGATGCCAATCAGGATTATGCCAGTATAAATAAGAAAATTTGTATCTGTGCATTCCCAAACTGACTTTGCTGCGTAACCCCACCTCTTCCATCACCCAGAGACTTCTGCATTGCACCCAATAATTTAATTAGGGACTGCATATTTATTTCCATGCGTTTATTTTAGCTGTCCCCAGCTCTGTGTGCATGCAGAAATTCACTCTGAGGCTGCTGCTCATAAAACGCGGCTTGCTTGGAGCAATAATTTGATTCCTGTGCTCAGGGAGTTACCCCAGTGAGTCAAAGATTTCTAGATAGCCCCACCCTCCCCAACTTCCCGAACACTCACACTGCAGCCACTTTCTCTTTGCCAGACCCACACAGGCTGCCTCAGCAGCCAAAATCCCAAGGGGCAATCCCAATCTCCTGCCTCCCCTGTTTCAGCCCTTGAAAAGTGGGAAATAAAGCCAGGGCAGCCCTAAAGCCCTTGGAATACCCGGCATGTGTAACAGGGGGTGTTTAGCAGCCCTTCTTCCCAACCTGGCTCCTTGCATAGGTGCTCCCTGCCTTCAGTACAAAGAAAAGGGATTTCAGGGGGAGCTGGGAGGTGTTTCTGGCAATCCTTGTGGCTTTGGGTGCCCGGATACCTTTAATTCCTGAGCGTCTGTGCGGTGCTCAGCCTAACAAAGAAATTGCCTGCGTTTATTGCTGTATTTTTCGTGAGGTGCTTCCTCTCCTCCACAGCCTTCTAGAACCACCTTCTGTTCTGTTCCTACAAGCACCTTTTGTAGCCTGTGTGGGTTCAGGTATCAGACATCACCACCCCCGAGGTTTGGGCAAAGGGGGGGTCTGGGGAAGGCCCCAGGGTGAGGCGTGAGCGGGGTTTTGGGGCTACCTGTGCTCTGCATTGTGCAGAGCATCCCTGGCAAAGGCAGGGCTCAGCTCCTAAAGCACAATGCAGATTTAGTCGTCATCTTTGTCTCTCCCCCCGCGCCCCCCGCTCCACTCCCCGCTGATGTTAACTGTCTGTATTATTATTTATTGTTATCAGGGGATTTGGTTTGATCAATGAAGTGTATATGCGTCTGACGGACATTCGGGGAGGAAATGCTTGCAGAATGAGTAACATGTCTGCAGTGGAGGGTGTGTGAGAGGGAGAGAGAGGGAGCATCGCTACTAGAAACATTGACTGATGAGTTCATTTTAAAATCCAAGGGCATATAGCTGGTAAATTAGCACATATTGCAAATATAGTCTGGTGCGAGAGGCAGCGGCGCTGCCATTGAGCGCAGGGGTGGGTGTGGAGGGGAAAGGGGGGCTCGAGGAGAGGAGGTTGTCAGCTCTAAAGTCATCACGGGCATGAGCCAGGCAGTCCGCCTGCCTCGCTGCAGACGTGGGGCGTGCGATTTCCACGGGCGGCTGCGGCGGGGGGGAGCGGGGGGCACCCGCCGGAGCCAGCGCTGGGGTTTATTGTTTTGAAATGCGCCGCCAGCCGCGGGGATGCGAGGGGAAGGGCTGCAGCCCCTCTGCTCCCCCTCTCAGCCCCCGGCAGCCCCTCGGGAGGGCGGGTGCGAGGAGGGTCCCGCGGTGGTACCCGGGATGCGGGGATGCGGCGGGGATGCGCCGGAGGGTTTCTCCCGGCGGCTTAAGGGATTATTGGGAAGGGTGACCGGCGGTGGAGTGTGTGAGAGTGTGCGAGTGTGCGCGGGGGAGCCGGGTCCTTATTCTGTTAAAGATTTAAGTAGGCATGCAAGGAATCTCTAGGATAGTTGGCAAAGGGCGAGGGTGGGGAGCGGGGGGAAGGATCCAAAACAGTCTGTAACCAGACACTGAAGCTTTCCAGGAGTGAGAGTGTGTGAGAGGGAAGGAGACAGAGCGAGAGGAAGAGAGGGGGCAGTGTGGTCTAGTACATTTTCATCTGGTCGTTGATTTGAGCCTGATGCTTGCTGTCCCTCAACAGCCTCCCTTGCCTGTATTTTTTCTTTCCCCCTCTCCTCTCCTTTCCCTTCTAGTTCATCGAAGCCTAGGGGAGCCAGGAAAGATTAAATGTGCTTTCGAAAAGGCAGCCACTTCATGCAGCTATGTCTGCTTCCCCCCACCCCCCAGCCACCCCCCACTCCCCCCTTTTTGAAATTAAAAAAAAAAAAGAGAGAGAGAGGGGGAGACAGAGAGGGGGAGAAGGAAGGAGGAGGAAGAGGAGGACTATAGTTTAATGATGTCGGGACTGGCTGATCCAGAAGGAGGAAAAAAAAAAA
This sequence comes from Camarhynchus parvulus, assembly GCF_901933205.1. Classification (NCBI taxonomy): domain Eukaryota; kingdom Metazoa; phylum Chordata; class Aves; order Passeriformes; family Thraupidae; genus Camarhynchus; species Camarhynchus parvulus. Next base: position 3,030,766 of record NC_044594.1, on the reverse strand, counting down.
AAAAGAAAAAAAAAAAAAAAGAAAATATTTGAGCTCCTGGACGAGGAAGGACTTTGGTGAATGGGCTCAGACTCCTGAGGTGAGAAAAGGACGGAGTGAATGATGATGATGATGATGGTTCCGTAATGGTGCCTGTTACCGCTGCCCCCGGCCGGGCGGCGGCGGGGCCGGGGCGGGGGGGACCTGCCTTCGGCAGCGCCGGATATTTTGCATTTTTAACCTCGGGCCCTCCGGAACGTTTCGGCTTCTCCCCGCTTATGCCGCTGGGCCTGAAGCGGTTCCAGAGCTGGGTGGAGGGTGCGGATCCGTATTATTTATTTGGGCGGGGGGGGGGGGGGGAAGAGGGAGGAAAGGGAGGGAGGGAGGGAAGGGGGAGAAGAGCGGAGGGAAGGAGGTGGCAAGCTGGGGACGAAATCCTGCTCTGGGTTATGGCCGGCGTAAATTTCCATTGGCTGGGGGTGCACAAGGTGCTCGGAGAGAGGACTCGGTGCAGGATGGAGTCCCTTTGTGTGTGTGTGTGTGCCGTGTGCTGTGTGTGCACCCTCCTCTCCCGGGCGAGCGGCTTTTTCTCCAGGTTTTCCTTTGAAGCCCCGGCCGGCGGCTGGCAGGGGAGGGCGGCCGGGGCTGCGGCGCTGCTGCCCGCGCCCTTCCTCCCTCCTCCTCCTCCTCCTCCACCTCCTCCTCCTCCTCCTCCTCCTCCTCCCCGCTGACAGTCTGGGGCTCGCTCCGGCACCGGGCTGGCCCCGGCTCCCGCAGCCCCCCAGCCCCGTCTCTTCATCATAATAATAATAACAACAGCAGCGGCGGCGGCGGCATTGCCGGGCAGCGCGGAGGGCGGCGGGCGAGAGGAGCTGCGGAGGAATTCGGTTCCTTTTCCTTTCCTCCCCCATCCCTAACCCAAACCAACCCCCCCCACCACCTCTCACCACCTCCTTTTTTTTTTTTTTTTCTTGCTATATTCCCTATTTAATTTTTTTACCCCCAAAAAAAAAAAAAAAAGGAGAGAGAGAGGGAAAAAAAAAAAAAAAAGAAAGATGTTTTAAAAATGCAAGCGGCTTGCCCAGCTGCACACACCCGCCCTCCCTCGGCCGCTCCCTCCCTCGCTGGCTGCGCACACACCGCACGCTCGCAGCCGCTCGGGTGTCAAACCCCGCCGGGCACGCAGCCTGCAGCGGGCACTGCCCCGGCCCCCCCGGCCCTTCCCGCCGCCGCCGACCGGAGCCTCCCCCGCTTCCGAATGGTGAGTTTCTACCTGCTTTTGTGGCGGCTCGGGGTTTTTCTCCATCCCCGGGGCTGGCGGAGGGGGCGGGGAGGCAGCGCCTTGCTGCTGCTGCTGCACGCTTTGTGCCAGGGGCCGGGAGCGAGCCTGCGGATTCCTGCTCTTATTTCTGCATTCCTTCTCGTTGAAACAATGAAAATAATTCCGTCACTGCCCCAAACTTCCTCTTCGTTATTTAAATGCGGAGACTTTTCGTGTATTTGTCGCAAGCGACCTTGTTGGGAGCTGTAAGGAACCTGCCGCGCCATGTCATTATTATTTTTTTTTTTGTATAAACGATTAAAAATGGAATGTATTCTCTCAACAGAGGGTCCTTAGAGAAGCTCTTTCCTTCCACCTGTGTGTCCTGTTTTGTAATCTTGAGCCATGAATTGAACTTGCCTGCTATTCTTTTCCTCTTTCTCCTTTTGATCTTTTTGTTTTATGATTATTATTTTTTGATCCCCGTTGGTTTTGGTATTTTTATTTTTCTTTTTAATTTTTTTTTTTTTTTTTTTGCAAGGACTAGTTTGTTGCGCCCCTCTCAATCCCTGAGACCCTAACTTGTGATGTTTAGCTTTTAAATCCACGGGTTAGGCTCTTGGGAGCTGTGAGTTGTGCTTGGACATCTTTATTTTATTTTAGAAATATCTCCTCTCTCTATGTGTATATGTGTGAGCGCGGGTGTGTATATTTAGAGCCGTATACACACACATACAATAGTGTTTAGAGACCTTTTAAGGAAAAAATAAGTCTATTTCTCCTCCTTAGCCTCCATCGGCTGATGTAGGGCGGTGGTTATGGCCATTTTCTGTATAAAAATCAAATTAAAATCAGCGTTCGTACCGCTGAGATTTTTTTTTTTTTCAATTTTTTTTTTTCTTTCTAATGTGTGTGTATATATTCACGAGATAATTTTCCAGCTGATCCAGATATGGGGGTGTATGTGTGTACACACAGAGTGATTATTATATATGCGTGTGCAGATAAGATATACATGATATGGATGCATGTAAATGCAGTTCTTGAGGTGTGCGTGGCGATCCACAGACATATTAATTCATATAAGCAAATAAAACCATAAATATAGATATTCCAATATGGAGGAATATTAATATCACGCCTGTGGTAAAACAGGGGAGATTTTTGATTTTTTAATTTTTTTGCTGCAGGCCACTGCATAGAGCATCTGAATTTTGATTTTATTTTATTTTTTGCCTTCTCCCCCCCCTCTTCTTGAGAGCAACACAGAGTACCCTGAGAGCGTAACAGTAACAGCTCGGTACATTGGTGCTTGACCTCAGCTGAAATCCCAGCATGCCTCATGCTTCCAAGTTTAAAACTGAACGATTAATCTTGGAAATGTGCTCTATGGACACACCAAAGGGAAAAAAAAAAAAAAAAAAAAGGATAAAAAAAATTAAAAAAAAAAAAGGGAGAGAAAAAAAAAAAAAAATAAAAAGCCAGCAGACGGGTTGGATTTTATAGGTCGGAAAAAATAAAGTGCAGAATAAAATGGTTGCATGTATGAATGGTTGGAAAGTAAAAAGAAATGCTGAAGTTTTCTTTGAGTCCTTTTCTAGAACTTCCAGCTTTGCTGCTTTTCCGGGCAATATGACATGTAAATGATGAATCAGAAATGTTCGAAATGTTTCCTGCTGCTGCTGTTTTTCTTTATTAGATTCTTTTATGTTGCTGTAAAATTAATTATGGTTGGAACTGTATTTCTTATCTCTGTTCTGCAAGGCAATTTATAATGAAGTTACTGTACCTTGTTATGGCACCCAATTGCTGTTTGATATTTGAATGCAAATGCTTGAACTTAAAACGATGCACCAAAAATTAATTGACGGTGTAACATTTTGGTATTTAAGAGCTTTAGGATATGTTCGCTGGTTCCTGTTGTTTAACAGTTATTGAACTGGAAAAGCTTGCTTGATTTTGATTTTTTTTAATGAATTTTAGCTGCTTTTTCTTGCCACTGTAATTACACTGAGCGTTTCACCTCCGAAAAGAAAAAAATGCCAAGAAAGCCTTGTCCTTCTGAATTTCTATATTATTCCAAATGTTCTTTAATTCCAAAGCAAGCCACATTTATTTTCTGGTGTCAGCTTGGTATCCACATTTATTTTCTGTTACCTGTTGTAAATTGCAACCCGGAGTGCTGGATCCCCGCACCTTTGTCCAGCCGTTACCACACCCGCAAAAATTCGCTTTTTCGGGGTTCTTTTTTACCTTTTCCCGATGCTTTTAATCGCAATTTTTCCCCCCCCTCTCCACCAGAAGGGAAGGGGGGAGCGCTTTGTCTGCGAGGCTGGGATGGGTCCCCGCGCATCCCCGCGCATCCCCCGCGCATCCTCGCGCATCCCCCGCGCATCCCCCGCGCATCCCCGCACATCCCCTGCGCATCCCGCGCTTCTCGGGGGGGGTCCCCGCGTTGGGAACCCCCCCCAATGTCCCCGCTGTCCCCTCCCCGGGGGTCGCTATTGTGTCCGCGCTGCTTGCGCGGTGCGGGGCGGGGGTTGCGCGGGGCTGCGACAAAACAATGGGCGGGGAGGGGAAGGGGGGAAAGGGGGAGGACGGAGCCGCGGAGGCTCCGCGCCCCTGCGCGCAGCGCGACCGGGAGCAGCTCCAGTCGCTCCCAGTCTAGACTGGCCCAGACGCATCGATTTAAAGGGACAGAGCGGCCGCAGGAGCGCGCAGAGGTGCCCCCAAAAAAAAAAAAAAATTAAAAATAAATAAGCGGAGAGGATGGAAAATAATAAGAGGGAAGAGAGAATTTTGCGCTGCCCCCCCCGCCCAGGGTGATTTTCCAGGGGGAAAGGAGAGGAGAAAAGGCTGGAATAGAATGGTCCCCCCCCCGCCCCAAACCTTCTGCCTTCCCTTCGCTGCTTCCCGCTCCAGAATTCCGGGCACAGAAATTCCCGGGCAGGTTCAGGGGCATTTCAGCCACGGCCGTGCCCCGGAGCTGCAGAAATGTCAGCGCTGGTCAAACTCAGTAAATCAGAAATACCCGGCCGGAATCGTTTCTGTTCGAGCAGACAGAACTCGATCCTGAGCGGTTCCTGCAGCGATTTTTACCTTCTGCAGACAAAAGGAGGGATATTGCACTCGGGGTTTATTTTTTTGTGGCTTTCTTCTTTTAGTGTTGCAGAGTCTTTCTAATAACAATTTCGTCAGTTTCCATGATTTTATGTTTTCATTAGGAAAAAAACCCCCGAATCTGTGGACGAAAAGCTTTTTTTTCTCTTACAAGGAAAATGGAAGAGAAAATAAATATTAGGCATTAATTTAATCAATAAATAGAATAAGTGAAGCTTAATAAGAATTGAAGATCTTTTTCAATAAGACTAATTTTCAATAAGACTAATAATACTAAAATAAAAACCACCAGGCTGGAACAAGTTTCAATTAAAAGTATATCTAATATGCTGCCACTATATTTAATATAACACATTGCTAAATATTCTGTGCAATATGTGATGCAAATAATTAAGAAGGAGAAAGAGAAGCAAATGAGGTGTGGGGTTTTTTAAAATATAGTTATTTTTTAAAAAAATACGTTGTCACTTTTGCAAAACTCTGGTGTCTGGGAGTTTTGTCTGAGCAGCAACTGGAGCTTTGAGCTCGGTGACTTTGACCTCGTTGTGGCTGAGTTGGAACTTGCTCTCCCAAGTTGAAAGGCACAGGGTTTGGTGGCAGGAAAAGGTAAAAATAAAAGGTCCGAGGCATTCTGCAGTTTTCCATTGTTGCTCTTTTATTTCCAGGGGTTTAACAGGACCTAAAGTTGCACAGTGCTGCAGCTACAAAAAAAAAAAAAAAAAAAAAAAAAAAAAAAGGAGAATACTTTTATTGCCTTTCTTCCCTGAATCATTTCCAAGGTACTTAAGGATTTATTGGGCCAGATAGCAAATTGCAGTTGAGATGCTGTGCAGTGGCCAGTGCTGATTAGATGATTGATTAATTCCTGATCGATTTCTAATTCCGAACCTAAATCACATTATAAATGCTCGATATTAAAACGCAGTTTATGCCGAAATCTGATTGCAAGCTCTTCACAGAGCCAGTTGCAAATACCATAATATTCCTATTTTTTTGTTGGATTTTTTAACCCTTTAAGGAAGTGCTTGGCCGCACCTCAGTGCTTTAGAGCCATGAAGTGCTCGTTCATAGGAGGTTTGTGCACAATCCCTGGAATAACAGGAGACACTGCAATTCCCAGACCATGAACTCCACGTTCATCTGCACCTCCAACCGCTGCCAAACCATTTTTAATTTTTTATTTTTTTCCTCCTTTTTCCGCCCTGAATTTTGTTCCCTTCTCCGCGAGGAGCTCGGGGGGAAGGCAGGCAGGGTTGAGGAGTTCAAGGCGTGGGTTCCCCCAAGGTGCAATTCCAGTTCTGCACGAGGCTGGAGCTCGGCGAGAGGAGCCTCGGTGCCAACTGTGCCGCATTCCTGCTGCCCTGCCTTTTTCCCAGGGCTCCCAAGGAAAGAGCATCCCAGTTCTTCCTCACTCTTGGGAACACACACATTGTTTCAATAATCCAGGCAATAAATGCTAATTAGTAATGCTTAAGGACCCTACCAGCCAGAGTAATTATCATAATTTACCTCTTCTTTGGTTAAAAAAAAACCAACAAAACATTCCTTGCCGATTTTTTAATTTTTAATATTTTTCCAAATGGTGTTTTCTCCCTTTTTTTTCCCCCCCCTCTGGAAAGAATTCCTGGTTGGATTAGCGATGAATATATAGCTTGGAGACACAGGCACAGGGAGCTGGAGCTGAGCATGTGTAAAAGGTTTTCCCACACATCAAAATTTCTTTAAAACCTGAGATTTTTTCCCTTGGCCTCCCCTGTGCGCTCTCCCCTCCTTCCCCAGCAGCACCAAAAACCACTTGCGGAGGGAGAACAAAGGAAATCAGGAACTCCAAAGGCATCATTAACTATGAAGAGCAACAGCAAGACAGAGTGTGATACGACAACATATTTTATGGCACAAACGTAGAGATAATTAAATAATTCAGCGGTATTCTTAGCTAATTAGCACAAAGATCTTTCAGAAGCCATCAAGAAAATGGATCTCATCAGACCTAGTAACACGTGGGCTTTCCCCAAGATCCTGTGTTTTCCAGCATTGCTGCTGCTTCCCCACCTGATCCTGTAACACCAAAGAGTTGCACAATTTAATTGGGCTCTTCCTCAAGATAATATTTTCCATGGAAGGGGATCAGGTATTTAGAGGAAATGAATATGCATAGCTGGAATTTTCAATATTAGTCAATAGCAGAGGAGAAGCCAGATCTGTTACGAGGGATCCATTTAAAAGATTAAATTTTCAGCCTCTCTTGGGTTCATTGGGATGGGGCTGGCATTGGGAGCTGCTGGATGAGTGCTGGAGTCCAAGACCTTTTTATTTTATGATTTATATTAATTGGGGTCCTGGATTGGCTGGTTTCAGCTTTTTTTTTTGGGCATTGAGAAATGTGTGGCCAAGTCCAGAAGAGGTTTGGGATCTCTGGTTTAACCTGGGCTCTCATTCCAAGGCCAAAACCAAACTGGGAAAAGCTCCATCGTCATCTGTGGAGTTGTTTTAGGTCTTCAGTTGGATGGCTACAACTCTCATGCCATGAAAATATATTTTTTCCTCTGGATTCATGAGTTTTTTTACCTGGAATCAGTGGCTGCTGTTGCTCCTGAGCTCAATCCAGGTTGGCAATCCACAGATCCATGGGCAAGGACCTGCGGGGCATTGATCCTTCCTGGAACACTCAGTGAGGCACGTTCTCAGTAATTGGGTGCATCAAATATTGCTCAGAATATCTCTCTGTATTATTCAGAACATCTCATTATGCTCCTTTGATCTGAGTGCATCCCCAAGTTCACGAGAGGCATTTGCAAACTCCCATTCACTGCCTCTGCGTTTGATACATTTGGGGTTCCTTTTCCCTCTGCCGAACAAAGGAATGCCTGAAAATTTGATTTTGCCAGCCAGTTAAAAATCTCCTGCTTTAAATAACAGAGGGGGGATGTGCATCAGTCTGGGATTCAGCAATAATTCTGGTTTTTACCCTGAGCCCAGAGTGAATTTTCCTCCTGTGTTACGGTTTTGGTGCTTTTCACTCCATGGATACCCACACAAGTCCTGCAGTGGGGTAAGATCTGACAGTTTGGGATTATTGTTATGCATGGAGGGGAAAAACCTCCAGGCTCCCCTGAAAGAACATGGAAACAGATTTTTCCCTGCCCGAAAAGAGGTGGAGACACATTTGTAGAAGGTAAAAGGAGGGAATAAGAAGGGAAGAGGCACCCAAAAGTGCTTTGCCCAAAGAAGCAAAACACGTAAATACATTTCTGTCTCATGGTTTACAGGGCTGCTGTTCTTTAAGCACAAATTCTTCCTTTCTGGAACCTTCCTGGTTGGGAATGAGGTTCTGACATGCCAGGAGCCCCTCTGGTGTACCCCCACGTGTAACAATGAAATCCATAGTACTTCTGTGAACAAGTAATTTATTTTTTCTCTTCTGTTTTTCTGTCGTTCACCCAATGCTCTGGCACTGTATTTGAATATATGAGGGCATTTCAACCAATTTAAAAAAAAAACCATGTATAATTTCCAAGATGAAAGAGGAATCTCTGCTTTCCTTGGTGAGCCTGCTTGCAATTGTTTTTCTCTAACAGCTCTTCCCACACTGCAGTCAATGAATCTCTAATCTCCTGGGCTGAAATGTCTGACACTTCCACAATCATTTATTTGCTGCCTCGACTCGCAGAGCTCCACCTACAGCAGTGTCTCAGCAGTGGGCTGGTGGTGAATCTGATGGAAATGTCTGGTGTTTTTGGGGGGTGGGAGGGAGGGAGGGATGGAAGGATGAGCAGGGGCTCTGCTGTGCACTGCGTGCCTCTCACGCCACCCTTCCAGCCAGGATCCGAGGGACAAGGAGTGGATGAGCTCTGGCTGGATAGATTGAGTTGATTCCATGGCTGCTCCTGCCAAACACCAGCGCTGACCCAACCCTGGTGCTCTGTGCTGTTGCATCCCTCTGGAAGGTGGACAGGAGGGCGAGGGGGAGAAGCTCAGCCCCTGAGAGGAGTCTCCAAGCTGCTCCCTCTGGCTGCTCCAAGAAGCTGAATTCCCCTGGAAGCTGTGCCTGGTGCTCCCAGGCCGCTGCACCCTTCTCACCCGACTGCCCTGCTGGGGGCTTCACTTTGGGAATGAATTCTGCAAGAAATGCTGCGAAGCATCAGAAGTGCTGAGGATTGAGAAGAGTCCTCTCAGTGCACGAACTCCTTTGTGGATAAAGTCACACTCACCTGGATCCCAGCTCCTCCAGCACCATGAGGTGTGGCAAGGGTCCCAGATTCATCAGTGGACTTTGGTTTGGCTTTGGTGTGCTTGTATCATGTCTGAACGTGCAAAGAACTTGGTTTTTCCACAAGGAGCCCAGTAAATGGCGCCTCTGCCAATCAGTTCCTCGAAGTGTGTTTGTCTCTTTTGCTGACCCCTTTGTCCCCTTCCCACCAGGGCTTGCAGAGCATCTCCTTCCCTGCATGGAGGGCTCGGGGCTGGCTTCTTCCTGGGGTTTGGATGCCAGCTTGGGAACAGGGTTGGTGGGCTCGTGCAGCACCTCACACACCAGATTTGCCTTTCCATTGAATTGTGTTTTCACTCCACCAACATCTGCTTGTTGCATCTCACTGTTGAAGGCCCAGATAGGGAAAAAAAATCCCGAAATCTGGATTTTTCTCTGCCCTGTTTGATGGATAATTCAGAGGTAACAGCACAGCTTTGGTAGAATTCCTGTTCTCCTTCATCCCCCTTTGCTCCTTTTCACATGGCCTGACCTTCTGTGTGTAGTTTTGGGGGATAATGTGGATTTTGGAAGATGATGCTGCAAAATTGTAGCAGGAGGGAAGCCCTGGTTTTTAATTAGTGGTGTCCTTCTGGATGTCTTTACATCAGCATCCAGTTCCTTTTGGAATATATGAACAGACAACTTAAAACCAGTGACCAAAACCCAGAAGAAACAACATTTTGGTTCAATTGCCAGAATTATTCAACAAGGAGCTGAAGCCCCCATATTCCTCAGGCAGGCAAATGCTCCTTTTCCTCAAGCCATGGCACACGAGCTGGCGCTGCGAAGGCAAATAAAATTGCTCCTAAAATTGCAAATAAAAAGTTCCCCAGCCTCTATTTTTGGATATTTTAGGAAGAGTTTCCCCCAGTTTCCAGCCCACCAAAGCACAGCTTCCATCTGTTTTATGGAGGATCTGTGCAGGTGTGAATTGTCTGGGAGGAAGAGGAGACTCCAGTGGCAAAAGCAAAGCCTCCAGCAGTTCTGTGTCCTGAGGGATCTGTCCCAGTCCCTGACACTGCACTGGGACAGGGGGGAGGTGTTTCCACATTTATCTCTTCAGCTGAGATATGAAACCAAGGTCTCCTCTGTTGTTCAGGGACAGATGTCGAGGGAGAGGTTTTGTTCTTTTGGCACATGCTGTGTGAAACCTTCCCTTCTTATTAAGAAAAAAAATAAATCTCATTTTTGGTTTCAATACCTCAAAAAGAAACAACAATGCTGCCACCTCAGAAATTAAAAAATGACAAAATATTAATAATAATTTAATATGATTTAATTACAAAATATTCTGAATTTCTCTGCAGGTTGGAATGGATGAGGCTGCTGGAAAACAGCACATTGTTCTAGAACATATCTAAAAAATCTAGATCTTAGAAATGTCTGAGTGTGTGAAACCTTCCCTTCTTATTTTTTTAAAAAAGAAATTACATTTTTTTTTGTTTCAATACCTCAAAAAGAAACAACAATGCTGTCATCTCAGAAATTAAAAAATGACAAAATATTCTGGGAATTGTTTGATCCTCTGCAGGATCCAGATTTGGAATAGATGAGGCTGCTGGAAAGCAACACAGTATTCTAGAACATGTCTAAGAAATCTAGATCTTAGCAATATCTGAGTGTGTGAAACCTTCCCTTCTTATTTTTAAAGAAAAAGAAATCTCATTTTTGGTTTCAATACCTCAAAAAGAGACAACAATGTTGTCACCTCAGGAATAATTTAAAAAAAATACAAAATATTCTGAATTCCTCTGCAGGTTGGGATGGATGAGGCTGCTGGAAAACAACACAGTATTCTAGAATATATCTAAGAAATCTAGATCTTAGAAATATCTGAGTGGATGAAACCTTCCCTTCTTAGTTTTAAAGAAAAAGAAATCTCATTTTTGGTTTCAATACCTCAAAAAGAGACAACAATGTTGTCACCTCAGGAATAATTTAAAAAAAATACAAAATATTCTGAATTCCTCTGCAGGTTGGGATGGATGAGGCTGCTGGAAAACAACACAGTATTCTAGAACATATCTAAGAAATCTAGATCTTAGAAATATCTGAGTGGATGAAACCTTCCCTTCTTATTTTTAAAGAAAAAGAAATCTCATTTTTGGTTTCAACACCTCAAAAAGAAACAACAATGCTGCCACCTCAGAAATAATTTTTAAAAAATACAAAATATTCTGAATTCCTCTGCAGGTTGGGATGGATGAGGCTGCTGGAAAAGAACACATTGTTCTAAAACACAACTTTCTGTATCTTAGAAATATCTGAGTGTGTTTTGTTCACATGTGATGGCCCCTCATTATATAATGATGATGATGATGATGATGATGATGATGATGATGATGCAGCCCTTCCACAGTAGCTTCATCTGTGGAGCCCCAGCCCCTTCCTGCAGAGGCCTCAATGAACTCTCACAGGTGCCTTTGTGAGGTGGGTATGGAAATGTTCCTGATCCTGACCCTGATCCCACAGGAGGAGAATCACATCCCTCATTTTTGCCATTTTTAACCTCTTTTCCTCGCTTGGATTTTCCTGATAACATGGAGTAAGATTATTGATTTTTCAACCCAGCTATTGAAAATATTTATCAAGCACAGTGGTATCAAATATAATCTGGTTTAATGGGTTCTTTTAGGGTTTTTTTGATATATTTTTTCCTCCTGCACAGGTGAGGGGAGGCTGAGGGTTTGCTTTGCAGCGGACCAGGGATATTTTTATTATTTTTGTGGGGTGAGGAAGTGCTGAGCACCCCTGAAAACCAACCCAAACCCTAAAAGCACTGATTAGAAAGTGTGGCTGAAGCATTTTGCCTGAGATGGCAGGGCTGATAATTGGATTTCAGCTCGCTGAGACCCAGTCCATTACTGCAGCTATAAATCACCCCGCTGCAATCACTCCCCTAATGCACCCTCACTTTTCAAATATTTCCTTTGCAGCCTTTTCCATCCTCAGCAGCTCTGAGTGCACTGAAAGTTGTTGGCTCCCACCCTTCAAGCAGTTTTTGGGTGTTTGGAGCTGAGTGGGCAGCGCTTGGCGCAGCTTTTAGGAAAGGTTTTCCTCTGTTAACCCACGTCAGTCACACAGAAAAAATCGCACAGGTAAATCTTGGCTTCATCAGGACTTCTTGAGGTGCTCGGGTTGTTTTGACCTCAAGAATCAAAAGCTGCAGAAAGTCCTGCTTCCTAATGAATTTATTTTTTTAAATAGATCGTGATAAACCCCTCACTCTGCACATATTTTCCTCTATCATTAAATTCTGCCTCACACACAGAGCCAGGCTTCATTGTAGATAAATACAGCAGCAGGGAGGTGGGGCTGGGAGCATCAGGATCAGGGAATTCCCTGGAATAAAGCACAGGCTTTGCCATGGGAAGCACTGGCTCTTTTGGGATCACAGCTCCATCTCCACCACTGACTGCAGAATTACCTTCAAGGTAATTTTTATATTTTAAATATATATATTTCTAATTTATTTTTATACATTTTATATATTTTTATATATATATTTCTATAATTTTTATATTTTTCTATTATGTTTATAATTTTATATTTCATTTAAATCTCGCCATGACGCCCAGGAAAGCCCAGCCCAGAGGGGTTTGGAAGCTGCACCTGGGGGATTATCCAGGAGGGCAATTCCATGGGGGAATTTCTGATTTTGATAGCAGCCTGCCCCTATTTTTACATCACATGGGCCACAATATCCTTCTATATCCTTTCCTTTCAGCTTTTCCCTGCTTGCTGCTAAAACAGAAGACAAAGGTAACAGCTCTCTCACAATTAGCAATATCGAAGCAATTAATCCCCGAAATCCTCAGCATTGGTGGCACCTTTATAAACCCAAAACATTTTTACTACTAGAGGAGATGCAAAAATAGAGATGTTTAAAAGAATGAGCACTTATACCTGCTCTTTTCTATTTTTAAAATGAATTTTTTTCTGAATTTTGGCTTTTTTTTTTCCTCTTTCTGCTGCCTTCAGAGCCTTCCTAAGAGCTGGGCTGTGGTGGGTTCAGAACCCACACATGCACTGGGAGGAATTCTTTCCTAAACTGACCCTAGTTCATTGTCAGAATTGTGTCAGAATTGTCCTCTATTTACTAGTAGAGGAGATGCAAAAAGATATTTGAAAGAATGACCACTTAAACCTGTTCTTTTCTATTTTTAAATTTTTTTTTCTGAATTTTGGGTTTTTTTTCTCTTTCTGCTGCCTTCAGAGCCTTCCTAAGAGCTGGGCTTTGGTGGGTTCAGAACCCACACATGCATTGGGAGGAATTCTTTCCTAAACTGACCCTAATTCATTGTCAGAATTGTGTCAGAATTGTCCTCTATTTACTAGTAGAGGAGATGCAAAAAGATATTTGAAAGAATGACCACTTAAACCTGTTCTTTTCTATTTTTAAATTTTTTTTTCTGAATTTTGGGGTTTTTTTCTCTTTCTGCTGCCTTCAGAGCCTTCCTAAGAGCTGGGCTTTGGTGGGTTCAGAACCCACACATGCATTGGGAGGAATTCTTTCCTAAACTGACCCTAGTTCATTGTCAGAATTGTGTCAGAATTGTCCTCTATTTACTAGTAGAGGAGATGCAAAAAAAAAAGAGATATTTAAAAGAATGAGCTCTTAAACCTGCTCTTTTCTATTTTTAAATGATTTTTTTTTTCTGAATTTTGGCTTTTCTTCTTTATCGGCTGCCTTCAGAGCCTTCCTAAGAGCTGGGCTGTGGTGGGTTCAGAACCCACACATGCATTGGGAGGAATTCTTTCCCGAGCTGACCCTAATTCATTGTCAGACTTGCACCAGGCATCACTGTGACCCAGGGACAGTAAGATCAGATGTTAAAGCGCTGAACCAAGAGCTCAGCAGCAGGAGGTCTCGTTCCTGCTGGGATCAGCCCAGCCAGCCCTCCCAGACATTTTTTAGCCATATCAAGAGGAAGTTTGGAACTAGATTTAATCTGTTTCCCAGAAGCTGCTGGTGCTTTCACGTGAAATTAAGAATTTGCTGTTGAAAAACAAATTTTTGGAGCCATTGGGGGGCCCTTTGCCTGATTTTGTCCCAAAGAATTGAAGCAGTTTGGTGTCGGATGGCCAGAATGGTTAATGCCGTCCTTCCAAATACACATCTCGAATTCCCTTCCCACCTCAACACGCCCTCAGCCCCTGCCCTGCTTAGGAACACAAGAAAAGGAGAATTAGGCCACACCTGAGCACTCAGCGCTCCTAAAGTGACCCAGCTGAGTAAACCAAAGGGATTGCAACAAGCCTTTCATGTCCTAATAGGATCCCTTTGTGTTGATTTTAGCACTTTCTCCTCTCGGCCGAATTAAAGGATCCACTGCACTAACACGAACCTTTTATTGTTGGGCCACGTTGTTCATGAATTATTCCAGTTTCAGGGTTATTCATGAATTATTCCAGTTTCAGGGTTATTTTTTGCTTTGGCTCGGTGTCTTATCCTAAAATATTTGTCAAACAAAAGACAGGAGCATCGTTTTTTTTCCCGCTTCCTGTCTGTCTGTCTGTCTGGAGCTGTGGGTCCAAGCAGCTTCCAGCTTGGAGGATCCACCTGATAATTTACGAGGATGGGATGGTGTGAATCAAGAAGTTGGCACCCAGAGGCTTGCATGTGTTCTAGTCCTGCTCCTCATAAATTGTCATTGCCGACCCATCCCTGCAGAATGTGGGAACACCAAAATCCTTGTTTAAATCTCTTTAAACTTCAGGCAAAATTTGGGCTTGGTTTGTCCTGCCAGCCTCTCTCTCTCTCTCTCAGAAGACTCAGCAGAGGGTGTCAAGAACTTGGCCTCACCTTTTGATGAATAAAATCTTGTGACACTCAGATCTCCACTTAAAAAGAGCAGAACGCAGAGGTAACATCAGCACCACGAGAGAAGGGAAATTCCCCTGCCCCCTCAGTAACAAACAGATCAGGCCATCTAATATTGCACAAACTGACACCTCTTCCCTACAAATAGCTGTCTGCACATTCAGTCAATGGGCTAATCCAATTGCCTGAACATTCTTGGGTGCTTTATCATTTAAATTGTAATAAATCACAGCGTGCCACGGGCTGGATGGAGCTGCATCGAGTTACACTCCACCAAGAACATGCGGGGACCAGATGAAATCAGGGTGACATGATGTCATTGAGCTGAAAATTCAATGCATGCCCTGTTTTGTCTCTAAAAATTGGCTCGAAGGTCTCTTTAAAATTAGGGGGATTTTCCAAAAATTGCTGCTCCTGTCACATTTTGATTCACTATTTCTTCCCTTCATTTATTTTAAATAATGAGCACATGGGGCCTGCCTGTAAATCCATGGAACTCTATTGAAAAATTACTATTGATTCCAGACTTTGGACCTGCCTGATCAGGAATTTTGCAGTAAAACACGGAAGAAAAACTATCTTGCATATTTTAGGGCAGCTGAACTAACACACAAGTGCTCCCATGAGCTCCTCAGGAATATGCTTCCACAAACTAATACCCACCATTGTTCAGAACAATTTCCTTAGATTTAGTTTCCCCTGGTTTCTTTCTAAAGAAAAAGTAATGGGATAAACCAATTTTAACTTTCCTAAGCAGCCCCTTTGTTCCTCAGAGCAACATTCCCCTTGACCACCTTAATGAATTCCCTCCTCTCCCTGGTTTTCTACATGTTTCAGATATTTATACAAGATGTATGAACATAAAAGGATTATTCATAACATTATTGTTTCTGAAACAGGGGACTAAAGCTAAACATAATCTGGTTCAATCCCCAGCTGATATAAATACTCCTGCTCTCCTGGAAGTTGCTGGATGCTGTGCTCCCAGTCAGGAATTGCCTTCTGCAGGGATGGGAGGAGGGAGGGCACTGGGGAAAACTGGTGGAAATAAAATCAGCTTGCCTGTGGATGGGAATTCATCCCAGAGTTTGGCCCTGCTGGCAGAGGGGAAGGTGTGAGGAGGTTGTGGCTCTGCTCACAGGTAAAGGTGGGGTGGAAATGCAGCAGCACAGAAATGAGCCTGACCCAGTTCCCTGGGGAAGAACCCAGAGCCCTTACTCAGCTCCAACCCAGGAATTGTAAATTATGTGGTTCAGCTCCTGCAGAGCCAGGCACATCTCCTGCTCTCCACTGCTGTGCACTTCAGCCCTGTCCAGTTCTGCCCAGTTTTCTGCTAAAGGGTTTCAGTGACCAAAGGGAAACCCCTGAGGTTGGGACAGGCTGGATGGGCAGAGCTGGGGTGGAGGGATGGGGAACTTCACACCTGGCTTGTCCCCAGGGAGGGAGAGGCCTGATGAGAGACATGATGAGGATGGAATGGGAAACTGAAGGAGAAAAAGGGGGGGAAGGGGGGAAATAACCCAGCAAGGCTCTGTCTCCCACTATAAACCCTGTGAAAGGGAAGGTGCTGGCCAGCACCAGCCACTGGGAGCAGGTCACTGTCCCTGGGCCTGGACCAGGTCACTGCAGGGCAAACCCAAAGGAGGGCAGAGCTCCCTCGCCTGCAGCTGCCCAGGGTGCAGCCCTGCCTCCCCTTGGGCTGCTCAGCAAGCGCCTTAAACCATCCTTTTTAACCCCAAATTGAGACGTGCTGGTGCAGGCAGCAGTGCTGGCACGTTCAGTGGGAGATGCCACCCCTATCCCCCTCCACTGGAAGCTGCAATGAGAGGCAGCTGCTGAAAATAGCCTTGGAGAGAAGCTCTGCTGCAGTCAGAGCGCACGAGAAGAGCTCAGTGTTCCTCCCTTCTTTCCTCACATACTTCAGGAAAGTTAATTAAAGGAGGCTGGGATCTGGGAAGTGAGAAGCACCATTGCCAAAGCAGCTCCTCCGTGTTCCTTTTATTGCTCCTCTGACCTGAGCACGAGCACAGGCCTCATTCCTGCTCCTTCCAGGCCGTATTTCCACAAACTTAATGCTCACAATGTGGGAAGCAGCAAGAGATTATCAGATGCTCAGATGAGATGGATCTAATGGCCGAGTTGCAGTTTATAGGGTAAGTACAGTCATTATTTAAACCCCCATCTTTTGCAGGTGCAGGGAAATTGAATTATTCACCCCAAATTTCACATGAAGTCATTGAGAGAGTGAGGGAGTTGGCCAAGGTAACAACATGTGCAGAGTTCCTGTGATAAAGGGAATATGGAATTGAGGCCAGTGCACCTTCTTTTCCTGCACCAGACGAGTGTTCATGGCTGTCACCTTGTTGTGGAAGAGATTTTCCCTCTCCCATCCTGTGAAGTCCCAGCCAGTTATGATGTACTGAAGCAGCAGAGACAAAATCTTTAACAAATGGGGCCAGGAAGGAAACAGCTTTAATTCCTTGGCCAGAAAGCCTCTCTGATGAGCAGTGGTTTACATGACTACGCATAGACAAGAACCCTCTGGGTTTTTTTTAAAGTCTTGTGGTCTTCATATTTATAGGAGAAAAATGCCAAGAAATATCAAAGCTGTGTCTTGTCTGGCTTTGTTAGCACCATTCCCCAGCCTGCAGAGTTGATTCTTCTCATGGGACATGCAGGAACCCCTCTTTCCCCATCTGTTTCCCGTGAGGACCATCCAAGCTTGGCACAAAGGCCCCCAAAAGCTTTCAGTAAGGCCTTCAGCTGAAAGTCACCGTGGCCCTTTCATGCTTCAGTTCCTGGTAGGAAGTTTGGTTTTCATGCTTTACTATGGTTTTCCTCCCAACTTTGATCTTCACTCTTGGGAGTCTCATTTACACTCAGCGGCATCCGCATCTCTGGCCTTAATCTTTCATAACGGAGTGCCCTACTTATCAAAGTGTGACAGCTCTCCTAACCCCCCACCCACTCCCCACTGGAGATGCAGGAGCCTCTCCAACTGTTATGAAAACAGATAAGTGAAATTGGCTAAGCTGCTTCTTGTCACACTCCAAATATTTGGGTTCCTCTGTCAGCTCGAGGCCTACAGCTCAAGGCCTTCAGCTCCCCGTAAAGAATCCCCAAATCCAGAGGGTCTGAGGGGTGTTTTGCATGTGTTTCCATGGATAACTGGTTCATTTTGGCTCCTCATTTTGCTGGGCACTGCTTTATTCTGGAATTGTAGAATTATAGGATGTCCTGAATTGGGAGGGACGCACAGGGATCATCAAACCCCGCCTTGTCCCAAAGCTCCTGGAGCCCTGGCAGCTCATTCCCCATTCCCTGGCAATGGTCAGTGCTCCACCACCCTCTGGGGAAAGAACTTCTTCCAAACACCCAACAAAACCTGATCAAATTGAAACACCAGGATGGCTGGATCTGGGCTTTGTGGAGATGAGCTCAAACTGTCTCCTTTGTACCCATAAATTCCAATCAAACACAATCAGCGCGCACACACACACACACACACAAGCCTTGAGTTTATTAAAAATACCCAAACTGCAAAGTTTAAGCTGTAGATGCTGGGTGTAAATGGCTTCATAAACTCAAAATATTCCCAGCTGAGCCAAAAATCCCCTGATACCCCTTCCAGCCATTCCTTCAGGTCCTGTCCCTGGTCACAGAGAGCAGAGATTTGAGGGCCACCTCACAGACTGAGAATTCCCATATTCTCACCATGCCTGTGTCACCATGAGTCAGCAGTGATATCATCTGGGATGTGGTGCATGAGTAACCAACCTGCCCCTCAGCCACCCAGGGCAGGAGAAAATCTCTCCTGGTTCTGTGCTCCCGTGAAGAATCCCTCTGTAGAAAGTGGTTAGAGGTTGATGAGCAATGACGTTTTTTTGGGGTAAAAAAATAAAAATCAGAGAGACTTGTTTGTTCTCTTACTGGAGAGAACAGAAGGCTGAAAGTGAAACTTGAAAATGGCATCAAAGGGAGAAGCAGAGCTGAGAGCGCACAGTTCTCAGTGCCCACTGGAGATGATGCCCACCAGACAGCTCTGGCATTCTTCTCAAAGAGAAAAGCTCTCTTGTGCCAGCTCCAGCTGACACAGAGGGGATCTGCTGGGCTGCAGGGTGTAATACATTCTGCCTGCATTTGCTGGCCTGCTGAGGGTTGGTGACAGGTTTTTTCCTCCTCAGCAGTCCATTTAGAAGTGGCTCATATTTTGTTATTACCTCTGATGGTTTTGCAAATGACCGTATCTAGGAGTTAACTTCCCATTTCTGATCTCCTCAGAATGATCAAGTGGTTCTTTTAAGAGTCCTGTTGCTTGCCAAAAACCGATTATTGCAAAAGTCTGAAGCCATTTCTGAAATAATTTATTGGACAACTGCGCTCAGAGCAAGAAGCTCTCATTTAATACCAGTATTTAAATACATTTTAATGTACCCATAACCAGAAAACCCAGATGCCATGGATATAAGCTTAGCATTATCTTTCTCTCCAAAAGAACCATTTTCCCCAGTCCTTCCTAAACGTTCTGTTCATCCCTGAGGCAGATTTCACGAAGGACACTTGGAGAAGTTTGCTGAGCCAAGGGATCTCCACGAGGAGGAAGCAGCACAGAAGGACAGACAGGTGCAAAGACATCAAAGCTTCTCCTGCCAGCATCCAGGGCTTCCCAAAGGGAGCAGGCTGGGGTCTGGAGGCTGTGCTGACATTTCAGGATCAATAACCCAGGGCTGGAGCTGGTTCAGCTGCCCAGCTGAGGGCAGCAGGGCTGGAGAGGGGCTGGGAACACAAACCCTGTGAGTGAGGAATGTTTGAAGGAGCTGGGGGTGTTCAGCCTGGAGAAGAGGAGGTTTAGAGGTGACCTCATTGCTCTCTACAACTCCCTGAAGGGAGGCTGCAGACAGATGGGGTTGGTCTCTGACAGAGCCAGAGGACACAGGCTCAAGCTACAGCAGGGAAGGGGCAGGTTGGATATTAGGAAGAAATTTTTCACCAAAAGAATAATAAAGCACTGGAATGCTCTTCCCAGGGAGGTGGTGGAATCACCATCTCTGGATGTGTTTAACAAAGACTGGACATGGCACTTGGTGCTGTAGTCTAGGTGAGGTGTTAGGGCATGGGTTGGACCCGATCTCAGAGGTCTCTTCCAACCTCATCATTCTGTGGTTCTGTGATTCAGTGATTCTGTGATTCTACAGGACCATCCGACTCCATGGAAATGAAAGGAAGCTTTGCACTTTCCCAGAGACACTGACACCCCGTGAGGTCAGACCATGCAGGGTGGGTTTGGGCCCAGCTGAAAAATTCATTTATTATATAAAATTGTGTTGCATTATTTCACATTTATAACTCATCCTCTCTTCCTCAAACACCGAGTCATTCACAAAGAGAAAATCCTTGCTGAGTTATTTCCTTTCTGTGAGTCTCACAGATTAAGAATTAGTTGAGTTGTTCTTTCTTTAATTATTTTTTTTATTATTATTTTTTGTTTTAAATCACATGAGTTGTGTGACTCACGAGGGCTGTAGGTGGTATTTGTTTTGGTGTCTGGAAGCCCAGTGCCAAGCTTGTCTTTGTCGGGAGATTGATACAACATTGGTTTTGGCCGGGAGCAGGGGAGGAGAAAGGACATCACTTAGCAGATACTTAAAATGTGGTCAGGCTCTGAAAAGCGACTCTTAGAAATGACATTGTGGTTTTCCATATTTATTTTCTCTCAACAGCTTCCAGGAACAATCTGCTGAGCTCACAAATCCAAAGGTGATTTGTTGAGCTGTCACCTCTCCCGTGGAGAGGTTTGAAAACCCCGCTCTTTTCCAGGGGCCTCTTCCATCACCACTGTTAATAAGGATTCCGGGACTGGAAAGTGCCTGACACGCTGCTGATGGATGCACAAGGCTGAGTCAACTCCAGCTTTTGCTCTGCCACTGCTTATCAGGGGTAAGAAGGAGCCATAATTCAGCCTCAGCTTGAGTTAACACAGAGGTGCACGGAAGGGAGATTAAAAAGCAGGATGGTCTAGTGGGGTTAAGACAGCTCTGAGGCCTTAATTCAGTCCCAAATTTAAAATAATCGTGGTGGCTGTGCTCTACACCGCCTCACCCAACTGTGAGAAAAGCAATGTGGAATTAGTCAAAATTATTAATGTGTCAATAATTTCTTTTAACAGGATTGCTTTTAATGACCAAAGCAGATAGAAAGGCTGCCCAAAGTTTCGAGGAGCATTTCCCAAGGTTTTGAGGAGCATTTCCCAAAGTTTCGAGGAGTATTTCCCAATGTTTCAAGGAGCATTTCCCAAGGTTCCAAGGAGCATTTCCCAAGGTTCAAAGAGCATTTCCCAAGGTTTTGAGGAGCATTTCCCAAGATTTAATAGACCATTTTCCAAGGTTTAAGGGAGCATTTCCCAAGGTTTCGAGGAGCATTTCCCAAGGTTTCAAGGAACATTTCCCAAAGTTTCAAGGAGCATTTCCCAAGGTTCAAAGAGCATTTCCAAAGTTTCAGGGAGCATTTCCAAGGTTTCAAGGAGCATTTCCCAAAGTTTCGAGGAGCATTTCTCAAAGTTTCAAGGAACATTCCCCAAAGTTTCAAGGAGCATTTCCCAAGGTTTTCAGAGAGCATTTCCCAAGGTTTAATAGACCATTTCCCAACGTTTAAGAGAGCATTTCCCAAGGTTTCAAGGAGCATTTCCCAAAGTTTCAAGGAGCACTTCCCAAGGTTTAAAGCAGCATTTCCCAAATGGTTTTTATGGTTCTGCCATGAGACTTCCCAAATGGTGAAAGGCACTTGTGCTACATGATGGGGAAAAGTAGAATTGATGGGTGGTAGCTGCAGAAAGGCTGGAGTTTAGTGTGTTATCCAAATCTCCTGATTTTTAGTGACTCAAATAAAGCAGAACTCATTTTCTTCCTTTCTCACAATGCACAAACAGGAGAATGCAGAGAGGATAGAAAAGGGAAATCAAAAAAATGAAAATCATAGAAAATGGAAATTAAAAACCCTAAATACTACAAATCCCTTAATAAAAACCCTTTTTGCTTTGGACAAAACCAATTTGGGGGTTACCAGATCATCAGGAGTAACACCTTCACATGTTATAAGTGCAGCTGGTGACAAATCCCAGTGCAGATTCCTGTTGCCTCTCAAAAACTGAATGGAAAAGGAGGAATAAGGCAACTTTCAAATGCAGGGGTTGGAAACAGCTGGCAATAAAGACAAGTTTGTAATTGCCCTGGTGACCACTTGCTTGGATGGAGACTGGAGGAGCAGCCAGATCATTCCTTCAACCCCCAAAAAAACAAAATGTTGGCTTCCTGCTACCTGTGCAGGAGGTCAGCTGGAACGTGGAGATGATCCAGCTCCAAAACTTTGTGTAAGTGCATGAATTGCCACATTCCCTCCCAAAACACCCAGAGCTAATTAGCCCATGTGGAATGAAGCTGCTGCTGCTGCTGCTGCCAGGGCTAGCAGGGGTTCCTCTCCTTGGTGCCACGCAGACACAGGCACGGGGTGACAGCCAGGCAAAAATAAATCAGCACAGCTCCAACATCCTGGGCTTGCCATGGCAAAAAAAGCCAATCACACAAGGGATGATATTGAGAAAAATCACTTCTTCCATGGAAAATATTCAAAGGCAGTCAAGATGCCAAAAAAATTAAGTCATTCTTTTATAACCCATTAGATGGAGAAAAAGGAGGGATGATCACTTCCTTTAGATACCTTAAAAATCAGGTAACTGACTTGCCCATGTAAAAACATGCAGAGGTTATGAATTTTTATTTCCAGAACATGTCATCTCTATGACTGACACGCTCAGAGTATAATTTTCCTGTGCAAAGGTGGAGTAATTTTGGTTAGGCAACATTGATTGCTTGGCATTCTTTTTTAATTGAATTAAATATGTTTTAAATCAGTGTTTTCAGACAAAGCTCATTGGGAAGAAATTTGGCCTAATGAGACCTGAGGTTGTGAGCCAGGAATCCAAAGTCCTTTTTTCAAGTGCTGGTCCAAGCTGAAAGAGGAGGAAAGAGTCCCGTGGACTCTTCAAAGGCTCTGACTCAGGCAGATTTTTCTCTGTGGTGGTTTCCTCATCTTTCCAACTTGGCAGAAATGCCAATTTCTGAGGTGCAGGAGCCCTAATGATTCACCCACGCCGCACGAGGATCACGGGGAGTTTGGCCTGAGGGGCTGCAGAGAAATTACAGGAGGTTTGTTTTATCAACAGCTCTTCCACCAAAGTGCAGGAGTGAAGTTGAATCTGCGAACCCAGGGGTTAGGGAGAGAAGACATCTGTAAAAATCTCTGGGGGGAATGGAAGAGGGTGAAACACGAACATGGTGAGGGCTCAGGTTACAGAACTGAGGAAATTTGCTACAGGTTTAGTTCCTGGGGCTTGGGCAGGCAGAGTTTTTGGCTCAGCTGGGAATATTTTGAGTTTGTGAAGCCATTTGCACCCAGCATCTACAGCTTAAATTTTGCAGTTTGGGTATTTTTTATAAACCCAAGGCTTGTATGTGTGTTGATTGTGTTTGATTGGAATTCATGGGTACAAAGGAGACAGTTTGAGCTCATCTCCACAAAGCCCAGATCCAGACATCCTGGTGTTTCAATTTGATCAGGTTTTGTTGGGTGTTTGGAAGAGGTTCTTTCCCCAGAGGGTGGTGGGCACTGACCATCCCCAGGGAATGGGGAATGAGCTGCCAGGGCTCCAGGAGCTTTGGGACAAGGTGGGGTTTGATGATCCCTGTGTGTCCCTCCCAACTCAGGACATCCTATAATTCTACAACTCCAGAACAAAGCAGTGGCTCAGCCGGGAATATTTTGAGTTTGTGAAGCCATTTACACCCACCATCTATTGCTTAAACTTGGCAGTTTGGGTATTTTTATAAACCCAAGGCTTGTGTGTGTGTTGATTGTGTTTGATTGGAATTTATGGGTACAAAGGAGAGCATTTTAGCTCATCTCCACAAAGCCAAGCTGAAGCAAGCCCAGATCCTGGTGTTTAAATTTGATGCCAGGTTGGAGTTGGTGAACTGTCCCCTCTTGAGCTCTTCTGCTTCCAACCTTTGCCTGAATGTCCCCAGTTTTGTCCCAGTGAGACAAAACCAATTCCTGTGGGGATGGCTCTGATCAAAAATCAGGTGACTGAGGGGAGGACTTCAAGGCGACTTTCCCGGGCCCAGGTGAAGCCATTGGGAAAATCCTTGGGGAATTCTTGGGCTGAGGGGATCCTGTTTAGCCTCATGAGACCTGAAGATGTGAGCCAGGAATGCAAAGTCCTTTTTCCAAGTGCTGTTCAAACTGAAGGTTTGGACCTTTGGACAAAACGAGTGTTGCATCCCCACCCTCAGCTCCCAGCTGAGTGGGACTGGGAGCAACTGGGAGAGCTCCCTACAGAGCCACCTCTTGTAAAGGTGAGTGCCCTGAAAAGTACTTTTTAAAGCTTTTTTTTTCCCCCCCTCCACATTTCTGGAACAAAGAGAACGGTGAGGAAAACAGAGCTGGAAGCTTATTGACAAATCCTAGCTGCAACTGCAACCCAGACACACACAGCGAGCCCAGATTACAGTAATTTTAATTGCTTGTAATGCAGCCCCCTCTCCCCCTCCTTGCTCTCTCCTTCCTCCTCCTCCTGTGCTCCCTCTCCTCCCGCCAGCCCCCCCCTCCCCTCAGAGTTAATCTGTCGCTCGATTCTCAGCTTTTCTTTTGCTTCTGGTTTCATTTTCAGATGACAAAATTCAAGGCACACAGCTCTGCTGTCTGGTTGCCCTGGTAACGGCAGCCTATTATCGTACCTTGTCATTCATCAAGAAAGAATTGCACTTGACAGAGATAGACCAAAATGCCTGCAGTCTGCAGCATTAAAAAAAAAAAGGAGAAAAAAAAAAGAGGAAAAAAACTGTTTTCTTTTCTTCCAAGTATGTAAAAGGCCTTTAATGCCTATTTAGCTACATGTTTTATTTAACGTTGCTTATTATCCACTAAAGTGATTG
The DNA here is from genome assembly GCF_901933205.1 of Camarhynchus parvulus. Taxonomy (NCBI): domain Eukaryota; kingdom Metazoa; phylum Chordata; class Aves; order Passeriformes; family Thraupidae; genus Camarhynchus; species Camarhynchus parvulus. Next base: position 3,006,344 of record NC_044594.1, on the reverse strand, counting down.
TCGAAGCTCGTAGAAATAGATATTCCCTCCTCAAAATTCGATTTAAGTCGAATTTGTCATTCTGCCCAGCTTTCAAACCCTTCTAGGCTGGTGCACAATATAAAGGAAATGGTTAACTGATAAACGTTTTGCATGTTGGATTGGCCAAGTGACCACACAAATGCTGCTTTTCTGCTTAATTACGGCTTGTGTTGGGCAGCTTTTCCTGCTCTCTTTATGGAGCTTCAAAAATAATTAGCAGGGTATGTAATAAATAATTGAATTTTATCTTTAATTAATCCTACAAGTGTTATGGGCTACAGATAAGTGGATGGCCATAAAAAGTACATACGTACACATGTGTTGTATGTCTTGAGGAGGGAGAGGTTTCTCCGAGCAGAAAATCTGTAATCACTCTTTCTAAAGTTGGACCAGTTCCCAAGTTCATTGTTCTTCAAAGGCAGGAAAAGGTAATTGCTTGTTATTTTGCCTACCTCATCTCTGCCATCTGAATAAACCCAAATTAATTCCTGAATTCTGTGGCCTCGTACCTTTTGGTTGGTTTGGTTGGATACTGAAATTCCTAATATTGTTATTTTTCATTTTAAAATCTTGGTATTTTTTCAGATAATTGCTTAAATAGCTGTAATTGAGGGTTGGGGTGTTGGGGGCTGTTTTATACCAGGATTTTGGGCCAGTTTTTTTGTTTTTTTTTTTTTCCTTACAGTGGTCAATTTGCTTGTAAAAGGTGAGATCTGCTGTAAAATAGGTTTTATTGGCCATGTGGCATTTTAAGTACATATCCTCCTTGCTTGGTGTTTGCATCCCTGATTGTGGAATCTTTTGTCCAAAGAGATGAGAGGGAAAAAAAAAAAAGGGGAAGGGAGAGATGGCAGAGGAAAGGAGGACTGAGTGCACTTAAAAAAGGGGGGAAAAATAAAATTCCTTGCACAGATCCCAGTGCCAACTCTGTTTATTTTCCTGGAGCGTGCCATGGGCGTTGTGAGGAATTTTGGGAGCTCACTTTGCACTCCCCCACCAAAAATAGAAACCTGGGTGTTGCTCCCTCTCCCTCTTTGTGTCTCCTCAATCTCCCATGTGGGAAGGGATCCATGGGGAGCGGGAAGGGTTGGGGTGGCACCAAAGCAGAGGCAGAGCTTCCCATCAGCGGGGTCGAGGCACAAACCCAGGGTTTGTGGGGTTTATTTGGAGAAGTGACAACCAGGCCAACCAAAATCCCCCCAAAAACCCAACAACAACAAAAAGAGCAGAGGGAGAGGGAGAAAACCTAAAATTTGTATTAATTTATCCATTCCTAGAGCCACTCCTCAGCTATTCCAGAGTCACACCCCCAGGGTTTGTGGGGTTTATTTGGATTAGGACAACAGAACCAACCAAAAAACCCCAACAACAAGAGGAGAGGGAGAAACCCTAATATTTGCATTAATTTACCCATTCCTAGAGCCAATCCTGAACTTTCTCCTTTAATTCCAGAGTCATGAATCCAGGGTTTGTGGGGAGAAGTGACAACAGAACCAACCAAAAAAACCCAACAACAACAAGAGCAGGGAGAGAGGGAGGTGCCCTAAAATTTGTATTAATCCACCCATTCCTAGAGCCACTCCTGAGCTTTCTCCTTTAATTCCAAAGTTACAAATCCAGGGTTCCTGGGGTTTATTTGGAGAAGTGGCAACAGAGCCAACTAAAAAAAGCCAAACCCAATAAGAACAGGGGGGAGAAAGGGATACCCTTAAATTTGAATCAATCCAGCCATTCCTAGGCCCACTCCTGCACTTTCTCCTTTAATTCCAGAGTCACAAATCCAGGGTTCCTGGGGTTTATTTAGAGAAGTGACAACAAAATCAACCAAAAACAACCCCCCAAAAAACCAGAAAAACAAAAAACCAAGAGCAGAGTGAGAGGGAGAAACCCTAAAGTTTGTATTAATCCACCCATTCCTAGAACCACTCCTGAACGTTCTCCTTTAATTCCAAAGTCACGAATCCAGGGTTCCTGAGGTTTATTTGGATTAGTGATAACAAAACCAACCAAAAAAACCCCCAAAAAACAAAACAAAACAAAACAAAACAAAACAAAACAAAAAAACGAGAGCAGAGACAGAGGGAGAAACACTAAAATTTGCATTCATTTTCTCATTCCTAGAGCCACTCCTGAACTTTCTCCTTTAATACCAGAGTCACACACCCAGAGTTTGTGGGGTTTATTTGAAGAAGTGACAACAGAATCAACCAAAAAAAAAATCAACGAGAGGAGAGGGAGAAGCCTGAAAATTTGTATTAATTTACCCATTCCTAGAGCCACTCCCGAACTTTCTCCTTTAATTCCGCCGCGCCACCAGCGCTCATTTCCTGCCCAAGCCCCGTCCCACCTTTTGATTCTGAAATCTCCCTAAGGCGAGGGGGTTTGGGCAGACAAAGGGCTGAACAGGCAGAAACAATTAAAGCAGCAGATACAGTGAAAACCAACACCACAGCACCGGGGCAAGAAATTGCGCCGGCCCGACGAATTCCGTCGCGCATTTGATGTTTCAAGGGTCGCTCTCGTTGTTCCTGCAGCTTCCTCCAGCTTTCCTCTGGGCTGAAGGAACTCTGCCGTCCCTTAGGACCTCATAAATACACAGAGGCATTGGAAATTATATATATATATATATATATTTTCTGTGTATTAATATTACATGATAATCTCGTTGGAGGGGAAAAAAAAATAAAAGGCCAGAGCTCGATCTTCTCCCTTCAGCTGCAAAATGGCTCTTTTAAGTCCCTTTTAAATGCTCACATATGTCTCGATGAAAAATTGGAATTTGGAATGTTTATACAGCCCTGAATAGTGCAAGTGAATATCCTTAAATTAGCTTTTCAAGTTGATTTACAGCCTGAGAATTCTGTAACAAGGCATGGGTGTTATCTGGTAAGGAAGGAATAGGTTTTGCTGTTATTGTCTGGCTGGGTGGCTTTGCTGGGAAACAAAATGGGAGCTGGAATGCCAGATCAAAAAATGAACTTCCGGGAGGAGAAAAGCAAAGGGAGGAATGAACTTGGTCAAAAATTCAGGTGTTGATTGATTTTCTTGAAAAAAAGGCCTTCTAACTAAGATTAATTGATCAAATCTCGCAATACAAGGGAAAAACCAAATCCCTGGGAGTTGATATTTGTTTTACTTGAGAACATCTATCAGCTATATCTAATTAATTGCTTCTGTCTATTGATGTGTGTATCATTTATCTCACTGTCTCCAGCCTCTTATTTTTTAGTTATATTTCTTATCTTATATTTCTTATATCTTCTATTTCTTGTATTTTATATTTCTTGTATTTTATATTTCTTATATCTTATATTTCCTATATCTTATATTTCTTATATCTTATATTTCTTGTATTTTATATTTCTTATATCCTATATTTCTTATATCTTATATTTCTCATATCTTTCTCTTATATTTTTGTTATATTTTTTATTTAGTCCTATTTTAGTTTTTAGTTATATTTCTGCAACCTGAAGTGGTCACAGATCAGAAAATAAGGCCAGTGGGAGTGAACTTTGTGGATTTCTGAGCATTTTTAACCCTGTGGACAGCAAAAAATGCAGCAACTGGAGCTTCAGTTGGGAGATAATTGTATTTATTTGGGGATGGTCAGGACATGAAAAACCCTCAGAACAGCAGAAAAAGGAGGAACCTCACCCAGGAATCTCTGCTGAAAGTGTTCCAGCAATTCCTTCAGCTTTATTGATTTATTTTACCCCCTGGCTCATGGGGAGCAGCTGATTCTCCAAGGCCAAGTTTTTAGAGCATCCCTGGGGTTTGGAGCCTCCATGTCTCTCCAAAAAGTGGGAGTCAAAGAGATTCCTTCTCTGGAACTCAGGAAAAGCCCTGTCCTGGGAGGGAATCCCAGGAAAATCCTTTAAGAATTGCCTCTGGAAGGTGGGGAAGGCCTTGGAGGAGCTTTGTCTGGGGTTTGATTGAACCCAGCCTTTGGGTATCCACACAATAAAGCAACTCCTGGAAACCAAACTTTTCCTTTTCTATTCCCCCTTTTTTTCCCCTTTTTTTTCTCCTTTTTTTTTCTTATTTTTTTTCATTTTTTCCCCTCTCCCTTTCCTCCTACTGCAGTGAAAATTCGAGGAATGCTGTGAGGAGAGCAGAGCCATGGCACAGCGTGTGCTTATCTAAAGTTCAGGCAGAACAGAGGGACTCTCCTACCCCTGAATATGTCTGAAATTAAAATGCCACAGCTCAGATTCCCACTTCAGCTCATCATGAGTTATATCCTGGGCTGCAAATCTCCCCTTGCAGTGACCCAAGCCCTGCTGGAAGTGAGAGGAGCAGCAAGAGGAGAGAACTCCTTGTCTCCTTGCTCCATAAAATACATCAAATATACATTTGTGTTGTATAAAAGATCCATTTCTGGGCTCTTTTTCATGCAAAATCCACTGTTTTCAGGAGCCCCACTGAAGATTAAAGTCCAGATCCACCTTTTCTCACTCTTATTTCAGTGCCAAAATCTTTCTCTGGAGGCACTGAAACAATGCATTTTGAATTATTATTTAGTAGTTTGCATTTCTTATTTATTGTTATGCATTTTATTTTCATTATTATTATATTAAATATACATTTGTGTTATATAAAATATCCATTTCTGGGCTCTTTTTCATGCAAAATCCACTGTTTTCAGGAGCTCCACTCAAGATTAAGGTCCAGATCCACTTTTTCTCACTCTTATTTCAGTGCCAAAATCTTTCTCTGGGGGCACTGAAACAATGCATTTTGAATTGTTATTTATTATTATGCCTTTTAATTATTATTATATGAAATATGCATTTATATGATATAAAATATCCATTTCTGGGCTCTTTTTCATGCAAAATCCACTGTTTTCAGGAGCCCCACTGAAGGTTAAGATCCAGATCCAACTTTTCCACTCTTATTCCAGTGCTAACAGCCCCAATCTTTCTCTGTAGGCATTAAATTAATATATTTGGAATTATTTTCTTTTAAATCAGATGAAATGCAGTGTAAAGCACTTGGAAAATGTAGTTGGAGAGTTGAGGGGTATCTGTGAAGGACAGTGTGGTGACAACTTTTATTTTTTATTGGATGATACCAAAATATCTCAGCTGTGCCATCCTGGCAATCCAGGATCTGGTTGGGATTTTTCTCCTCGAGTTAAAAACCTGAATTTTTCTCTCCTTCCACTGTTCCTCTCTGAGGTGTAACTCATTTTAATCTCCTTACGACCTGCAGATTTGAATTTTAATTAAAATGATCAGATTTTAGGTGTGATTTTCAGCCATGGCCGTGCCAGTGATCGATAAGGAATTTATTTCCAGGATGGAATAATTTCTAATTATGAGGAATTTATTTCCAGTATGGAATAATTTATAATTTTCATTTAGGGAAGGGGACATTGTGTGTGCCCCTAAGGTTTCTGCTCACTCTAAACCAATAAATTAACCCTGGATCTGACTCCCTTAGTTCAGCCTGACTTGGAATTCTCCTTTTTTATTTTTTGTGCTGAGGTTGGAGGGGAGGTTTTTTTCCTGGACTCTCTCACATTGGAGCAAAAGAGGCTGCTGGAATTCCCTTTCTGCCAAGAATTGTTGTGAAAACCAGTTTATTTCTATTCTAATTGCAGGATTAGCATCTTCAGTGGCCTAAAAATATCTGAAATTAGGAAGTGCTAGTGAAAGGCGCTTCCCCAATTCCTGATTAGATTTTTCCTGTATGAGGAAAAGCGGCCACAGCTTAAAAAAAAATTAAGGATTTTGGACTTCGGAACTCAAATGATCCATTGTAAAGTGTCAAGGGGAAATGTGGAATTTCCAAGCTACGTTTATATTGTCAGAAAGAGCTACAAAAACTGAAATTAATCTTCCCTTCCACATCAAAACCAGTGGAGGATCAACTTTGTCCACCTGGTAGATTTTTTGGGGTGTTGTTAAATCCATAGAAATACTTTAATTTATACATAAAGAAAACTTTTCTAATTTTTTCAGCCTTCTCCCAGGGCAGGTTTGAAATGAAATTGAATTAAGACAACGAGGGAAACTTTATTTCATGCAGCAGGAAAAACCAAACGGCCCCATTCAAAAAATCCACGTCTTCCTTTCTGAAATTTGCTTCTCCAATTTCCACCAAGATTAAAAATTTCTGGTTGGGGAATTGGTTTAATCATTAGGTACAATGTGTTGCCAGAATAAATATCTGCAGCGATTTAGGGAAACATCAGTGGATCTTTGAGGTCTCTTTTCTCAATTAAATCTGAAAAAAAACCCCAAATGCTGCTTCTTTTCATTACCAGTTAAGTGTTTTGGCAAAGATTTCAGGCAAGTTTTGCAGCCTTTGCACTTTTTCCCTCAAATTCTTGCAATCAGGCTGTTTTAAATGCTATTAATTGATTATTTCTCTTTTAATTTCCCCAAAATGTTTATTCTCAGGAGCAAAAAATGATGAGAACCACACCCAGCACAGTCACCTTTAAAAGCTCCTGTTCAGAAAATGAAGCAGAAATCCAAAATTGGATGAGGATTTCAATTATGGGAGGGTAAAAAAAGAACATTATAAAAATACTTCGAATGTTTTCTGGTTTTCCTATTTGTTCCAAGCAGATCATTTGAGGCATGGAAGTGTCTAAATGCCTAAATAAATGGGATGCATTAAAGGAGTTAAAGCAAGATTTTACCCCCCAGCTGCTGCTAAATACTTCTTCAATTCTTGATTTAATGACCAGTATGGATTTGCAGAGGAAAAAAAAAAAAAAAGCAACAGAAGGAGTGGAAATGTAGAAAATTCCCTTTATATGTGGATCCCACTACTATAAATAAAGTGCACCATAACCAAAGGGGGAGTGTGGCACTTTGGGTTGATATTTTAGCATTATTTTTTTGTAGCAGCCAGGCTGCTGGGTTTTGATTCTCTTTTCCCTACTTTTTTTTGGTAGAAATTAAATGAAATATTAGTGTAGGATTGTGACCTGCAGCAATTCCAGACCCTCAGCTGCAATCCTGAGTCTGAAAAGGAATTAAGAAAATAACATCCAAAACTTCCCATTGCCTTCTACCTTTTGAAATTCTTGGTTCTCTTTTTGAGCTTTTTTACCAGATTTTCCTCCCCAACCCCAAGTGCCAAAATCACCTCCCCATGCCCACCCCTCTTGTTGATGCTGTCCCAGATTTCCCTGATTTCAGGAGCTGTTCCATGGATGAAAATTGCAAAATTAGTGGCCAGGCCTCTATTGCTGGAGAGTTGGAGATCTCTGAGATATAAACAGAATTTCCAGCTGGTGGTTGGGGTGAAATATTGCAATTTTTACCTCTCTGGGTTGGCTGGGAGCTGCTGAGGCTGGGATGGGGACAGGGATGTGCCCTACTTAGGAGAGGAGCTGGCAGGGGGTTGTTTTGTTTGCTTGTTTTGATTTGGGAAGCCTCGAAACAAAGGCAGCTCCAACCAGGCTGTGCTCATCACAAAAGCATATTTGTAAAGATATTTACTGATAGGAATTAAACAGAGCAGAAAATATATTTTATTAAGGTTTTTTTTGGTGGTTTTTTTGGTGGTTTTTTTTTTTTTTCTGGTGGTTCAGGTGCTTTTTTTCCCCACTGCACGTGAGAAGCATTTGGATGTGTTCAGTTCAGTCCATGATTTTAAGGCAGGATCATTTTTTCTTCAGTTTTTTAAAAAGGAGCCAATCTTGTGCGTGGCAGCAACCAGGGGCTGATCTCACCATTTCAGGGGATAGAAAACCTCCTGCCTCGAGCATTTCTGTCAGAACCCCTTGGGGAAAGTGGAGGGGAAGCCGGGAAAAACAAAATCTACAGAAGCAGCTTGAAAAATTCCATTTTAAAATGCCTTTTAATGAACAACTCTGCTAAAAGCACCTGTCATTTCCTCCCAAACAAGTTATCCTGGAGGTTTGGTGGATGGTTTTGCCATGGTTATTTGTGGCAGAATAGGTAAATATGGTTTTGGGCATGCAATTTCCAGCAGAAATCCTATTGAACTTCCTTCTGGAAATAGAGATTCCTTGCAGGACCAGTGGATTTGTCCATCTGTGGGTAAAAATCACCCCCCAAACCTCCAGCTCATTGAAAAATGTCCCATTTTGGCTCAGCTCTGACAGCTCTTTGACCAGCCACATGTCACTGCTGGCGACAAATAATCAGCAATTCCCCAAAAATCAGACCTTGCAGCTCCTTTGTTGGCCAGAGAAATTGGTCACTTCCATGTGAAACAACAGGGAAAAAAAAAAGGCCAGGCTCCAATCTTCATTCTTTTTAATCATTTAGCTGCAGGTAGGTAATTATTCTTAGCACTGAAAACATCAATGTACACAAAATCTATATTTTTTCCAAGTGATTCAATCTATGGTGGAGGGAGAGGGATGAATTTGTGGAGAATAATTGTGAAGAGTTTTAGGAAACATTCCTGGTGCAAATCTTGTCTCTAATAACCTGCAATAACTGAGGTTAATGCCTGTATTTTCACATGAATAAATATATCCAGGGAAAAACTCAGCGGAGGGGGATTTTTGGCCTTGTTTGAGCACACCTAGAGAAAAAAAAAAAAAGGAATAAATTCTTTTTTTTTCTCTCTTTTTAGCATCTTCATTTAAAATAAACCGCCTCAAAAGTATGATGCTGAAAAAACAAAGGAGAAAGAGCAGCTCTTCAAGGAAATGCTCTTAAACATAAGGATATGAGATAATGAAATGGGCTACTGGGATAAGCATATTTATTGGGTTTGTTATGTATCAAATGTAACAAAAGTAAAGTGTCTGAAGAACTCCATGTGTGGTTCCTTCACACTCTTTGATCACACAATTCCCCCTTTAATTCAGATGCGGTAGAGCTTAAGTGGCTTCATTGATGTGTTAAGTGTGGAATGATTTTTGTATAAAATAAAAAAAAAAAAAAAAAAGAAGAAGAAGAAAAAGAAAAAGGAAAAAAAAAGAAAAAAAAAAGAGCCCATTATGTGTCCAGAAAAGCCTTGTGTGCACTTGTTTATTGAGACAGGAAGTCGCTTTCCCACACCGAACAACGGTGCTGAAACACTGAAAAATTGTGTAGGGGAAGAAAAGTAAAGGAAACTTAATTTTCTACCTGGCAGAAATCGGCCTCCGGAGGAAGAAGTAGACAATGAGATTGGCCTTCAAGTGAATAATAGAGGCTGATTGATTTTAGGAAAATGCTCCCCACCATTTATGGAGGGGGTTCATGTGCTGCTTTTGTTAGGAAAATGGGAGGCTTTGGGAGCGCTTTGTAGTGAGGCTGCTGCTGCTGGAGGAGCAAACCCCCAGCAGAAGGGCTGGCAGGTACAAACACAGCATTTCAATAGATATTAAAAACAAAAAAACCACTTTTAGGTCGTTCCTTCCTGGTTTATCACCAGCAGGGATCTACGAGAGGAACAAAGCCTGGGATGCTGCAGTGGTGTAAAATCAGGAGAGTTGCTTTTATCTGAGACAAAGGAGAGACTCCCTGCTCCCACACCTGATACCCTGGCCTGAATTTTAATATCTAAACCAGCAAAAAAAAGCAATCAGATGGGCTGTTTTTTAGGCTGAGGGTTAATATGGATTTGCTCCCACCCAGGAATTTTAACAGGAATAATATCAGCTCCAATATTCAGATTTATCTCGGGCTCCTCTTTGGTCAGGGAGCGCTGTGGAGTGGAGGTGAAATGTGGAATGCAGACATTTAGTGGTGTTTCAGGAGCAGCTGAGAGTGCCCACAAAGGTCAGGAGTGCAGCAGGCCCAGAGCTGTGGGCTCAGAGCCCAGAGCTGGAACTGGGGGAAGAAACCCAAGGTCTGAGGAGCAAGAGTGGCACTAAAACATGGATTGGCCCACCAAAGGTCACCTCATCCACAGGCAGCAGAAACCAGGCTAAAAATCAGAATTTACAGCTTCTGTGTTGCTGTATTTTCATATTTCCTGGCTTTGTTTTTCTGGATTTACTCAGCGAATAATGCTGTGCCACCGTTGTGTGCTTTGTGCTCAGCGCCGAGGTCTCTCTTCACTTTGGAATCTTGTAAAAATGTGTGGTTTCCTCAGCCCTGCTGCCAAAACCAGGGCTATTCAAACAAACAAGCACAAAATGCAGAGTGGTCTTCCTAAATATTACCTTGAGGTGGATTTGTGCAGAATGGTCAGAGGGAAAAATCCCAAATCTTCTTTTCGCCCCAAACCGGGTCTGCAGGACTCAGGAACAGCCACCCTGGCTGTGTCCCTCTGACTGCAGGGCACTTATTCCTTTTACCTGGATGCCAAATCTCCTCCTAAATGTGTGTTCTGGACTTTGGGATTTTTCCCAGCCTCTGTTTAATCCTTGGAAAGCAGGGCTGGCAGGGGAAGCTGCCCGTTCTCCTGCCGCACGTGCTCCTTCCCGCTGGCGCACGCAGCTCCCCCTTCCCCAGCCCTGCTCTGCCAGAGCCTTTTCCAGCCCGTACAAAACTCTCCTTCCTTTCAGCACCATCTCCCCACACCCAGCACATTCCTTTCATGTGCTCAGCCCCATGGCCTTATCTCTGCCTCTCACCCTAATTATGAAATGTGTGGTATGTTGCTGCTCCGTGAGAACAGAGAGAGCTGCAACTGGGCAGAAGCTAAAGGACTCCTCTTATTACTCTTCAGGCAAGTCAGGGTCAGGATCAGCTGGGAGTTCTTGGTTGTTTGGGTGGGGTCTTTAATCCCTTTTTGCTTGAGAATGAAAATAAATAATGAAAATAAATTGAAATTATCATTCAACCTGTCAGCGAAATCTTGATTTTGAGGATGGCTGAAGGAAGGATGTTTGCACTGAGCACTGATTCGGAGTCTGGAGTGTCAGTCACACCTGACAGACACTGAGACAGCCCAGAGGGTTTGAATGTGGAGCTCCTGAGCTCGACCTGGGGCTCTGGCTGCCGTGGCCTTGATGCCTCTCTCCAGCAGCACAGATTTTCCTCTCTGCTCCCAAGAGCTGCAGGACCTCAGTGCAGAGCAGAATTCCCGGGTCTGGCAGGCATGTGCTCCTTAAAATCCAACTGTCAGACCCTTTGCAGTGGGCTTTCCAGAGAGGATGACTGCTGGCTGATGTCTGCTTCCACCCAGACTGGCTGGAGCAGCAAGGAGGAGATGGATGGTTTTGAAAATGCAGGGGAGCTCCTGGAGCTGGGCAGAACCCCCCTCTCCCCCAGTTATTTACAAACCCAGAGTGCATTAGCCTGGTCATAGAGCAAGAAGAGATTCGTGACCTGCCAGCCATTCCTGCTCCTCCTGACCCTCCCCCTAGCCGCACTTTGTCAGCCCTTAGTGAACCAAAAACTGGCTTTTCTGATTTGAATCATGATTCAGCCTGATGCGATTTGAAATGCCTGAATTCTTAACCCCCTGCATGATGGGATTTTATCTCATGGAAATGCCAGCAGCCTTTAAGTCAGGCATGGCAGAGCCCTGCCTGCCTCTCTACCCAGCATGCTAAATAAATGATAAATATTGTTGCACATATGTTACATCTGTCAAAAGTCTCAGCGTCACGCAATCATTGTGTGGCCTTTATAAGGTGATGAAAGGAGCAAAAACAACAACAAACCCTAATGCAAACATCAGATAGGCATTGGAGATTCCCTGACAGTGCAAATCAAATTCCCACTTGGGGAAAATAGGATTTGAGGAAGGGGGTGAGGTAAAGAGCTGGAAACACTGGATGTGCTGTGGATTTAGAGACTTCCCATCAGGTCAAGGCACCCCCAGCTCCTCACACTGCAGTGGGGATGGTGCTTTTAATGTTTTCAATTAAAAGGCCCCAAGTTCTGCTTTTAAACAGCAGGTTCAGGTGTGGGAGGAGAAGGGCAGTAAATAAAGAAAACTCTTACTGATGTTACTGCTAAACGTTGATGTGCAGTCTCCCATCAGCCTGCTTAGGTTGGGAAATCCAGTTTTACTCTTCTCCAAGGCAGGAATGTTTAGCATCCCTCGCTCCAGAAGGGGCGTTTGGGAGGCAGGGGGAGCTGAGATCAGCCCTAATGCCAGGAACCCACAGCCCCCGTGTCTGTCTGAGCCTTGCCAGGGTCACCTTGAAGGGCAGCCCAGCCCTGCAAAGGTCCTGCTGTGCCTGGGGGAAGGAGGAGGAGGAGGCAGGAGAGGGAGGAGAAGGCTGTCAGTCTGCTGGTGCACCAGCTGAGCAGGGATGCTGCAGTGCTAATGCATCCTCCTCCCCTGCAGCAGAGCTGCACATCCTCAGAGGAGCATTTCAGAGGCTCTGTCCCTCCCCAGGGCAGCGCTGGAGCTGCTCCACCTCCCGCCCAAGGCTCTGCCTAAGGGCAAAATCTCAGCCCAAGAAACATGTTCCTGTGTGTCTGCCTCCCTCCCTGCTGAAGAATAAGGGTCACAGTGGCATTTAGCTCCGAGTCTATTAAAAAACATTGAACTCCCAGAGTGTGGCATGTGTGTTTCCTATTAAGAAGGCAGTTCCAGACTAATAACCATTTTTAATGGCTGTCGTTGTGCTTTGCACTAAATGATATCAGCCATTATTGCAGGAGAAAGGCAAAGGAGCCTGGAAAACTAAATGAAATCCTTCTGTGGAAATTTCAAAGGGGAACAAAGATGCTCCCCGGTTTTTTTTTTTTCCTTGAGCCCAGGTGGACTTTTCCTGTTCCAGTGTGAGGTAGGGAAACCCTGGCAAAGCAGAATGCAGGGGTGATTTTGCCCTTCCTCCTTTAAATTGTTGGAAGTCAGATAATTTTCTTAGAACTGGGCCCACAGAGGCTTGGGAAGGTCAGTGGATGGTGGCAGAGAGCAGAATGGTGTTTGGTCAATCCTTTGTTTGCTCCTCCCATCTGGTCGTGCAGAAATAAATTCTCCTTTAAAATAAATTCTTTAAAATAAATTCTCCTTGTAGGATGTGACTCACCTTACCCTAAAATATCAGAAAACGACTCCGTACCCCAAAAACGGCTGTTCCACTTCTTTATCTAGAAGGATCCAAGGATGATTAGGCCTGAGAACTCACCTTGAGGGATTAGACAAGAGGGAGAGGCAGGGACAGGTTTGTTGACCTCCACAATGTGTTTTGAATTAGTTGTAGACTACGACCCCAAGTTGAGAAAAAATTCAAACCAGCCTGGTGGTGTTGAAGCAAGTCAGATTTGGCTGAGGCCTAATGGTTTGTAATTTAGTTTAAGACCATGACTGCGAGGCTTAAAAATCCCAAACGGTGGGGCTTGCTGGCACGTTGAGCATCTATTAATGACATGGCAGTGAAAGTAGAGGGCTTTTTTTTTTCTCAATATTCAGTCCTGCCAGGTTCTGAGCTGCCCAGACCTCCCACTATTTCTGTGGGAAGGGGAGTTGCCTGCAAATTTGTAGGATCTGGCCCTCCCAGGGATAAATTATCTTTGTCCCCTAATTCCAAGGGAGTTACCTCATTCAGAGAAGTGCAGAAGTCTCCTGGTACCTACAGGGAAAGCTCTGCAGGTCAGGGTGATCCGTTTAGATTATCCTATTAAAAAAAGATGCAGCCTGTTTTCCAAATGCACACAAATCTAACTAACTTCATTGCTCTAATTAGCCCCTGCTGCAATTTCCACCATGCTATTAAAATAAGTTATACTCAAATGCAATGAAATGCCTGTAAATCAAGGGAGATTAAAAATCCCTCTGGCTGCAGAGATGTGTTTATCATAAGGGCTTTAACATCCTGAATTTTAAGAGATGCTGCACACTGAGGCAGCCCGGGTTCACAGGGAGGAGCAATCTGTCCCCTTGCATCCTCTCACGGAGCTGGGAAACCAAGATAGACACTGCTATTGTATTTTCCTTTGTTTTTTAGCACAAAATATGTGCAAATTCAGTTGTTTAGGCTGAAGGTGGGTGTTGTTTTGTGCCTGCTCAGAGCCTCCTCTCTGGGATTTATTTCCCAGTTGATGGTTGGGTTGGAATGAACCTAGATCTGAAAGGGAAGACTTGTCATGAATTTGGTGTTAAATCTTAATTTAAAAAATTTGTTAAAAAAGAAATCAGTGTTTTTAAGTTTCAAACTTAAATTTGAAGTTAAGTTTACATTTGACTAAGGACGTGACATTTTATAGAATAAAAATTACTTTAGGTCCTTTTATAGAATAAAAATTACTTTAGGTGCTTTTATAGAATAAAAATTACTGTAGATGCTTTAAGGCTCTTTCAGCCAGACTGGGTGTGTCAGGTGAGAACCTGATCCTTGCACTCATGCCAGCCTTCACTCACTGCTTATTAAGCCTATATTTGATTCCTGAATTCCCTATTTTTTTCCTCTTTTGGGTTGGATTTCCAAAGGCATGCTGTGCTAGGACAACAAGGGATGGCTTGAAGCTGAAGGAAGGCAGATTTAGATGGGATATTGGGAATAAATTCCTCCCTGGGAGGGTGGGGAGGCCCTGGCACAGGGTGCCCAGAGGAGCTGGGGCTGCTCCATCCCTGGCAGTGCCCAAGGCCAGGTTGGATGGGGCTTGGAGCAGCCTGGGACAGTGGGAAGTGTCAGGGTAGAACTGGATGAGCTTTAAGGTCCCTTCTGACCCAAACCATGCTGGGGCTCTGTGATTTGTTTGGTGGCATCCCTCCTCATATTCCCTGCTCTTTTCCCCTCCTGTGTGAGACCCACAGAGAAAACGGGCCCAATCTGTTTGAAACACACGAGGAGCTGGTAACATTTATCCTGGGTCCAGTTCCAGAGAGATTAATTGCCTGGCTGAGAATCACTTGGGGAAGGCTGTGGCTAATCGTCAACCCAAGCTCCCTTCCCAGCCTCACAGGAGAGCACAGCAGTTATTTTAGGCTGTTGCTCCTGGTGTTTATTCTGGCTGAATCCTGCATCCCTCCCCTGCAGCGTTGCCATGTCACTGCAGAGCCTTCCTCTCAGAACAGTCGTGCAGAAATCACCTCTCTGTAGGAGAAACGGGGGTAGGATGATCAGGATGGATGGAGATGAGAGATTTCTGCAGCCAGGACTTGGAATTTGGGGTTTATTGCAAAGGGCCTGGGTGCAGGGCCCTGCTGGGAGCTGCCAGCCACAGCTGGAGCAGGCCCGAGAGAGGGAGAGAGATAAAGAGAGTGGTAAAGAGGATGAGAGAGTGAGGTTCCCGTTGCAATACAATAAATCTTATTCTGGTCCTGGAACTTGAGGTTTATTGCAAAGGGCCTGGGTGCTGGAGCCTTTTGGAACTTGGGGCTCATTGCAAAGGATGTGGGTGCAGGGCCCTGCTGGGAGCTGCCAGCCACAGCTCAGAGCAGGCCTGAGAGAGAGAAAGAGAGTGGTAAAGAGAAAGAAAGCAAGAGCGTGGTAAAGAGAGAATGAGAGAGTAAAAAGAGAGGATCAGAGGGTGAGGTGCCTGTTACAATACAATAAATCTTCTTCTGGTCTTGGAACTTGTGGATTATTGCAAAGGGCCAAGTGCAGGGTCCTGCTTGAAGCTGCCAGCCACAGCTCGGAGCAGGCCCCAAAGAGGGAGAGAGAGATAAAGAGAGGGTAAAGAGGATGAGAGAGTGAGGTTCCCGTTATAATACAATAAATCTTCTTCTGGTCATGGAATTTGGGGTTTATTGCAAAGGGCCTGGGTGCAGGGCCCTGCTGGGAGCTGCCAGCCACAGCTCAGAGCAGGCCTGAGAGAAGAGAGGGGGAGAGAGGATGAGAGGGTAAGAGAGTAAGGGAGTAAAAAAGGTAAGGGAGCGAGGTTCCTGTTACAATACAATAAATCTTCTTCTGTGTTGAATATTCTAATTCTCGCTAACCAATCTAGTCCAAGATACAAATCCTACAGCATTTACATACAGCCTATAAGAATCATTACATTACCATCCTGTGTTACATTTTAAACCCTAAAAACTCCTCTTTGGGCCCCTTCTGCCAAGCTGTAGGGTCGGCTCTGACCCTTGGAGCTGTCTGCAAGCAGAGGGTGTTGTTCCATCAAAAGGGGATCACCTTCAGCCAGCCACACCATTGTTTTCCAGTTGTTCAGTAACTGAGGGATCTCAAAGCTTGCTTTCATTTCAATCTCGATTATAGTTTCCATATTCTCAAACTCTTTTGCCAGACAATCACATTGATAAGGCTTTCCTGTTTCATCTTCCCCAGCACCTCTCCACTGCTCCCCTCTGCCTCTGCTCCTCGGCAGCAGCAATTTGTTATCCCCAGGAGCAGCAGCAGCAGCTCAGCACCTTTGTGCAGCCCGGGAGGAGCTGCACACACAGAACCTCTGCTCGCAGCACCGGGCCGAGATCCGCGCGCGTTTTCTCCCCCGATAGAATTCTCCTTCTGTTTCACCAGACAAATAATCTGTTGCGACTCTTATTGCTTCTTATCTTTTGCAGCTTGGCCCGGTTCCACGCACCATTTTGTTCTCAGAGATGCCTAAGCTGATTCTTCAGCGCCAGCCAAAACAAATGAGAGTCTTGGCTGGCGGTGTGGCGGCAGCAGCTGGTTCCACCGTGGCTCCTGAGCCCAGCACTGGGGCACCTCGGGCTGGGATCAGGATCCTTGTCCCTCCTGAGGGGCCTGGGGAGTCTGGTAGAGTTGGGTGAGCTGAATTTTAGTGGAACAGTGGAGGTTTTTATTAGAATCTTTATTAATCTTTATTTATCGTGTGTTGTCCCAAGGCCTTGGTCATGAGGGGCACGCGGGGACAGAGCTGGGAATTGGAATTGGGAATTGGGAATTGGAATTGGGAATTGGAATTGGGAATTACCCAGCACCTGTCCCAGACACTCCCCTGCCCTGGGATTGTTTCTTTCTGCAGGCAGACAATCTTTCTCCTGGCAGATTTTCTCTTTCTCTCTGACAGAACCAGAGGTCACAGTCCCAAGCTGCACAAAGGGAAATACAGGTTGGATATCAGGAAGAAGTTTTTCACAGAAAGGGTGATAACGTTCTGGAAAGTTCTGCCCAGGGAGGTGGTGGAGTCCCCATCCCTGGGTGTGTTTAACAAAGCCTGGATGTGGCACTGGGTGCCAGGGTTTGGTTGAGGTGTTGGGGCTGGGTTGGATTCGATGATCTTGAAGGTCTCTTCCAACCCAGTGATTCTGTGATTCTGTGAATTCTGCGAATTCTGTGATCCTGTGAATTCTGTGATTCTGACCTTTCCCTGCCTTGCCCCCTCCATTCAGGCTGCCAGGGCACCACAGCTGGAGCTGATGTGGCTGCACAACCCCACAGAAACAGGGCCTGGTCCCAGCTGGCCCCACAGGCACTGCTAAAGCAAATATTCCTCCATTGTCCAGTTTATCAGCCCTGGTGCATGGAGGGGATGTGCAGCACCCCCAGGAGACTTTCAAAGCCCACTTTGAACACAGCTTGAATTAGAGAAACAAAGAGAATGTGTATAACCAAGGCAGTGGTTAATAAATAAAAAGTGCAAGAAAAAACAAGGTCCAGTAGATTCTTAAACATCTGAAATTTGGGATCTTGCCTCAGTCTGGATCTGAGCTTTCTGCTGCTGCTCTGCCAGTCACTGCTGCTCAGGTGTGAAGCTGTGGCAGGAGCAGGATGAGCTCTCAGCTTCTGTTTCACAGACTGAAACCTTCTTTTCCCTTTTCCCTGACCATCCCAGTCCAGGTGAGGGGCTTGTAATTGGGCAAACCAGATGGGTTTGGGGACTGCTCGTGACTTTGGGCAAATTCCCTGGCATCTCACTGATTCTCCGTAATGCCCATCTTTAATAACATTTTCCTACAGCTGCTGTGGGGCTTTTGTGGGATAAAGATAAAATTATCAAGGTGTGTGGCTGTGTAGAGACTGGGAAATGAGGATGGATGGATGGATGGATGGATGGATGGATGGATGGATGGATGGATGGATGGATGGATGGATGGATGGATGGATGGATGGATTTATAGATTTATAGATTTATAGATTTATAGATTTATAGATGTATGATTTATAATATGGGAAGGCCAAGCTGGTAAAAAACTTGTAGCCACACTGTCTCTGCTGAGACAAAGGAACATTATGTCACTGTGAAAATGCCACGCATTTTATTTTAAAAGGGCATCATGGCAAGGCTATAATCAGATCCCTCAGTGCCTTAGACAGCTTCAGAACCCGATTCAATAAAAACATGGCTGGACTCCAGCAGGATGAGGAGAAGCAGGCTTGCTGTGGGACTTTGCCTGCAATTCCTCTGTTCCGGAGCACTTTGGAGCACTTGAGCTCCTCTGGGTTGTTTGCTCTTGAACAGGGAGTTTCTGAGGGGGGACATCAAAAAATATTATGTTTGGGTGGGGAGAGCTAATTGATTTGACAGTTAATCAAAAAGTACTAAGGGAAAATCAATATAGAGTAAAACAATCTAGTCTTCAGTTCTATATTGTATTCCCAGTGGCATTGTTGATTGTATAGCATCAATGTCATCTATTTTAGATGGAAATGTTACCAACTATAATGCCACTGTTGATGTTTCAAAACGCTTCTAATCTCATTTCAATAATAGCTTCTGTCTCTCTCAGTGACACACGTGCCATAACATCCCTGGCTAAATTGACAGCACTAATAACACACTGCGAGTTTGCATTATTCGGACCCCTGGCTGCATTTTTGATCATTCAGGGGCTCGTACAGCAGAAGGGTGGGCACCTCCTGATGGGGTCTCTGAGGTTGAGATGACCCCAAGGTGTTGGAAAGTCTCTTTTTCCCAGCTCCAAGACTGAAGAAGAAGTTGGGATTCCTTGGCTCTCGTTCTCAAGGTGGTTTATTTGCTCTTATCTTTGACATCCTCTTTCTGATCTGCTGAGATCTGTCCAGCAGATTGGGCTGAGGCACACTGACCACCCTTGGGGTGGTGTTATCTTTTTATACTAAAAACTACCTGTATTTTATTTACAATAATTTCCCCATACCTATCACCTATGTTAGACAGTCTGTCTCTACCCTAAACCAATCCAAAAGTGCCACAGCAGAAGATGGACGACAAGAAGAAGAAAGAGGAAGGCTGGACATGGCCAGATTTCTCCATCTTGCCTCCTGAACCCCCATTCCAAAACCCAAAATTTCTACATTTTCACCCTGTGATTAATTCAGTATCATTCTATTCAAACCCTTGTGGCTTGTAACTCTTCACACGAAGTTGGGAATTTTTTCCATGGGTTAAATTCAAAGGCACAGGTGGTTTTGACTCCATGCCAAGGTCTCTGAGCCCCTGCCAGGGTCTGGAGTCCTCCAGGGCGGTCAGAGGAATTCCCACCCAAATCCCTCCATCCTGCCTCCTGAACCCCATTCTAAAAACCCCAAAATTCTACATTTTCACCCAGTGATAAATTCACTAACATTCTAGTCAGACTCTTGTGGCTCACACAAAGTTGGGAATTGTTTCCATGGGCTAAAATCGAAGGCACAGGTGGTTTTGACTCTGTGCCAAGGTCTCTGAGCCCCCTGCCAGGGTCTGGAGCCCTCCAGGGCAGCCAGAGGAATATTCTGGATTCTGACAACCTTCCTGAAATCCTCAGGGGAGGGAGTGCCTGGACATTCCCAGGGCACCCTGAGGATCAGAGCTAACAGGGATTTGGGGTGACCCCAGAGCTGGGAATGTCTCAGAATCACTCAGGAAGGACAAGTTTAGGGCTGAGCTGGTGGCCAGGACTGTGGTTTAACTGCTGGTTTAACTGTGCTGCCTCCTGAGCTCTTGGCTCTCTTCAAGTGGACTAAAAAAAAAACCCACAGGGAAATTCCTTGCTGGTTTTTTGGAATCTCTTCCTTTGAATCAAAGGCTGACACACCGAAGCCAGAGCCTCTGGTGTGGTTTTAGGGCTTGTTTTGTTTTCATCCCTCTTGCAACCCAAGAGTGAAAGCTGGAAGTGGCACCAGCCAGGATGCTGCAGTGGTGGCCAAGGGTGAGAGGGACAGCTCAGCATGAATCAGATCCCCCAGACAAAGCAGGGAGCTCTCAGTTCCTGCATGTCTCATCCCAGTGAAATTCAGAGTACAGCTCATCATCCTTTCAGTGATAATTTGACTTGAAAACTTCAGGAGGTCTCTGGAACTTTTTATGGGGAAAACTGCAGCACATTTTGTGTCTTCCCAGCCTCCTCCTGGACCAGGCTGAGCAATAAAAGCTCTGACCAGGCAAAGCACTTCAGCAGATGCTTTGCTCCAGACTTAATTTCAACTCCACTGACCTTGACTCAGGCTTAAGTTTTACCTAATAAAAAAGTCACATTGGAGTGAATGGACTTGAAGCTCTGCACTGAATTTTAAACTCGGCCTTTGCCAGAGCCCTGCACTTGAACCTTTTTCTGGAATATACAGGATGTAAGTGGGGACACAGAAACAGAATCTTTCCAATAGATCCTTCATTTAAAACAGCTTTCCTCTTCAATTATCAGCAGTGGATTTAAATGGGATGAAAATTCAGCCCTTTATTTCTGATTTTATCTTTTCTTTCCTCCATTCTTTCGCAGAGGAATTTTCCCTTTATTAACTTTTTGAGCATAAAACGCAGAAAATAAATGAACAAACAAAACCTGGAGCAATATGTGAGATCTTTAAACTAATTCAGGAATCGTTATTACTGACATCAGGAGAAAGAAATGCAAGAACACAAATCTATTGCTTTAAGCTGGGATTTTCAGAAGAGCCTGTTGGAGTTTGGCACTCAAATCCCATGAAATCCCCTTTATACTTTTCACTTCTCTTTCTTTTCTTTTAATTTATTTTTCCTCGACATGGGAAAGGGCCTGGTGAATTTTAGGGAGGGTTTTACACTATGCTGGGGATCAGCATCCAGGATTGGAGCCAGCCCAGAGCTCTTGGAGCACACAGGAGCTGGGAATTCCTGCTCTGAGGAGGGATGGGAGCTTGTGGGGCCAGATTTAGTTTTTAACACATCACCTGTGAAATGTCCAGAGGAGCTGTGGCTGCTCCTGGATCCATGGGAGAGTCCAAGGGCAGCTTGGATGGGGTTTGGAGCAACCTGGGATAGTGGAAAAAACAAAAAAAGATCATCTCAAAAGTCCCTTCCAACCCAAACCATGCTGGGATTCCATGCTGAGGAGAAGGGAACAGGGGACAGGGGTGAGAAGATGAAGAGGGGACAAGGTGGCTGAAATAAGGCCCAGAGGATGAGCAAGGCAGGGCTGCAATGTGGAATATTGATAAATTATAGACACATCCAAGGGATTCTGGGGTTTTTTTTCAGCCCAAGTTGTTGTTGTTGTTGTCGGGTTCCTCCATGAATTCCTTCAGCCACAAGGTTCAGCTGCCATCAGCCACCTGAGCATGTAATTATTGATCTTCCTTGGCAGATGGACGTGCTGGACATGAACTGTTGGTGACCCTGTTCCTCATGCAGGGTCCTGCACATCCCATATTACAATTCCTTTAATTAATAATAATTAACGGAGCAGCCATATCCCACCCTCCTGACCTCACCTTGCAGAGGGGCACAGGGAGCTGCTTTCTTACCTCCCAACAACCTGTGCCTCCATCCCAGGAATATTTTAGCAATTTGTGGCAAACCCCCCAGCCCTGTTGGTTGCTGTAATTAAGCCAGCCCTGAGCTCTGCTTCCCTTTCTCCTCCTGCCAGAGGAAAATTGATATTTTTGAACACACCCAGCAGAATTTGCTCAGTTTTGCTTCTCAGTTGATTCCTTGAGAGCCACATCCTCAGCACAATGCAGGGCTGTGAACCAGATTCTCTGGTTTGATGGCCCTGACCATCAAAGCTCTGAAAGATTTCAGGACTGCAGCAAACCTTGGATATTTGGTTTCCCGTTCCAGCCTTCCTTTGGTGCTGATTTCTCGTCTCATTGTGGTCTCTCTGATGAAGATGAGGTACCAAAGATGTGCTGCCTGCTGCAGCCCCTGAAGTGAGGCTGCTGCTGGGGTGACCTTTTCATTATTCTGCAGTTGGAGTGACTGCCTGTCCCAGCCCTTTCCCACACGGCCGGCAGAGGAAGGGAAATGCTGGATAATCAGCACAGAATGCAGAAAAGGTCAGGATAATCCACTCTGCACGAGGGGTGGATGTGCAGACAGGTAACAACAGGCACAACTTGAGTTTTCTGCCTTCACAGGAAGTTGTGTTCTCTCCCCTATCCCCTCCCTGCCCAAAGCAGCACACAGCAGTGTTGTTATTTTTAAAAATGCTCTTAAGCTTTACAGGTTTTGCAGACCTGTCTGTAGCACAGGAGCAACAAGATTCAAGGGGAAATATTAGAAAGCTTCCAGCACTCTCTCAAAAAACCATTCCAAATGTCTTACTCCAGCTCAGTTTTTTACTCCTTTCCCCTTAAAAAAATATGAAAAGAGGTATGACATGAATATTGCAAGAGGCAGCCTGTTAAAAACTGCAAACAGAGTGAGCTGTGCTCCCTTTATCCACTGGTGAAACAGAACCAGCAAGGGAGAAAAAGGGAAAATGGCAGAGATTTTGAAAAGTAGTGTTTTGTTCTGCTCCCTCAGCTGCAGGGTGGAAGATTCAAAACAATAGTGAGGTTTTTTCTGAAAATTTTGTGGCCAGCTATTTAATATTTCTTATCATGAACCCTCCTGCAGAGCAATACAAATTCCTCAGCTGCAAGGAGATGCTCAGGGACAGCACCACTGTATTGAAATGGAGATAGCTGAATTTATCACAGGAATTAGATGGATGTTCCAGCTCAAATTTACATGCCTAACAGCAGCAGAGGGACATAATTGAAGAATAAAATCGAAATAATCCGTGGGAGGAAGCTCTATGGTATTACAAATCAGGTTGGTTTTCTTCATTAATCAAGCTGAAAATCAGCCCTCTCCTTTCTGGGAGGTTTCCTTCACGAGATTCAGCATAACCCAAAGGGTAGAAAATAATTAAAGAATGTGCAGGACAAGCCAAGGTCAAGGTGAAGCTCGAGGGAACTTTCATCAGCCACTTTCAGGCAGGTGGGGAGCAGGTTAATAAAACCCCTGCCCTTCATTACTTTGTTGTCCAAGAGAAACCCAACGTTGCTCAGCAAGGAGGGGCTGCAATAAAGATGAGCAAGGCAGGGCTGAAATGTGGAATATTGACAAATTATAGATGTGTCCAAGGGGTTCTGGTGCTTTTCAGCCCAAGGGATTGTTGTTGGCAGGTTCCTCCATCAGTGTATTCCTGGTGTCATTGCTCATCTGGGATGATTTTTTGTCACAGAGAAGTTTGTTGGACTGAAACCCCTGCAGACTGCTTCAAAGTGAGAGCACCAAACCTGGAATGAGGGTTGGTACCAGTTCTGACTCATTCATGACTCGTTTTTGCGGTGGTTTTGGTTGATTTTTGGTTGTCCCTGTCCATCTCTGCTGCCTGGGATCCTGGAACGAGCATTTCCTTTTATCCCCTCAGGAATAATCCCTTCCCTCCTGGTTCTGCCAACACTTTACCTGGCTCAGGTGTCCAGCAACACCCCAAATCCATGGTTCCAGTTTGTTTAATGTCTGAGTGCTTCAGGTGTGTGCACAGCTCCTCCCTGACATCCCTGCAAGGTCATGGTAGCCAAAAAAGCAAATATCTCCCCAGTTCCTGCACGAAGGAAGGGAAAATTGAGCCACATTCATCCCTTGGGTTTGTCTCCAGCACTGAGGGTTCTCTACCCCAGTTCTGTCCCTGAAATCACATTTGCTGTGGAACTTGCTAGGCGCAGGATTTAATCTGGATTTCCTGCTGGCTGGAGGCTGCTTTAGCCTCTGGAACTGAATATTTGAAAGCAGAATTTCTTTACATCCTTTAGTTTAGGTATGGAACGGCATCTCTGCTTTGAATCCAGGCCTTTTTTATTCACAGAGTGTCTGAGGCCAGATCTTTTTTTACCTGGTTTGATCCTTTTTTTATTTTTTTGGCTTCCAAGCCAGACTGCACCTTGTGCTGCTCAGGTACTGTTTGTTAATTATGACCACAAATTTTTTTATTATATTATTTTTTATTTTCATTATTACCACAAAATTTGGTTTCCCATCAGTGGGAGTGCCCCAAGCCCTGGTGAGTAAATTTGTAATATCTGTAATTTTTTAGAGCCAGGCTCCTGTCCAAGGAGCAGCCTGGCTGCCTGGAGCAGAGCATTTGACACCTTCTCTTGAACACTGCCCATTATTACTTTCCCCCTTTTCCACAACAATAATCTGAATTTCCACAGGTCGGGGATGCTAATTATTAATATGATAAATATGCCAGCTAAATTACATTAATTAAATTAAATAAACAATTTGACTTTAGACTCTGCTGCCATTTAACTGTAACTGAAGTCAAAATATAATCCTGAAAGCCTCCAGAATGAATCTGCAGTTTTCCTTCTGTGACTGTTTTCATTGTTTGGAAACAATTAAATCTCAGGAAGCAATTACAGTGAACTGAAGTGCTGCTGTAGCAGCCAGGTAGTGGAATGTTCAGGTGGTGATAAAAACCTGAGTTTAGGAGTTATTCATCTCAGCTGAGCAAGGCTTGCTTAGTCCATGTTATTGCCCAGACCAGAATTCTAAATGCCTGGACAGCTGAAATAAAAATTCAGTGCCAATTTCTGGACAGTTTGACACCAAAGACTTGGTGTAGATCTAGAAAAGGGAAATAGAAATTGTTTAGAGGGAGGGAAAAGTCCCAGGTGGGAGAGATCCTCATCTTTTCTGTTTGGGGTTTAGGCTACACAGGGCCAGGCCCGACCCAGCACACACCAGATCTAGCTCCACACTGTTTTTCCTGGGTAAAAACTCCATCCTAATCCTGATCCATCCTAAAAAACCATTCCAGCATCACCAAAGCCACCAGAGAATATGAGAGTCCAGCCTGTCCTGTTTTCCCCTCAGTAAATATTAACTCCTCCATGAAGCACTGTGGTCCCTATGCCAGGGAGGCACTGCCAGCTCTCCTGGCTCTTCCCAGTCCCTCTCTAGGGGAATGAGGAACACATTCCCTGTGGGAATCAGCCCCTCATTCCCCTTTTTCCAACCCTCTGGCTCTCCTGGCTCTTCCCAGTCCTTTTCTAGGGGAAGGAGGAACACATTTCCTCTGGGAATCAGCACAGAGAGAAACAAAGATGTAGGGACATGGGAAAATGCAGGGACAGGGAAAGGTTTGGGGACATGGAGGGAAAGGTGTAGGGACACGGAGGTGGAAGATTCACCCTGCTTTGGAGTATGGAATCACAGCCAGGGTGGGATGGCAGCCACTGAAGGTGGAGATGAACACTGAGAGCATCATTGCAGTGGGGTCAGAGCTGACTTGCAAGAGAAAATGCAGAAATGCAGGTCCAGCAGTTGCTGGGTGCTTCCTCTCCTGCCAAAAGTGAACGCAAAGGTACTGAACACATAAACACAGCCCTTCATGAACAGAGAATTATTGAAATCTCACCTAAATCCATGTAAAATTCCACCTTTTGTTTGTCTTCCAGTCCAAGAGTTTCCAAGTAGTCATGGTCCCTTAAATCTATCATCTATCTATCTATCTCTCTGTATCTATCTATATCTATCTATCTATCTATCTATCTATCTATCTATCTATCTATCTATCTATCTATCTATCTATCTATCATCTATCTATCTATCTATCTATCTATCTATCTATCTATCTATCTATCTATCTATCTATCTAATCTATCTATCTATCATCTACCCATTTAATTATTGGTTTCTGTGAGTTTTTTCCTTGTCATTCTCCCTTTCCCTTTCCACTTCTGGCACCTGAAAATCTCACCTGCAAGGTGCTGCCTGTCCCACAGATCAAACTTTCAGGCCCTGCTGCCTTAAGGCAAGGCTGGCTGGACTGGTGCTGTCCTTTTAATTCCTTGCTTTCTCTGCTCCAGTGGCTGATAAGCCACTTCTGGCTGTCTAGTCATGTAATCCTTTAATTTTTTAATTTCAAGGAACTGTTTGCAGCTCACCATGACTCAACATTTGACTGCAAGCTCTTTTGAGGCAAGGGAAAAGTTGATTTGTGCAGTGGGGGAAGAGTGATGACGGTGAAAAATCTCAGCAGTGCCTTTTTTAGCAGACTTTTAAAAATTTTTTTCTGGAAAATTAAGTGTCTGAAACGATGATTGGCCTGATGGACTTGACCCTGTAATATTTGCACAGTGCTTGGTGCAATCTCAGTGCTGTTCACCCTGAGAACAGGGGGAAGGGATATCTCTGAAAGGGCCGGAGTGATGCTGAGCTCCCAAAAAAGTTGTGGAGGGGAGCTGTGAAGTGCAGAACGAGCAGTCATTTCAGGGCCAGCCAATGGAAAATTATTGGGAAAATGAAGATAATTGAACTGAGTATCTGTTCACACCTGGAGGGTAACAAGGAAGAAAAGACCGAGGGGATTCATTGGGCAAACTGTGCCTGAGCTGGGTCAGATCCTGCTCTGGGAGACTCAGAATAAATCCAAATAAAATTGGGAGTTACAGACAAATTTGTGGGCAATTTTTGGGGATACTTCATACTTTTTATGGCATGAAGATGAGAGAAACACCTGCCTTCAAAAAAACCCTAGGCTTGATTGGATTTCACTGTCAGGACTGTTCTTCATGGTGAAAATTGGGATGGCTGTACCAAAAATCACCTCCTGAGCCACAGATCCCTGGGACAAACCCAGGAATGAGCATTTGAGAGCCAGTGATTGAAAAAATCCCCAACCAAACCAAGACTGGCTAAACCAGTGAGTTCATTCTGAAGTGTTTCCAAATGGCCACACATCTTTGTTTTGGTGCTGAAAATCCCTCTTTAAAAAATGATTTTATTTGATCAATTAAACGCTACCAATTTCTGGATGCCACTAACCACAAATTTGCTAAATTCCTGAGCTAATGAAAGGCTGGCTTGCTTTGACATGAATGGGAGTTTTGTTTGAGTAACAATCCAATAAGGACTTGGCCCAAAGATAGCAAGGAAAACATTTAGATGTTAAATATGTATTCAGAAGACCTTTCTACAAATCTTTTCTCTTGCAGGAACAGGACAGGAATTGTGCTCTCCAGAAGGGACAGTTCAGAGAGACGTCCAGCACCTCTCAGCATTTAGCACAGAGAGCAAGAAACTATGCAAATATTTTAGTTTAGAAATACTTGTAGCTCCTTTTCAAACAATGAAAGCCTCAATTAAAGCCAGATCTCTGTTATTTAAAAATTCCAGGCAGCAACTGAGAGGGAGAGAGAAAGAGAGAGTGAGTTCCATTTTTTTTTTCCCTCCTTGCTCTCAAACATAAAGTCCAAGGTATTTGAGAGTCAGGAAAATCGTGTCTAACATCAAAACTGTGAGAGCTGAGAAGGCTGGAGCTGTGATTCTTATCTTCTAAAGAGTTTCTGCAGTCATCAATACCTAAAGCAAGCTGGAGTACAAGAAATAGGTGACCTTAATAGATATAACTCTGTATGGGTTCATTGTAGCATGAAATTAAATTTTTAATCTGAATTGATGAACAAAAATGCCGGTTTGATCCTCCCCACCCACACACAATAGTTTAAATAGTTTGGTAACTATTTCACTTCCAGAATGGGGCTGCACAAACAAGGTCAGCAGCAGAATAATCCACTCCACGGGCACTGGGCTGGGGTGAGCCAGCAACAAAAAGCTCGGGGAGATTATTTTTGCTTTGTTAAATAGCTGCAAGCAAGGTTTGGGATTATTGGGAAGGTAAAATGATGTTCTTTTGCCTCTGGTAATTAAAAGCATGGGGGTTAATCCAAAGCCACTGAAATCTGTGGGCACTGAGCCTTTTGATGGGCTTCAGTTCCAGGCTCCTGTTTTTAGGCAGTGGAAGCCACTGGGTTTGTGCATAAATCACATTCAGCAGCACTTTATCCTCTGAGCCCATCCCATGGCAGCCAAGTTCCCCTAAAAGTGATGCAATTCCTCCCTGTGCACCTTTAAAATGCTGCCAGCCTGAATTCCAGGCAGATCTGCTGTCTAGGAAGGAATTGCTAATTCATCTTGGGGTCACGGCCACAAAAATGCTGCTACAAGTTGTAGAAGCTGAAATTAAAGGTATTAATAGAAAATCACATGCATAAAAAACCTCCAACAAACTGGTAAACCCCTAAAAAAAAACCAACCAAAGCCCAGAATGACTTTATATTTATTATTTCATTTTTAAAAGCCAGCTCCATTTATTTCAAGTTCATTATTCCCAAACATGACCCTCAGCCCATCATCTTATTTACTGCTTCTTCTTCCCCTACAATTACTAACAGAGATTTGACAAATACAAACGAATGGGGGTAAAAAAAAAATATATATATATAAATAATAAAAATTCCTCTTTTCATTGGAGCAGAAGCTGAACTGGGATCTGTTGGTCAGCTGAAGCTGCCAGGAGGGCTGGAGGAATTATCTGCTATTATCTGCCGAGCAAACACCATCCCTGAGTGAAAACTGATGCTGTGGCATTTTTCAGAATGCACCAAGCCCTCACTCCTGAGTATTGGAGCCAAATGTTCTGCCCTGGCCCTGTACAATAGCCCTGCCTGACAATAGCTCAGGGCTGGGGTTGTTATGAAATCCAGGCTATTTTGGGAGGGCCCTATTGTTCCTGGTTTATATGGGCTGCAGATTTGTCTCGGGAAATATGGGATTCATTGCAGAATCGGCTGGAAAAATGAAGGTTTGGCCCCCAGTGAGAAGGGAGAAGGGTCCCTCTGCCATCCAGCCCCTCAGGTTTGTAGGATCATGATTCCTCCTCACCCTTCTGCAATCATTTCTGCGAGTACCAAGTCTGTCCTGGAGCTTTCTCACTCTCTTTGATGCTCCTCAGAGAAATAGCTGATTTCTCAGCAGTCCCTGAAGGAGGAGATAAACCAGGAAATGTCCAGCTGGTGGAACTCTTGAATTTGCTGAAATAGGGAGGGTTTGTCCCCATAATGGGGCTGACTCACTGCTGCCATTAAAGAGGAGGGGCTGCTCTCTCGTGGCCTGGTTCTGCCCTCCTTTTTCTCCCAGCAGACAAGGTCAGGCCAGGAAATTTAATAAAATGATTCATCTGACAGGAGAGGGACATGAGCTGATTGTGTGCACTCCTATTTTCACCACAGAAAGCAGGAGAAGTGACTGCAAAGTCAAATTTTGATGGTTTTTTTTGCAGTTCCATGGCATGCCCCATTGGTGTAAGAGTCCCTGAGCGTGTCCATGTCCCAAAAATGTCCCTGTCCCACTGGTGCCCTGGAATAAATCAGCTCCTGCTGGACTAAAGCTCAGCTGCCTTGTGCTGGCTGAGCACCAAGCCCAGACAAGTGTGTGGATGTGGTTTCCCTGTTTTGTGCAATTCTCTGAGGAAGGGATTGTTTTGGAAGCTCACCTGCCTGAATTTGGAGAGCTCCCACCTGCCCAAGCTGCTCTGCCCACCTCCTCTGGTGACTGCAACAGCGTAGCCCCACTTGTTTAAAACACAGCTGCACTCTGCAACATCAGAGCATTTTATGTCCACTCCAAGGGCTCCATTCTCCAAGGAAATCCTTTCTCGTTCCTCCCTCAGGCCCCCAGCCCAGCATTTAAAGCCAAGGAGGCAAAGACTGAAGGGTGCCCGCCTCTATCTAATCATGGGAACTATGGCTTAGTATTGATATTGCCTTATTAAAGCAATTAGCCGAGCATTTCAGAAGCTTGTTAATGCTTCTAGAGTGACTTCTAATGAGGGATAATGATAACAAGCATGGAAGGTCTCTGGTGAACTTTAGATAATGATGTAAATCTGAGAAAGGTCAATGGTATCCGTGGATTCGATGATGGCCATTCCATTTCCGTTCATTACCTGGTTCAGCTTTTATTTTCTCTTCCCATTTCCATCTGCAGGAACCTGTTCCTTATCCAATCTAGAGCCCCAGCACTCGAGCACAGATTGACTTAGCCATGAAATAAATGATGCTGAGCCTTTAGTGCTCCTTGTAATGAGCTCAAGTCTAGACAAGAACAAATCAATTAGCCAAAGGAAAGCAGGAACAACAGGAGGCACCACGCAGGGACAGTGTTTGCATTTACATAGCAAAACATTCCCCCTCAGCATCCCAAAACAGGGGGCTGCGCCACCAAAAACCAGCCTGGGGAGAGGATAATGCCAGAGGGAAGGGAGATCAAACAGAGAGAGAAAAAAGGGTCCTGGAGGGAGGCAAGAAATGGAGCAGCTTTGGTAGAGCTGGGCTGGGAAGTTCAGGTGTGACAGCAAGATTTGTAGCTGTCACACATGAGCTTTTTATTAACTTTATGGCAAATTTTAAATCTTGATCTTGCTATCTAGTAGGAATTTTCTGGCATGGAGTATCCCCAATGTGTCTGTGCTGACAGATTTCTGGTTTGTCCTTGTCCCTGTGTTTTAATGTGTATATATATATACACATATATATATATATATTTGTGTGTGTATATATATATATATATATAAATGAGGCAGATATTGGGCATATATATATATATATAAATGGTGCAGATATTGCATATATATATATATATAAATGGGGCATATATTATATATGTATAAATGGGGTAGATATTGCATATATATATATAAAAATGGGACAGATATTGTATATAAATATATATATATGGGGCAGATATTGTATGTGTATATATATAAAAATGGGGCAGATATTGTATATATATATATATAAAATGGGGCAGATATTGTGTGTATATATATATATGGGGCAGATATTCTGTATATATATAAAAATGGGGCAGATATTGCATATATATATATAAATGGGGCAGATATTGTGTATATATATATATATGGTGCAGGTATTGTATGTGTGTATATATATACATGTATATAAATGGGCCAGATATTGTATGTGTATATATATAAAAATTGGGCAGATATTATATATATATATATACAAATGGGGCAGATATTGTACATATATATATATATATAGATAAAAATGGGGCAGATATTGTACAAATATATATATATATATAAATGGGGCAGATATTGTATATATATACACAAATGGGGCAGGAATATCTGCCTGCAGATATTCCCTGCAGGCAAACCCTGCTAGGATAAACTCAAACCAATAAATCACAGCCCTAAACCACAGCCCAGGAGTGCAAACCAGGGGTACAAAATCCTGGAAGTGAGCTTGGAAAGGCTGGGGGGATCAGAGCAGACACAGCTCAGTGCAGGTGGCACAGGAGGCTTTGGCTGGAGCTCTCGTGCAGCTCTTGGAGGAGGAAGAGTGTGGGCAGAGGAAGGGCATTTCCACCCCATGCCAGGCTGTAATTCTGATATTAACCTTGCTTTTTGAAGAGGTTTGAGGGGTGAAGCGAGGGTGCCTCGGTGGCAGACTGGAAGAAGAGTTGACTTAGGAAAAAGGATGGGCAGAGATGGCTCCGTTGCTCCATGCTGGCACTGCCCTGGCACACTCAGAGATACCAAAAGGCCATTTAATCTACTGGAGATAAGCATAAAAGCCTATTACCGAGCCAGGCAAGCTCCAAATAGAAATAAAGAGCACTTTCCCATTTTTTTTTCCCCTCAAGTGAAGGTGATCACCCAGGGGAAGAAGCTCCTCAGAGGATCAATAAAGTGCTTCTCACAGCAGGTGGGGCTGGCCTCACCTGTGGGCTCCTCACTGACCCACAGCCCAATTTAAACTCAGATTAGAGCTTGATTGAAACTCAAATTCACCTGGGCTTTGCTGTGGGGACTGTCCTGCTCTTCCTCACCTGCAGATTGCTTTTCCCAGGTTAACCCTGGACTTTCTCCATCACTGGAGCACAAACTGCATCCTTGCTCCCTGTGCCTCAGTTTCCCCAGCAGCCCCAATTCTGCCTGGGTTCCTGCCCTGCCTGGGTGCTGTTGTGAGGATTAATAATTAACAATGAGATTTTTAAATCTGTGCCGAGTTCAGAGCCTTGTTCCGGGCTGCTACAGAAATCAAAGGAGGCACGAGGTAATTGTAAATCATTTTCAGGAAGTTGTTTCATGCCTTTGGTGGAAAGATGTGTAGAAGGGGAAAGTATTAAATGCTTTCCATTCATCCACTCTTTGCTGAGATTTTTGAGTCCAATATTTAGATCACCTTCTGATTATTAGTGCAAATATTTGCTCTTTGTTTATTCTTCTGCACATCTCTAAGATGGGAGAGGCAGGGAAGGAGGAAGGGCTGGCGAGAGGGGCAGATGGGAATTATTAAATAAGTAAATAAAAGGCCCGTCAGCACATGAATCACTCCAGATCCAGCCTGGAAAGGTCCCCAAGCTGGGGAACCCCTTTTCTTAAACACAAGGGGGCTGGAGTGGAGGGGACAGTGGGATTGGGATCAGGATTTGTAGCTGATCCTGATTTTTAAGCTGCAGGGTTCTGTGTGATGGGATAAACACCGTGATCCTTGGGCTTTCCCAGGTATCATTTTCAGCGCTAAGCTGCTTCCCCCCCAGTGCTGCCTTCATCTGAAACTCCTTTCTTGATTGATTTACCCCAGGTTTGTCTGAGCATCTGCACTATTTATTGATATATTGATATATATATATTATTTTTATACTCTCTATATATAGTATATATGTATACACTCTACATCTATGGCAATGCACACTATATCCATATATGCACCACATAATTGGAACTTCAGAAGTTCCTTTTCAAAAGAACCAACCCAAAACAGCCCCCAAGACCCACACAGCATTGCCATGGAGCATCTGCTGTCCCCTCCCCAGGTTCCTCCCTGAAGAATGGATGAAGAGTAAGAGTTGCCCCATGGTTTGGATGAAATTATGTCTCTTTATTAGGTCCCTCTTCTAGGGAAACAATTTATTAGCCACAAGAATGTTGTGTTATACTACCTCCTCCTTTTTGCCTGGGAATTTACAGTTCACACACTGCACCAGCACATAAATCCAGTTTTATTTCTCAATTTATTCACCTGGAACTAAGTGGATTAAAATTTTTTTTTTTTAAAGGCGACCAGCACTGCATTTCCAACCAGCACCACTGCAAACAACAAGCAGACAAATTAGAGGTGGCCGTGGCCGTGCAGTCGCTTTCTACTCCAAACTTCTATGATCGCCGAGCTTAATGGCGATTTTTTTTTTTTTTTTCCCTCCCCCCTTTAATTTTACCTTTAATGACCCTCTTAATAAACCAGGATTGATTAGAATTTGGCTTTAAGAGATGAAAGGGCTCTGCAATTATCTGCTTGTATATGCCCTTCAGTAAACTACCTTGTCTGCCCCTCTCCCACCTCCCCTTCTTAAGAAGACTTTCCCAGGTCCCTCTTGGCTGCGGTTGAACGATGTTGGCTCATGTCCATGCTGCAACAAAGACCTGGCATTCCAGCTGTCTGCTTCTAATCTCCAGTGTCAGCTCTTGTTAATGTTTCAGCATGAAATCAGAGGGGGCAAAGCTGCATGGAATATTAAAACCATGATCAGAATTCCACTGAAATGCTGATAGTCTGCGAGAGCGCCATTAGGAGGGCCGGGCGAATCGCTGCCTGGTGTTGAATAAAAAAAAAAAAAAAAAAAAAAAAAAGGGGAAAAAAATATAAAAGAAAAGATTTCCATCCACGGGGGGAAGTACAATCAGTGAATCGCCCGGCTAAATTAGCATTTTTTCAATTGGGGATCGAAGTTGATTTATTGTTCTACACAACATTAATGTAACTGTGTGCTTGACCTGTTAAGGCAGCTAATTTTTCATTTAAATGGGCCCTTTCTGTATGCAAAAAGGTTGTAATCATATTTCAACTTTGCAAAGTGATCAGGGAAGTACTGGACTGTTTCAAAATTGTCTTAAGGAGTCTCTCTGCCCTCCCTCCCTCTCTCCCTTCCCCCTCCCTTCTGCCTAGTGGTCAAGGGCAAGCAGTTTGGGGTTTTTTTCCCTTAAAAAAAAAAGCTGTCTCAAGTAATAAGCTTAATTGTCATTTGACTTGAGCTGTTTTACACCACTTTGACCATGTAAAAAAAGCATCTGAGTGGGTGTAAATATCACAGCCCCAAGCCCTGCAACAGGAGCTGAGTGTACAGGGAGGGTCTGTCCCATTAAGAATTGCAGGGTTTGCATGAAAAAAGGGGATTTTTTATCCTTCCACTTTTGTTTTTCTCACTGTCCTGAGCAAAAAGTCGCTGGATATGACTGCAGACAACCCTGTATATCCTGTAGATATTTGAAAAAATATAAAAAAATCTCTGATTTTTTGGAAGAAGAGTGAGGAATTATGAGAAATTAGGGCTGAGCAATGTGACCAACACAAAGCTGGGTACAGAATGAGCAGTGCAGCAATTCCTGCTGCTTTTAATCGACTTTGCACCATCTCCGCATGGGCAGAGTCGTCGTTTTCCAGTTTCCAGTTTGTTTTGCAAATGGAAGTGATGACTTACTGGAAGTGACTCTGCCTGGGAGAAAGTGCTGCTGATGCTGACTCTGGAGAAAAATGAAGCTGTCCAGGAGCAAATTTCATTTTCTGCTCTGAAAGGCCGCTCTGTTTTGTCATTTCCAGTCTGGGCAGGAGGGAGGGATGGGTGTTTGAAGGCAGAAATCCAACCTGGGTGAGGAACTGCCCTTTCTGGAGGGGGTGAGGAGCTGGAGATGGGACCCCTGCCCCACCTGGTTTGTTCCCTGTTCCCAAACCCCATCACCCCCAAGTGTTGCTGCCTGCTCCTGCAGCTTTGCCCCAACCTGGGAACAGCTTTGTCCCTATGGCAGTGCCCAGATGACAATGGCCAGCACCCAGAGCTGCTCCCCCAGCACGGGAAGATAATATACATTTCCAATTAGTGCCACACATTCTGGTCATGTTCTCTTTTTACTCCCTAACTATCTTTGTTTTGCTCCAGAGCTGTTCGGTCATTAATGAAATCCTGCAGTTCTGCTAATCCTGGGTACAATGCAGCTTTTCTCTGCCAGGCTATCCCTGACATAAAACTACAGTTACCCAAGCTCCCCACCACATTAAGATTCGTTGTCATTTGCCTTTCATTACATACCTGATGTAGCACAGTAGCAGTCAAATGTCCTTGGCAGGCAAAGCAAAGTATTTAATTGTATTAGTTTCTGCTTGCTCCGCCTTAAGAACATTTTTTTTTTTTTTTGCCATGGGAGGGAAGGAAAAAAAAACCCAAAAAAACAGAGAGAAAAAAAAAAAACCCATATCATGGAAACTTTATATTTCTGTTGGATGTAAATGGAATTTTACTTTTTCAAGCCCTGCTGCAGCCCCCTCCCCAGCAGCACTGTACTGCCAGTGCCATATGAAATGCCTCTCTGGCGAGGAGAACAATGAGGCATTCATCAAAGGCAAGCAGTGATTAGATGTTTTTCATTTTCAGAACTTTAAGAGATAAATAGGGGCCCTGTTCCTCCATTTGATGTACAGTACTGGTGGGATTCAATTAATCTCTGCTGATAAATTCCAAATTTCTGCAAGAGCCTTTCTGAGGGGGGAAGAGTGGCTCACAGAATGGTGGCTTCAGTTGCTCAGAATAGGGGTGCTGGATTTCAATAAATAAATATATTAAAGAGGGCTTGGATGACCATGGGGCCTGGAGCAGGGCTGTGAGGTTGTACAGCTTTCTCCTTGCTTTTTCCCAAGGAGGAAAAGTACATTTTCCTTCAGAACAAAAGGATATTGGATGAAATAAGGAGCAAAACATCAAATCTCAAGCTTATGTTTTAAGAGGTCTGAACTCTGAGCCTGAATTTTCTGTGAGGTTTTGAGTCTCTTGGTGTGTTTGTACCCAGTTCTGTTAAACCTCATCATTTTCTTCTGCATCAAGATGCTGGGGAAAGTTTTGGTTTAAAACTCTTGAAACCCTCGAGTGCCATGGGGTGAAAATACTCAAGTACCACAGGGTTAAGCAGCGCAGAATTCTGTACAGGTAAACACAATTATTAAGTTGAATTTCTCCAGTTTTCATCTGAATATGCAGAATTCCAGCCAAAGGAAGGGTAAATCCTGGCTGTTCCCGGCCTGTGAAAAACGAATGGCTGAGAGCACGGTCCAGGCCATGTGTGTGTGTCCCAAAACCTGTCCCTGCAATTGATAATAATTCACCCAGTGATGATTTTATTAATCAGATTGATGAGTGAGCAGGTCTCAAAGCCTGCACCAGCTCCTCCCTGCTGCAGCAAATGGAGGATATTGATGGAGCAGGTTTGTGCTGCTGCCACGGGAGCTGGGTGGCTGCACCAAGAAAATAGGTCAGGTTTGATCAATACAGAGCTGCTTTCAGGAGGGCTGCATCCACTTTGTAGAAATGAAGCAGCTCAATTAAAAGGCATAAATAAGGTGGGGAGCTATCAGGCTTCATTTAGGGTTGAAATAAAGCAGGAATGAGCACGGTGCTGGCAGTGTTGGGAGTGCTCTGGAGGTGCTGCTCCTCAAAAAAGGTTCCTGGCTGATGTCACAGGGAATTCAGGTGACACACGAGCTGGTGGAGCCCTCTGGGGGGGGTTTAAACTCTTTAAAGCCCAGCTCAGCACAATCCCAAACTTGTAATGTCGTGCACACATTTTAACAGATCTGCCTTAAATCGCCACGAGCCCTTCTGGGTCTATTTGTGGTTTTTATCACGGTCATGTTTCACTGCTAGAATTTATAATCTGCCTTTCCTTGTGATTATTCTGCACTAAAACCACACTCCGGGTGTTTTGCTGCAGCACCAGCAGCCATTTATTTAGGGTGGCACACATTGGGAAGCCAAAAGATTTAAAAAATGGTGTTCATTAGGGTTTGATCCTGCTCCCTTTCACCTCTCTGGTTTTCCCAGAGCAGAGCCAGATCCTGATCAAACACAGAGGAAAAGATGGGAATTTATGGTCAAACCCTGCACTCATTTTCCAGAGCAGCACCACAAAAAAAATAAGGGACAAGTGGCAGCTGTACCTGTGAGAAAATAAATGGGTTTGGCACAAATTTTCATCTTTGTTTTTGAATGATGCAGCAGCTCCTTTGTAGTCCCCAGGATTGATGTCAGCCTCGGTGGGGCCAACAGGAATCTCTCAAATTATTTCAAGGGCTTGGGATCAAATCTAAAGCCAAGCTGCTCATAAAAAGTCAAGAGCAAGACATAGATTTGGGGAGGTCATTGGGTGAAAAAAAGTGGATTTTTTTTTTTGCATTTCTGCTGGTTTTATCAGGTGCTTTCTGAATGCAGCTCAGCCTGTATTATCTACGAGATTTTATGTCACTGCAGTATCTCAAGCTGCACCGATAACAGGATCTCACAATGGATTCTTAACACAAAACATGGAGAGAGTTTGGGAAGGTTTAGTCTCTGGATTAACTGAGTGGAAAATGTCTTTCATTGGAGCTACAGATGGCTCACAACACAGGGGAGGAATCTGGAGGAAAAAATCAGAACCTCTTTGTCTTTTCAACTTCATTAGGTTTTCTAAAGCTCTGAGCAAGATTGTTCATGAAATGAGAGGAGAGATGGAGAATTATTAGTTTTCATACTCCCTCATTTGTTTTCATCTCCTCCTTTCCCTAACAGAAAGCATTAAATGCATTTCTCATTTTAAGAAATATGAATGTGGGGGAAAAAATTGCAAGCCTTTTGTGCTTTCTCCATCCATACAAGATGCTGATACTTGAAGATCTAGCTGGAAAAGAAAATGAAAATATTTTAGGCCCAGTCCTGAACCTGAGGCAGTGGAAAGCAGCAATTTGATGATAATTCTGCCTTGTTTGGGTTTTCTCCATGAGGTTCTCCCTGTGAGGAGTTGGAATCCTGATGTGCTGGGGTGAGGCTGGTGAGTCCCTGCTGTCCCAGGGACACGATGACAGCTCGTGTTTCATTGGGGCTCTCACCAAAACCCAAATCAGAACTTTTTGCTGACTGTGCTGCCAGTCCCAGGGATCTGGGGGAGAGCTGGCTGTGAGCAGGGACACCGAGCTGGGGACAGAACATGAGATTAATTTATCAAATCTCAGTGCTGTGATCAGGAAAGCCAGAGCTCCGTGTGCCAGAATTCTTAATTTGGAGCAATTTTCTCTTGGATTTGGAGCCTTGTGTGGGGGTGAGTGTGTCCAGGTTGAAGTGGGGCTCTCAGTGCTGATGGAATCACCAAAACCCAAATCAGAACCTTTTGCTGACTGTGCTGCCAGTCCCAGGGGCTGGGTGTGAGAGGACAGCAGGGGACACCGAGCTGGGGACAGAACATCCTCCCGTATGGGATTAACTCATCAAATCAAACCCCAGTGCTGTGATCAGGAAAGCCAGAGCTCCGTGTGCCAGAATTCCCAGTTTGGAGCAATTTTCTCTTGGATTTGAAGCCTTGTGTGGGGGTGAGTGTGTCCAGGTTGAAGTGGGGCTCTCAGTGCTGATGGAATCACCCCCAGCAGCGTGCGAGCACCGTCCCCAGCTCTCCCCAGTGACATTACTGACATGATCCTCATTTCATTTTTCAAGCCCTTTATTGTAAAAGCCTCACAGCTCCATGACAGAACATTTAGAAAACATCTCCTCATTGTGGGAAAATGAAAAATCAGCCCAGCCAGCAACTGCAGAGGAAATCTGCAGCCTGTGTTTGGAGCACATTAATAACATGACGAGTGACCTTTCTGGAGACAAGAAATGCGTGGAATTGATTGTCCTACCCAGGAGCTGGGCAGAGCTATAGATCAGTTATTTTCAGCCCAATCTTTGTTGTGGTCACATCTTTGGCCAGTGCAGGCTCAGTGTGGGTATAGTTTAGTCTGGTTAAATCCAAACAGAGCCGAGGAACGAGAACAATGCCTTGGTGTGGCTGCCAAAGGTGCAGCTGCTGGTGGCCATGCTGGAGCTTCTACATTGCAGAGCTGCTCCTAAAGAAGAGTTTGTAAAGTCTCTGCTATCCTTAAAGCTGCAGATTCTCACTATTTATATATTTGTATATCTATATATTTATGTACCTATATATCTATGTATCTATATACCTATATATCTATATATTTATATATCTATATATCTATATATTCATATATAATTATATATATCTATATTTATCTAGTTATATATCTATATAACTATATATTTATATATTTATATTTAGATTTTATACTTATAATAGACATGGGATTTCTTTTGTTATGAGCTGGCAGAACAACGATAATTCAAACCGCCGGAAATTTTTAGTATTTTGATTACTTTGTACTTTACCAGGGAATAAAAAATCCCAGAGTCCAATGTCCTCCCTTATTTAGAGTTAATCCCAAGGGTATCTCTGTGGTTGTGACAACCTGGAGGTCCCAGATCTGAGGCAATCTCTTGGTGGGTTTCTCCAGCCTGAGAATTGGAGTTTTCCTCAGTTTTACTTGGAAATCAGAAGGGCTTGTATCACAAAAAGCTGGTATCAGAGGGTTATATCACAAAAACCCAATATCAGAGGGTTATATCACAAAAAACCCAACCTCTTTCCCTTTAAATATTGCTTTACCCACCCAGAGCCATAAACTCTGGACAAACCTAGAAGGTTAATTCAGGGAGCAAACAAGTGCAGGTAATTTTTAATTTTTTTTTTAATTACAGCAGTTAATTTTCCAGCTGGGTTTGCTGGGTGAGGGCAGGGAGCTGCCTGGTACCCAGCAGTGGGGTGGATGTCTGCTTCCTGCCTGTAGCCAGGAGTAATATCCAGAATCCATTAGAGGGATGCCTAATCATCTTAACCTGTCAGATCCCAACCACCCTCTTTTAAGAGCCAATTTGTTTTTCTGCCAGATCGATGTTCTTATCTGTAATTGCACAGGCCATGAATGGCACCCAATAACCAGTTAATATTCAGTTCCATTCCACAGCAGGGTGGGGAAGCAGGGAAATGTCTTAATTTAAACATTTATTGTACAACTGTGAAAATGTCCTAAGTGAAATTAATTGAAGCTTGGGGAGAATAACTTATAAATCACCTTGTCTGGCTTGCATAAAATGATACAAGGATATGCTGAATTCTTACCGTGGGGCTCTGTGGAGCTGCAGAAAGCTTTAACCCTGAGGTTACTGCTGTTATTCCAGCTCCAAGATGGGAGAAATCTGACTCCTACAGGTGATGTGATAAAGGCAGGGCCAATCTAATTAATAATAAGCCACCAATTTGTACTGTTGCTGCTCAAACGCGGCTTGTGCCAGGCAATTCGGGTGTGGTGTTGATCCCCTTGGCCATCCCTGCTTTCTGCTTCTGCAGCACTTTAAAAAAGGGCGAATAATCCATCAGACTGTGCTTTTCATGGGACAAGTATCACCAGAAAGTGTAAAAAAACCCAGCCCCAGTGGCATCAGCAGAGTGAGATATAAACAATACTGGCTGAGGCACAAGCTGGAAATTAGGAAGGGTAAGGGGGGATTTGAAGAGCACATAGAGATGCAAACAACTCCCAGAGAATTTATAGATTTGCCAGAACAGTGGGCCTGGGAGGGAAAAGAGTTGTTGCACTTGAGGGAGGCTTGAAGAACACTTCAGGAAAAGCACAATATTGCAGAGAAATAAATGCCACATCTCCCCGTTAACTCTTCCAGGGAAGCACTGATGGAGCTCTGAGCACACACCTGTGGTTGTGAAAGACAGGACTGAGCTATGGACAGGAGGAAAAGGAAAAATAAAAGTGATAATCCTGCTCAAATCAGCTGCTCCATAGGAAACCTGCCCCTTTGGAGGTGTTCCCCCTGCACATTGCAAATCAGCAAGGCTTAATTAAGTCCTGGGCAAAGCTGGATGAGGAGGTTATTGAAAATAGAATTGAGAAAAAGAACTCCTGGATATGAGACAGAGGAGCCAAAACAGCTCCTGGAAGGAAAATCACATCTCTGGGAGCAAATCAGCAAACCAGGACTGGGGGACAGAATTTATATGGA
Source organism: Camarhynchus parvulus (assembly GCF_901933205.1). Taxonomy (NCBI): domain Eukaryota; kingdom Metazoa; phylum Chordata; class Aves; order Passeriformes; family Thraupidae; genus Camarhynchus; species Camarhynchus parvulus. The sequence goes on along the minus strand of NC_044594.1, from coordinate 2,965,674 downwards.
CACCAAAAAGTTTTGGGATAAACTCCCTGGCTAAGGAAGCCCAGGAGCCAAGGGGGAGGAAAAATCCCTTCTCATCCCTACAGCACCCCAAAATGGGAGGAAAGAATTCCTTTGTCCGCTGCTGTGCCCAGAGTTTTGTAGTTGCTTGGATGTATTTACTAGTTGGGATTATTAGATTATTAGATTATTAGTTGGGAAAGCAGGAAAATAAGGCAGGAAGAGTGAAAAGTAATGCAGGAAAAGTGAAAAGTAAGGCAGGAAAAGTGAAAAATAAGGCAGGAAAAGTGATTTTGGGGCTAAGCTGGAGGTGGCTGGATGATTTTAATGGAACCCTGCATAGTCAAAGGGAAATCTTGAGGGGCTGGGAGGAAATATTCCTTTGTCCACTCAAAAATCACTGCTGCGCCCAGGGTTTTGTAGTTGCTCGGATGTATTTACTAGTGAGTTGGGAAAGCAGGAAAATAAGGCAAGAAAAGTGAAATGTAAAGCAGGAAAAATGAAAAATGCGGCAGGAAAAATTAAAAATGAGGCAGGAAAAGTGAAAAATAAGGCAGGAAAAGTGATTTTGGGGCTAAGCTGGAGGTGGCTGGATGATTTTAATGGAACCCTGCATAGTCAAAGGAAATCTTGAGGGGCTGGGAGGAAATATTCCTTTGTCCACTCAAAAATCACTGCTGCGCCCAGGGTTTTGTAGTTGCTCGGATGTATTTACTAGTGAGTTGGGAAAGCAGGAAAATAAGGCAAGAAAAGTGAAATGTAAAGCAGGAAAAATGAAAAATGCGGCAGGAAAAGTGAAAAATAAGGCAGGAAAAGTGATTTTGGGGCTAAGCTGGAGGTGGCTGGATTATTTTAATGGAACCCTCCATAGTCAAAGGGAAATCTCGAGGGGCTGGGTGGAAATTCCCAGCTGGCAACTCCAAGGGAACTCTTCAAAAGAATATTTGGACAGCCCATATCTATCTAAGTTATTGCCAAAGAGGGGGGAAAAAAGAGGTCTGTGAGTGAGCAGTTCAATGGTATCACTGTTCAGGCTGCAGCAGTGGCTAAAAAAACACCAGTGAAGTGGTAGGAAAAACCCACCAAGTCCTGTGGAACATGATATTGAAAATATAAGATATTATATCAGTGTCCTGTGATATGGGTCACTCCCAAGCAAGGGGGCCAGGGAATAAATAGAAACAGCTGGGAGATGGACAACAGAAATAATTAGAGGCCTGCAAAAGTGCTCAAAAGAATAATTTCTTGAAAGAGATTGTTCAGATGAGAGAACATAGGAGTAAATAATAAAAGGAGCAGGGAAGGTGAATTGCAGTGCATTGAAAAAGCTCAGAAAGAAGCGGGTTTTGTACAGTTGACAAAAACCTGTGGAGCTCTTTGTCTCTTGACATGGCTGAGGCCAGGAATCTGGTGGGATTGAAAAATTCATTGAACATTTGTACAGTGAATGGAAACATCTGCAGTGAAATGGGTGGGATGCTATTCTTAGCAAAGAACCAGCAGCAACCCTCCCACTTCAGGGCATAGTTTAAATAGTGGCTGAGGAAAGGGGAGGGAAGAAAATTCCTCATTAAAGGTTTTCCCTTGTGATCCAGGAGGAGATAGGCACAAAAACAAAAACAAAACCCCCAAACTTTGTTATCACTTCAAAATAGGTTTGGCATTGCCTTAAATAAATATTTCAACACATAGTTTTTATTACAGCCTGTAGTTTTTTATGATGGTTTATTGCCAAGTTATCCAAATTTTTTTGTGAAAGGAAGGGGAATTTAGGAGTGAAATGAAATTCCTCCTCCTTGCAAATATGGCATCATCAATGCACAGCTGTACACAGGTGCTGGGGGCAGTAATGAAACAAGTTTATTGCACTCAATTAAAATTTATTGCACAGGTAGATTTAGGTGCTAGAACTAAAATAAAGTTTATTTGTGGTGTTCCTTAATAGGGAGGGTGAGACTCCTGCACAATTTACATAAGTGGGCAAGCGCTGAAAATTTTGATTTATGGTAGGAGTTTCTTTAAAAATTATTAATTTTTAATTAATAAATAACAATAATAACTAATAATTTTAACGATAAAATTTTATTATTAATAATAATGATAATGATAATAATTTTAATTTTAATTTAAACTCATCTTCAGCTGGGATGGGGGGCCGGGGAGAGAAGAGGAGCCCTGGGGCAGGGCTGGGGGTCCCAGGGCAGGGCACCTGTGGTGCTTTGCCCCTAAAACCCCTCAGCCCTGGCAGGTGCCTCATCCCAGGGCAGGGGCTCAGCCCAGCTCTCCCCAGTGCCCCTGGATCCCTTCACAAAAGCGTCAAAGAAAACCTGGGGAGCCCAAAATTCAGCGGCCAAAAATTCATCCCCAGGGAAGAAAAGAAAGCAGAACAAAACAGCAAAGCCCCAGGCCAGCGGTTTCAGACAAGCTGGGACTTGGTGACACGGGCAGTAAATTTGACAGCTTCTTGCCACCTCCTCCTGGTGGGATTTACTTTGAACTTTTCTATACAAACAGTGCTAAAACTGGGCTCAGGTAGGGCTTTTATGGCCAACTTTCCTGCAAACCACAGGACAGGGCACGGGGACAGTCCTGGCCACCTTCCCCTGGTGCAAAATCGTTATTAAATCACTGAAAATGCACATGCAGGGAGCAGAATCTGATCCCTGACTCAAAAGCAGACACAAAACACATCAAGAAGGGAAGAAAAGCATCGTGTTAGAGCAAAAAATATGTCAGGCAAAAGAGTTTTGCTGCATTCTTCAAGTGGGATAAATAAGCGTGCATGTGTGTGGATATTTATATATATTTTTATATATATAGCTGGCTGCACAGGGAAATTTTGTTCTGTTTTGAAACCCAGATCGGTGCAACAGGAAAATAAAAATGCTGAGCCACCACACAAACCTCTTGTCTCTCTTTTCTGTGTCAACTCTTGCTCCCAGAGAATAGCATTTCGTTTCCTACTGTCGAGGCAGCAGCAACTAAAGTGAATGTTCATATGTGTGGTGAGGCATTTGTCCCTGGAAAAATAACATCTCTTCTTCTATTAACGTTTTAATTAATCCCTTTTAGTTATGAAATGTAACTTTACATTACATAAAAAAAAATTACATGCAGTCTCTTAATCTGCTAATCCTTTCTCCAGACAAGCTGGTTCTTTTTAAATCAACTGCCATTTTATCAACCCAATGGAGCAGAGATCCGGACTCAACTCTATTCAACAATACATTCTTTTCATGAGAGACTGGCCTAGCTAATATGACACCACAAAGGGCTTGAGGAATTCCAAATACCCAGCTCTTTGGATTAAAAGCATAATAATCCCATGCAGTTTTTTGTTCAGAATTGATAGAATGGTTGTATAGTGAGTCACACTTGTTTGAACTTATCAAAGTAACAATATATCAAGCATTTCGTAGGATGATATTTTATTTTCTCAGGTCGATTCAACTTCTTTCAAGTTTATTTTTTTTCTTTTCTTTTCTTTTCTTTTCTTTTCTTTTTTTTCTTTTTTTTTTTTCTTTTTTTTTTTTTTTTTTTTTTGGTGAGCGTGTATTAACGACTGCCAAATGCCCCTGCAGCTAAACAATTAAAACCTATAATTAAGCACAGAATCTGATAGCTGCTGTTTCTGTACAGCTTTTATATAGACATGAGCATTGTTTGTGCCAGGGCAGCGAGCTGTAAAAGCTCTTCAGGCTGCTGTGACTCCTTCCCCTGGCCATGGGCATGACTTTGCTGTGTTTCCAGATCTGGGAGCCAGAGCAGGACAGCTTTGTGTGTCACGAGCCCCTGGGGAGGTGGCCAGCGAGGCTGCTGGGATGAGCAGCCCAGTAGCCTCAATAAACAGCCCTGGGGAGGCTCTCAGAGCATCCCCTCCCTCCCTGCTCAGGATGCAGCCGGGCTGAGCCCCCAGCCTGCTCCCAGAGAGGTTTCCTGGGCTTGTTAGAACAACCACCAGCGGCATTGCCAGCAGAAAGGCTCCTCCCTGGGAGCTGGGGTGACCATCAAGACTGCTGGGATGAGTGGCCTGCTAGCCTCAATAAACAGCTCTGCTCGGGATGCAGCCGGGCTGAGCCCCCAGCCTGCTCCCAGAGAGGTTCTCTGAGCTTGTTAGAACAACCACCAGTGGCATTGCCAGCAGAAAGGCTCCTCCCAGGGAGCTGGGGTGGCCATGGATGTGTTGTGGCTCAGGGAATAATGTGCTCTGACTCCATGATTCAGAATGCTGAACAACTGCTTTATTAAAATTATACTGTATTACACTAATACTGCATTAAAACTATTCTAAGGAGATACTCTACTATACAAAAGATACTGAAGAGAAACCCATGACTGTCTGAGACAGTCAGGACACAGCTTTGACCCAACTGGCCAAGGAAATAAAACAACCTTCACCAGCATCCAATAACCAAATCACTTTGGGTGAACAATCTCCATAACACATTCCACAGGTGCAAAACCACAGGAGTAGTGAATAAGAATTATTTTCTCTTCTTCTCTGAAGTTTCTCACTGCCTTTCCCAGGAAAAATCCCGGGAGAGAGAGAGAATGATGTCTCTGTCTGCTCAGAGAACGTGAATAGCTCTGCAGAGGGGAATGGGTGTTTCCATGGCTGCTGTGGTTCCTGCAGAGCCAGGAGCACTGGGAGCACCTTTGGAGGAACTGCTGGGCTGGACCTGCACTGCAGCAGCCACGGGAAGGGGCAGCACAGCTGGGAGTGTGTGGTGGGCTCCACAGAGTGGCCTTGGCAGGGAACACCTCGGTGGCTGCTGTCCCTACAGGCTCCAGCAGAGCAAGGAGCAGATATTCCCTTTATTCAGCCCCAATGTTCCCATGCCAAGGCCAGGCTGGGTGCTCAAGGCCATGAAGGTTTCTCTGCCTACAGCAGGGTTGGAATTAAATGGACTTTAACGTCCCACCCAACCCATTGCAGGACTTCACAGCCATGCAAACCCCCCCCCCCCCCCCCCCCCCACCAAACCCCCCCCCACAAAAAAAAAAAACATTAAATTTACCCACAACCATTGCAACCACGATCCCCATCCAGCATCTCCCCAGAGCAGCACTGAGGGACAACATCTTCTTCTTCTCACAGCTCCCTGTGATGAATCACAACATCCAGAGCTTGTCTGGCCAGTGGGGCTGGGCTGGAAGTGCTGACTGGAGCATGGCAAAACCCAGGGAGCCTCCGGGGATGCTCCTTCACTTGCTGGCCTGCAGATCCTGTGAACACCACCAGCCCTGGGAGAACCCTCCCGCGCTGTTGCCATCCTGCCCATGCCCTGCTGGAGCAGCAGAAATGTCTTGTGGCTGGGCTGCTGAGTCCTCAGCCACGTCCCTGCAGAGAACACAGAACTTCCTTTCTTTTATTTATGTTTTTGTTTTCATTGTCATAACCCTTCCCTCGAGTTCCCACCCCTCCTACTCCATATGGCATCTCACTGGGGAACAATAGGGAGCTCTTCAGGGGTTCCTACTATAACCCTTCAGAAGCAAAGGATTCTCTGAGGAGCTGGTTGGATTTTTCATCCCCATTATTTCAATATTTCTACTGAATTTCAAAACGAAATACATTCTCAGCAGAATTGGCAGCGCTCAGGTGAATATTTTTCATTTTTACTTTCGACCAACTGTGGAGTTAACCAGAACATTTTGAAATTTGATTCCCCTTGCCAATGCCTGCTGTAAAGAAGGGAAATTTGGGGAGGGTGGTGGCAGAAATGATTGCTTATTTCCCTCTTTCTTCTCTTGAAGAGACCCCAAAACCAGCGAGCCACCTCCCCAGGCTAGAGGAACAAAAGTGTTAACGAGGAAGCAAACACAATTTAAAACTTCAATTCTGGAAAAGAGGAAAAAAAAAATTAAAAAAAGCAAGAACAGCCATGATTTTTCAGGCCAGACGAGTTCTCCTGCCCTTTGCCAGGGGAATATTGTTTGCAAGGCTCCTTCAAGGAGGATTTGGTCCCTCCATGCCCCTCCAGTGCCCCTTTAAACAAACACCTCCCAACGCTGCAGCTATAAATAGCACCGAGGTGGAAATGGCTGGGTAGGTTTCTATGCCCTCCTTTGTGTTCCCATTTTTCAAACACACCAACCCTCTCCCCTTTCCCCCCCCCGCCACCCCTTTCCCTCCACAATGTGTGGTTATATATAGAGTATTTATAATAGTTCCCTATTTCCCAAGCAATTTTCACCACTGCCACGCAGCAGGGAGAAATTGAGAAATTGCTGGTTGTTTATTTATTTATTTCTCCGTGGCAATGTGCACTTAATCCTGCAGAGTGTGGCAAAATATTCTGTCTGGATGGTGCGGAAGGGAACACGGACAGCCTGTAGATGGATGGATGCATGTTTGTGTGCGCTTTTTAAATGCAGACCACATTGATTGCAATGTGGAACTTATAAAGATGGGAGATACTCTTATCTCTGCAGGAAATAAAGGTTTTTTGGTTTTTTTTTTGGGAATATGTATGGGCAAGACGTTGCTTGGCTCATCCACCCCATTATTCCCTTTAAGGCAGGGGAGGTGCATGGGGGGTTAAAGGTTTGATGGGAAGGAAGGGACAAAGATCCCACTGCTGTCCCAAAATCCTTGGATCAGAGAACAGTTGGGGTGGGAAGGGACGTCTGGACATCACTCAGAACAACCCTCAAGGCCAGGCAGGGGACCCAGGAACGTGCCCAGGTGATTTGGGGACATCTCCAGAAGGGGACACTCCACACCCTCCCTGGGCAGCTGTTCCAGGGCTCTGCCACCTCCATGGGAAGAGCTCCTTCCTGGTGTTCACAGAATTCACAGAAATTACAGAATTCACAGAATTCACAGAATTCACAGAATTCACAGAATTTACAAAATCACAGAATAACAAAATTTGTAGAATCTCCAGCTTGGAAGAGACCTTCAAGATCACCCAGTCCAACTCATCCCCAGCACCTCAGCTAAACCCGGGCACCCAGTGCCAAATCCAGGCTTTGTTGAACACGCCCAGGGATGGTGCTGAGGTGGAACTCGTTGTGTTTTATTTTATGGCCACTGCTCCTCATCCTGTCACACTGAACAGAGCCTGGTCCCATCCTCTGGCACCCCTTGGAGGCATTTCCTTGTTACTGAGAGCCAGAGGGCAATGTTGGGGGATATCAATGTGCCCTGAGGCTCCTCTCCCACCCTTCCCTCAGCATCTGCTGCTGGCAGCTCTTAATGGGATATGGGGCTTAATGACTAATTACTCCACAGCCCTATTAGTGATCCTTCCTCCTATCCATGGCAGAGGGGAAGGGGTTTAAGGGATCAGGGTTCTGATTCCACGGCAGAAGCTGAGAATTCCTGAGGATTCCTGGGGGTTCCTGAGGTCCGGGTTTGAGGTTTGGATGGCTCCAAGGCAGGCCTGGCTGTGCAGTGTTTGAAGGGTATGGAAAAAGAAATTAAGTTCCTGTCATTGATCGTGGCTCCCTCAGCACCAAGGTTCATTTGTTTAAGGTTTGCTTCTTGCTCAGAACCCACCTTGCCCCCTCAAAAAGGATGAAAGATTCAGGTGTTTGCTTTTTTGAAATCAAGCCCGGTTGGGTAGAAAAAGAAGAGGAGAAAGGGGAAAGGCAAAACTTGATTTAGGATTTAAGGGGCTTGGATTTAACTCAGGTTCAGTTCTAAGCTTTACAGGAGCTGGATGAAACCCCTCCAGGGTTTGTGTATAAAACCAGCTGTGCTGTGTATGGTTCAAGGTCCTTTTCACCAGCTTCCAGCCTTAACTGATGCTCAGAGTTCCAGAAAAATACGAGCAACACCTTCACAGCTCTCCAGAATGTGGCATTCACTTCTGGCGACCTGAGTTCTTGTGTTTGCCAGCTCAGGTTGGCCTTTCTTCTATTTATTCATGTACATGCACTTAAAATTCCTTTCAAAACCTCTTGTGCCACTGAGCTCCCCAAATTCACCTGTGAGAACCAGGTGTGGCCTTTACAAGGATTTCTTTCCTAGTTCAAAGCAAGAATTTTCTAGGACTGGGACTCCCCTGCTGCGCACAGAACATGAAACGTGTAACAGAACAGTCACGGGTTTCCAGTTTTTTGGGTTTTGGGGTTTTTTCCCCTTGATTGCAGTTGACAAATGCTGTCTATCAAGTGCTCATCAACAATGGCCAGGTTTGATGCTGGATCCTCCCTCCACCTGCCCCAAGGGCACCTGAGCAGGCTCAGGTTGTTGGCTGAGCTGGATTCCCATCCTCTTCCTCACCCTGCATTTGTGGGTGCCCTGTGGCAGGAAGGAATGATGCGTCTGACTCCATTGATATTAGGAGGCTAATTAATTACTTTATTATGCTATTTACTATACTAATATGCTAATTAATTACTTTATTATGCTATACTATTATATTAATTACTTTATTGTACTATTTACTATACTAATATGCTAACTAATTCTATTATTATGCTATCTACTATAGTATACTATATTTATTTATTATACTATTTACTTTATAAATAAAGTAATAAATATTACTTTATTTATTAATATAATAAATAGTATAATAAATATTTTATTTACTTTTATTTTAGCAATTAATTTACTTTTATTTTAATAATTAATAAAAATTCATATTATATGATTTACTTTCTTATACTATTTACTATACTATATTAATATGCAAATTAATTACTTTATTGTACTATTTACTATACTGTAGATATATACTATATAGGTATACTTTATGTATACTGTATTACACTAAATCACATTACATCTAAAACTATTAATTACTTTCTTTTACTATTTATTATACTATACTAATATGCAAATTAATTACTTTATTGTACTATTTACTATACTATAGATATATACTATATATGTATACTTTATGTATACTATATTACACTATATCACATCTAAAACTATTATTACATCACATTACATCTAGAACTATTAATTGCTTTATTATACTGTATTATTCTATACTATAGATTTATACTATATATATACTATGTGTACACTATATTACACTACATCACATTACATCTAAAACTATTTATTACATCTAAACATCACATCTAAAGCTATTCATTACTTTATTGTTCTATATTATTATATACTATATATGTATATTATATTACACTATATCACATTATATCTAAAACTGAATCTGCCCAGCACTCAACTGCCCAGGATCTTGAGATTGTCACCCAACAGTCCTGACACACACACACACCCCTGGCCCTGACAGGCCAAGGAAACGAAACACCATCACTCTGGGGAAGCAATCTCCATTTTGCATTCTGCTTTTGCACAAACACAGGCACAGCAAAAGAGAGAGGAATACTCTTGGGGAGATTTGTGCCTTGCTTTTCTCTGTGAGGAGAAATGTGGGGCTGCACTCTTCCTTCCTCCCCAGCAGCCTCAGGGTGAGGTTTGGTGGCTTCAGGTGTCACTGGCAGCCAGGGCTTGGGCTCAGCACTGCCTTGTGCTGGGGTGTGAATTATTGACCTCAGGTTCTCACCTCCAAGTGCCTTTGTCAAGACTGTAGCAGTAAAAGCTGTGCAGGAAGAGCCCAGTGCCCAGCACAACTCAGGAGATTAAATTCAAACGTTTTTCGGGGTGCGCTGACGGATTTACAACTTAAATATTGTGCTTTGAAATGGTTTCAGGCATTTCATATCAAGGTAATATAGTTTGGCCCGAAAAACAAATGTTTGCAGTCTCATTCATTAATTACCATTATGAGAGATCCAAGCTCAGAGCTTTACATGTTCTGATCCAAATCTGTTTCCCTTGGCCTCATCTCAGCGCTGTAAAAATGACTTTCCATCTCTGCAGTGCCTTTTTCCTGTGGCATTCTGAAAATAAAAATTAATTAACCCATAATTCAAATTCACCAAAGCTGGGGAAAGAACCCCTGACCCTTCCAAAGGTATTGCTCTGCGTGAAGGTCTGGGCAGGAGGAGGCTCCTGATGGTGCTGCCACGCTCAAAAATGCACCTTTTAACGGGGTTTTTTAGTAGTGCTGTGTGGGCAAAGTGAGCATTCAATATTATTCTCTTCCACAGATGGAGAAAACAGTCACCAAGTGACTAAATAATTTGCCTGTAGTCACATGGAGAAGAACACAGCGTTCCTCAGCTGAGCCACGTGGCTTTCTTGTTCCTCTCCTGCTTTCTCACCATGGAATGGGGAATCTAAAGGTCTGGCTCTCTGTATTTTGTAAAAAGGAAAGATCTGGGCCTCCTTTGAGAGCCCACAGTTCCCTTTCAGCGAGCTGTGCTCATGTCCTGGCTAAATTTCAATTTGCCAAGGTATTTTGGATTTTTCTAAAATTACGCTCTGGCTGTGCACGACTCTTCCTCCCTGCCAGGTTCAAGTTCATGTTGAATGTTCTGGGTTTTAAAAGGCTCTGGGTGGTTCCACCATCCGAAGATTTGCTTTGCAAAGTTTAGATTCCTATTTTAAATCTGGATGGGAGAGTCTGAGATGGATGTGGAGCCATGGAAATGCCACCAAGCCACTGTCTGGTCTGTGTCAATTTTATTTTTGTTATTATTGGTACCAATAATAAACCTATCGCAGTTGTTGTGTAATAGAACCTCCAAAGTTCTTTTTGAGTGTGGTACCTTGCAGAGGATTTTTAATTTTTTTTTTTTGTTGTTGTTGTTGTTTTTTCCCATACAACCTCCAACTGAAGTTTTAGTGATTTCAACTACTTACAAAAATATGAAATTGTGTTTTAGCCAGGTTTGGCTTTATTTTTTTTTAATGTAAAAACAGAGACTTATAGGCAGCAGTTGAGATAATTCCCCGCCCTTTCTGCATATATTCCTGATAAATACATGGTGGGGAGGTGATTCCTGAATAAATAAATAAATCCCAGGAGAGGAACAGGTACTGCCACAGCACTGCTAGGCTGACAGGAATTTTGTGATCACAGAATCTCACACTGGTTTGGGATGGAAGGGACCTCAAAAATCATCGATTTCCAACCTGCTGCTATTGCCAGGGATATTTTTGATATTTAAGGATGTGTTGAAACCCCTTTTGGGGCTGCCCTCTCCCCTTCATCACCCCCACTCCTGCTCTCTCCTCAGCACACGTGCCTGCTAAAATTCTCCCTGGCAATGTGAAAACAGCAGAAAAAACCATCCTGGCGTGTTCTTGAGCATCCCCAGCACTCTGTGAGCAGCCACCGAGATTTTCCAGGGAGAAAAAAAACCCCGAAGGGGAAGAGCCCTGCGCAGGCTGGGGGCTGGAGGCGGCGTGGGAAGGGTTAAGGATTACCGGGCTGGCTCTGATGTGCTTTCCAGGTAATCAGGATAAAGCCAAGCTCATTATTAGAGGGATGAGCCGCGTGTAAAATACCGGCACCTCGAGCAGGGGGTGGTTTCTTGGAGAGCAGAGCAGGAGGCAGAGCCGGGGGGGGGGGGTTTATTTTGATTTTTATTGGTACCAGCAAAAAACCTATTGCCGTTGTTATGTAACAGCACCTCCGAAGTTCTTTTTGAGCGTGGTACCTCGCAGAGGATTTGTAATTTTCTCGCTGTCAGCAGGGCTGGGGCTGCCTGCTCATTTCTTGTGTCTGTGCAGAATCGATCTGGCTGCTCAGACATCCTGGGTGCGGTGGAGGCGCTCAGCTGAGTTTTTTTTTTTTTTTTTTTTTTTTTTTTTTGCTAAGCTGATCCTTGTAAGTGGCTCGGATTTATTTATTTTTATTTTATTTATTTATTTTCCCTCCTCCTTTCTCTCCTTCTCCTCCTTCAAATGGCTGCCTGGCTGGAAGAGCTTTGTGCTTTGCATCTTTTGTGATTAGGGAAGGTACAGGTTGGATATTGGGAAGAAAATTTTCACTGAATGAATAATAAAGCAGAAAGCTTTATTATAATACTACTACTAATAATAATAATAATAATAATAATAATAATAATAATAATAATAATAATAATAATAATAATAATAATACTCTTCTCAGGGAGGTGGTGGAATCACCATCTCTGGACGTGGCACTGGGTGCTACAGCCTGGTTGAGGTGTAGGGTATAGGTTGGACTCAATGATCTTAGAGGCCTCTTCCAACCTCATTATTCTGTGATTATTTTCTGTATCCAGCCTGTTCCAAAGGCTGAAATCCTGGGGATGGGCATCCCAAACTCAGGCTCTGCATCCCAGCCTTCCCTCGGTGTCTGCAGCTCTCCAGCCCAGCCCTGCAGAGCTCAGCCCCTCCTCAATATCTCGAATTTAAACCTTTGCAGCTCCTTATTTTCATGCTCTGCAGGGACTTTTACAAGAGGATTGAGCTACTCCTCCAGTGTATTATAGGGAAAGAAAGGTTATTCCCTTTAAAATAAAAGTATTGGAGGGGAAAAATAAAATGCTTACAAGTGCACTACAAGTAAGGATCATGTTTCCTAGCATGGTATAAGTGCTCATTTGCTTTATAGTGCTTTCAAACCTGTGTTAAATCCTCCTGAATTGGGTGTTCAGCTGAAGACGGGGCTGGCTGATGATACATCTTCCAGTTATTGCAAAATATGAGCTTTGGTCACCTTCCTAAAGGGAAAAAGAAAAGAAAAAAAACCCCTAAATTATTTGGATTTTGGGGTTTTACAGCCCTGGCAGTGGGATGTGCAACAGAGGTCACAGTGGGGTTTTTGGGTTTTTTTAGGGTGTAGCCTTGGGATCAGAACTTTGGGATTTTTTTTCTTTTAGGGTGCAGCCTTGGGGTCAGAACTGTGCTGGGCCTTTCTAAATTCTGTTTTCTTTGTGGGGGTTTTCCCCAGTGGAATTCTCCTTGCCCAGAGTGATGCAGGGCTCTCTGCTCTCACTGTGCTTCCCAGGCAGAGCCACAGGGAGGGAAAGCTGCTGGAATTCTCCAAGGGGTTGTGCAAAAGCAAAATGGAATTTACTCTTTATTTTATTAAATCTTTGCAAACCTGTAAAACCTGACGGTGAGCTCAGCTCAATAGGAAACTCCCCTTGGCCAAAATAGATTTTGAGTTTTTTTCTTTAAAATATTTCATAATATTCTTTATTTAATACTATTCTTTTATTTTTTTATTCTTTCTTAAACAGGAGCTATAAGTGGTTTCCAATGCCTGGAACCCATCAGCTTCTGGAGGTACCTGGTTATTAAGAACAATTTAAGGATGCCCAACAAAATTCTGCTCTTAAAAACCAAGATAATTTGCTCAATATTGCCTTTTTTTTTGTCTTTTCTGTCACCTCTAGATCCTTGCATGAAGAAAAGGCAGTTTTCTGTGCTAAAAACTCAATTATTACCAATGTCACACTTTTTAAAAAATAAAAAAAATAAAGAAAAATCCCTCCAACATTTCCTCTTGGATTTTCCAACCTCTTGGCCACCTCTCCTCTTTCTCCTTGCTTGACTTTGCCCTAGTTAATATTCCAACAGGTGTTTCCTTTTTCAGTGGAATTTTTTAGGCCCCGTCTCAAGAGGCCTTCTGCATAATAATGCTGTATTCATTATGTGCCTGCCTTACTGGGAGAGAACTTTATTTTCTTAACCCCACCATTTCCCCTCCGCGCAGGGAGGGACAGACCCGGGCCTTTCAGCATCCCCTGCTCTCCGATTTTTGATTAAATCCTCACATGGATTGGATTTTTTTATTAAATCCCCCTGTGGAGTGGGGTTTTTGGACGAAATCCCCACATGGATTGGGATTTTTGGATTAAATCCCCTGTGGATTGGGATTTTTGCATTAAATCCCCCCATGGATTGGGATTTCTGTACAAAATCCCCCATGGAATGGGATTTTTGGACAAAATCCCCACATGGATTGGGATTTTTGGACGAAATCCCCCCATGGATTGGGATTTTTGGATTAAATCCCCCCATAGTTTGGGATTTTTGACGAAATCCCCACACAGATTGGGATTTTTGATGAAATCCCCACATGGATTGGGATTTTTGGATTAAATCCCCATGTGGATTGGGATTTTTGATGAAATCCCCCCGTGGATTGGAATTTTTTGATTAAATCCCCCCATGGATTGGGATTTCTGGACAAAATCCTCCATGGATTGGGATTTTTGGACAAAATCCCCCCATGGATTGGGATTTTTGGTGAAATCCCCACGTGGATTGGGATTTTGACAAAATCCCCACACGGACTGGGATTTTTGGATGAAATCCCCCCATAGTTTGGGATTTTTGGATGAAATCCCCCCATGGTTTGGGATTTTTGGATTAAATTCTCACATGGATTGGGATTTCTGGACAAAATCCCCCTATGGATTGGGATTTTTGGTGAAATCCCCCCGTGGATTGGGATTTTGACAAAATCCCCATGTGGATTGAGATTTTTGGATTAAATCCCCCCATGGATTGGGATTTCTGTACAAAATCCCCCATGGAATGGGACTTTTGGATGAAATCCCACATGGATTGGGATTTTTGGATGAAATCCCCACATGGATTGGGATTTTTGGATTAAATTCCCATGTGGATTGGGATTTTTGATGAAATCCCCCCGTGGATTGGGATTTTTGGATTAAATTCTCACATGGATTGGGATTTTTGGATGAAATCCCCTGTGGATTGGGATTTTGGACAAAATCCCACTATGGATTGGGATTTTTGGTGAAATCCCCACGTGGATTGGGATTTTTGATGAAATCCCCATTTCACCTCAGCCCTGCCAGGAAGGTGATGAGGATTTAAGGGAGAAGCGAGGCAAAAAAAAATCTCTTTTTTTTCCACCATTTTTTGTGCAGCATCTCAATATATTTTTTTTTTTCTTTTTTAATTCCAATTTTCAATTTTTTTTCTTTTTCAATTGAGACCATCGGAAAGGACAACGTTAAAAATAATGAAATTAAAGCTTCAAGATTCATCCCTCGGTGCCCTTTGGGTGTGTTCTGGTATTGCTGGAAATTTGTTCTGGTGACATTTGGGTTGGAGGGGTGTGACAGGAGCCACTGGTTCATTCCTACATCAATTTCTTGAGGTGATTTCTCTGCCCGCTGTGAAATTTTCCTCTTTCTACCTCTGGATGATGCCGAGCTACAATGAAAAAATGGGTTTTTTTCAAGGTTTTACCAACTTTAATAATTTTTTTTTTTAAATAAGGGTGGAAGGATTTAAAACTGTGCCAATGCTTCCCTTGCTCTGTTTCACTGTGTGCAAAACGCTGCTCTGTGCAAGTTTACCCCCAAATTTGATTTTTTCAATTAAAAAAACCAACCAGAAGGGAAAAAAAAATAATACAAGAGTCAGAGCCTCACATTATTCAAGGATTAGCCAGTTATGGCTTGTCCCAAGCTGATTAAATCCAATATTGATTTTAATTGATTAAATCAATTAATTATTGATTTATTCAGGTGGCTTGGTGACTGTTTTCTCCATTTTTTATTATATCCACCAAGACAAATTCATCTGTGCCATCACATAGGCTGTGACATAGATTATATATATTATTTATATTTTATATAATATATTTTATTATATCCCATAATTATTTATTATGTATGGCAAGGGAGCAGAAGGAAAGAGAGATGGGAGTGCTGAAGCCATAAAAACTATGAATAGATTGGGGTTTTTTTGTTGTAACTCCATTAAAAATTGAGTGCACTCTCATGTTGGGCTATTCTTAGTGCAGATCACTTTTTTAAAAGGTTTAGGCCAAGAAGTTCCCTCTCTGTTTGGAATTTGGAAACCTCAATATGATGCTACAAATTATTGGAAATCAGACAATTGCAGTTCTTGGGAGCTTTGATATTGATTAAATAAATCATTTGTTAATGTTGATTAATATTGGTGAAGTAAATCATATATATATTCATTTCTCATGTATTGATTTACTCTGTTAATAGCTATCAGGAAGGTAGACATGGGACTGGATTAAGTGAAATTATCAGATTCAGATGTTTAAAAAAAACCAAAACAAAACAACCCAGCAACACTGCTCAGTTTGGTGGATTGGGGCTTAAGAAAAAATGTGGAAATATCAAATTTTTTGGGGCTTATTCTCTGTCAGACATCAAGGGCAGGGCTCTTCAGAGACTGCAGCAATTACTGGCACTTAAATTTGTGCAACACAAAAAATATTTTCACAGCACAACTGTGAGGGAAATTATTAAATATAAATTATTAAAAGAATCACGAAATCAGATTGGATTAATTCTACTTCTTCACTTGGCTGATGACAATTATAATCTGTATTCTTGTGAGTTTTTAGCCTACCCATACGTTATTTTGGTGGTTTTATCTCTGCTTCTCCACAAAGATGATTTTTGCTTGGTCATCCTTGTGAACACGCAGATGAAAATATCTGGGGATAATTTATATTATAAATTATATAAATGGGGATGAATTTTGAATTCAAGGATGTATCAGAAGGATCTGAACTGTGAGATATTCAGAATCCTAGTTGATATTTATAACTATACTTATTTTTTTTTAAAGTTCACACAGGCAGTAATGTTTTAAAAAATGCCACAAATTTAAATATATTAATCGTTAAAATATTGATCAAAAAATCCTCATTTGGGGAGAATTTTATGCTTCTGTTTCTTTAAGGTGGGCCCTGCGCTCTGCAGCCACTGTTTTCCAATATTTGGAATTATGAGTAAATAGAATTACTCCCCCAGCCCATCCTTTCTGTTTACATTGTGTAATTACCAGCCCCTCTCCATGCCTCGTAATAATTGACTTGATATTGATAAATAGATTAGCTAATACACTAAATGATTATTCCCCACTAAATGAATCAGGCTGCTTTTGACTTCAAGTGCCATTAACAATAAATGCATGGATTTGGGACAGCTTTTGCATTTTGCATTAAGCAGCCCCTGGGAAAAAAGAAAAAAAAAAAGAAAACACCCAGAGAGCAGGAGCAGAGCCCAGGATGCTGCTCCTTCCCTGGGCTGGGCATAATTCACCTTTCCCCAGCTCCTAAACTCCATCCTGGCATGGAAAGGTTTGCCTGGAAAACTCCCAGAGAAGGTTTAGAGCAGATATTAGGACAAATATTAAGATATTCTAGTATATTAGGATGTTATATTTTAGGATATTTGTAAATATTTTCGTGGGAAGTGTTGGAAAACATTGGAATGGGAGTGGTGGAGTCACCAGCGCTGGAAGGGTTAAAAAATGTGTGGATGTGGCACCTGAGGACAGGGCTTGGTGGTGGTTGGACTTGATTTTAGGCATCTTTTCCAAGGTTAATCCATGATTTTATGGGGTTCTTCAAAGCCTTTTTAAGGGGCAGGACAGGTCAAGATGAATTTCAGGGTGGATGTTCCATCCATGGTGTCACGGTGTCAGGTTTTGGGGTCACCACCCAACACACTGGGGGTGTTTATTCCCCAAAAATTGTGATTTTATCTTCTCATTCTTATTGTTGTTGATTATAATTCCTAATTCTGTAGCACTGGTCCAGTCTGAGCCCAGCCAGGGAAACTGGGAAATTCTGGGATTGAAGCACTGGGATTTTCAGATGGAGAAGTCACTTTGTCAGGTTTTGGGGTGTGGGTGGTGTTTTTTTCCCCAAAAATTGTGATTTTATCACCTTGTTGTTGTTGTTGATGATAATTCCTAATTCTGTAGGATTGGTCCAGCCTGAGCACAGCCAGGGAAATTGGTACCAATACATCAAATTTCTTGGTGCTGGACCATTTGAGTCGATTTTGGGATTGAAACTGGAATTTTCAGATGGAGAGGTTACTGTGTCAGGTTTTGGGATCACCACCCACTCCTCTGTGGGTACTTTTTCCCCAAAAATTGTGATTTTATCACATTGTCGTTGTTGCTAATTCCTGTGGGATTGGCCCAGTCTGAGCACGGCCAGGGAAACTGGGAAATTCTGGGATTGAAGCACTGGGATTTTCAGATGGAGAAGTCACTGTGTCAGGTTTTGGGGTCACCACCCATCTCTCTGTGGGTACTTTTTCCCCAAAAATAATGATTTTATCACCTTGTTGTTGTTGTTGCTAATTCCTGTAGGATTGGCCCAGTCTGAGCACAGCCAGGGAAATTGGTACCAATACATCAAATTTCTGGATCCTACAACACTTCTGGCCCTGTTTGAGTCAATTCTGGGATTGAAGCACTGGAATTTTCAGATGGAGAGGTCACTGTGTCAGGTTTTGGGGTGTGGGTGGTGTTTTTTTCCCCAAAAATTGTGATTTTATCACCTTGTTGTTGTTGTTGATGATAATTCCTAACTCTGTAGGATTGCTTCTGAGCACAGCCAGGGAAATTGGTACCAATACATCAAATTTCTTGGTCCTGGACCCATTTGAGTCAATTTTGGGATTGAAACTGGAATTTTCAGATGGAGAGGTCACTGTGTCAGGTTTTGGGGTGTGGGTGGTGTTTTTTCCCCAAAATAGTGATTTTATCACCTTGTTGTTGTTGCTAATTCCTGTAGGATTGGCCCAGTCTGAGCCAGGGAAATTGGTACCAATACATCAAATTTCTTGGTCCTGGACCATTTGAGTCAATTTTGGGATTGAAGCACTGGGATTTTCAGATGGAGAGGGCTGGGGTTCCTCCTCTGGAGCAGCTGGCTGCTCCCCCAGGCAGTTCTGGGTCCTGTGGAGATTTGGGCACCTGCAGAGCCCTCAGCTCTGCCCAAGCTGCTGCAGGAGCTGCCAGCCAGGACGATTGATGGCAGTTCTGCACCTTGGGGGAGGCAAAGCTGGCCTGGATTTTGTGGCACCAGGTTTGCAGCTGCTGCCTGCATCTGGGAAGGGCAGTGGGACACAGGGGAAGGAACTTTCCTGGTCTGCAAGGAGGGCACAGCAACCTCTGGGCTTTAATTCCACCATTCATCAATAGTAACATCACTGTTTTAACAGAAGTGAGGCTGGGATGTAGCAGCCTCAAAAATCAAAATGTGATTTTTTTTAGGCATTTAAAGTCTCATCCCTTTCCTTTCTTTCCTCTTTTGCAGCCTCTTAATTAACCTTAATCCTGGCCAGATAATGTATGAAACCTCAAATATCAGCACATATTATATAATCCATAAATATTCCATCCCAGCCTCATTACAGCACCAGGATTAGGAAGGAAAAAAAAAATAAAAATGGGAGAGGAAAAAAAGTGCTAAAATGAATTTAACAAAATTGGAACCAGCCCTTAAATGGATGGGAATTGCAACCTGAAGTTCCAGTTCTGCAGCATCACATCCAATTTGCTGGATGCCTGCAGCTGATTTATGTCAGGGTCCCAAATTCTGGGAATGCTTGAGCTGGGAGGTAAATCATTCCCAAGGCTCCTTTTTCTGGCTGGGGACTCTGTGAGGATGAGTTTGGAGCTGAACTCAGAGTTCCCTAAACTTCTGCTGCTTTCAAAGCTCTTCCAGCTCCCCAAATTAGTGTAGGGTGTAAAATTAAAATGTTTAGAGGAGAAAAATGATGATGGTGTTGTGGTGAGAGAGATCCATGCTCAGCTTCAGGTGAGGGAAAAACTTCTCATTGCTCTTTAAAAAGAAATGGGGATTTTATTCACCTTATTTTTCCTTAAAACACCAACATTTCCCTTTTCTCCAATTTTTATTGTTGATATCTTTGATTGGTTCATTTTCTTCCTGCTTTAGATCAGGTCTCTCCTTCAGTATACAATATATATATATTTAATATATATATATCTTCAATAATATGTCTTATAATGAATTCTTATATAATAATGTCTTATATTCAATGTATTTTGAATATTGAATATATATATCCAATATTCAACAATATGTCATATAATGAATTCTTATATAATAATATAATGTCTTATATTCAATATATATATTCAATATTATATATATTAAATAATATGATGTCTTATAATGAATTCTCATTATATAATAATGTTTTGTATTCAATATATATTGGATATTGAATATATTTATTCAATATTCAATGATATAATGTCTAATAATGAATTCTTATATAATTATATAATGTCTTATATTCAATATATATATTCAATATTGAATTTATATATAAAATATTATTACAATTATATCAATGACATAATGTCTAATAATGAATTCTTATATAATTATATAGTGTCTTATATTCAATATATATATTCAATATTGAATATATGGATATTCAATATTCAATGCTATAATGTCTAATAATGAATTCTTATATAATAATATAATCTTATATTAAATATTGAATATAAGTATTCAATGATATAATCTTATAATAAATTCTTATGTAATAATATAATCTTAAATTCAATATTGAAGATATATATTCAATATTCAATGATATAATGTCTTATATATATAATTCTAATATATAATAATATAATGTCCTATAATATGAATTCTTATATATCCCAGTGCTATAATTCAACACTTGCCCTTGGTGATTTTGTTATTTCCAAGTGAAAATTCAGCAAAAAAGGTTCTTTTGGATATATTGGATTATTGGATATACATATTTTGAATGCAGATGGGAATGCCAGCGGAGCAGGGGGATGTGGACGACAAATAACAGCACACCTCCAAAACTGCTTTATTTGTGGCCAGGAGAAGGAGGGCTGTAAAAAAATTAAAAAATAAAAAATAAATCAGAAACTTTTGGCTGTCGGCATTGAGATTTGACCTGCACGGACAGAAGCAGGAGCTGTTTGTCCTCCCAAGGTCCCTGGGCTGCAAACGCCAATTTGCCCAGCTTGGAGCGAGCTCTTTGCTCAGGCACAGCGTGAGAGAGAGCAGGATCCAGCCTGGGCAGATGGTGGGCAGGAAACAGTTGCCCACAGCTGCTGGGAGCAGCAAAAATCCAGGGAAAAGCAGCCAAAACCCAGCCCCATCCAACCCTGGGACAGGGAGAGCAGAGAGCTGGGTCTGGGCAGGAAAGGAGCTGGGAAAAAGCTCGGTTTGCACGGTTTGGCCAAAGAAAATGAGCTGGAAAATCACCTTGTTGGGTTTTCTGATCCTCCCGCACTGGGTGCCTTAGAAAATCAGTAAAAATTATCAGTTAGGAGAGGTTATACTCTAAATTTTGACTGAAAATTTGACTTATCAGGATTTGTCTAAGCAGCCAAAGGAGATTGATTCCCAAGCAGTGTTTCTGTGACTCCAGGATTTTGTGGGAGCTGTTGCCTCTCACAACTCCATTCTTCACTATCAGCTGAAAGATTTGGGAAAAAATTACTTTTAATCTCCCCATGGAGGTGCAGTTCCTGAGCAAATTCACCTCTGGGGAAGCAAAGCCTCTGTGGTCGTGATAAAATCAATGTTTTCTGGGGGTAGAGACACAAGAAATCAAGATTTCCATGAAATTAATAATGAGCATTGTTAAAGTAGCAATTTAACAATAACCAAGCCAGCAGTGAACGAATTTGTTGGTGTGATTATTAGACACCAAAGGATGTTCCTTTTCTTGGAATTTTGTAGTTATTTCTAGAGATCTGTGGACTTTTTATTGGATTTTTCTAGAAATCTGTGGACTTTTTCTTGGATTTTTTCTTGGATTTTTCTAGTTATTTCTAGAAATCTGTGATTTTTTAAATTGGATTTTTGTAGTTATTTCTAGAAATCTGTGGATTTTTTAATTGGATTTTTGTAGTTATTTCTAGAAATCTGTGGATTTTTTCCTGGATGTTTTTCTTGAATTTTGTAGTTATTTCTAGAAATCTGTGAATTTTTTTTTCTCGGATTTTTGTAGTTCCTTCTAGAAATCTGTGGCCTTTGGTTGTGTTTTGTGGCGCGTGTGTTTGTTAATTGAGATGTCTCTAATTAAACCAGAGAAATCTGATGTTCTGCACAGCACTGATTGGTTCTAATTGGGCTACCAAGCAATAAAATCAGCTCTGCTCTCTTAAACCAAGAGAAGCACTCCTAAAAAATGGAAATTTTGGGGGATTGCCCTCTGTTTTTGGGGATGCCCTTCCCGTTTTGGGGGATTGCCCTCAGTTTTTGGGGGATTGCCCTCAATTTTTGGGGATGACCCTCAGTTTTTGGGGATGACCCTCAGTTTTTGGGGATTACGCTCTGGTTTTGGGGATCATGCTCCCTTTTTGGGGATCCCCTTCCTGTTTTGGGGATTAACCTCTGTTTTTGGGGTTTATGCTCCCTTTTCGGTGATCCCTGCTATTCCCTTTTCCTCCTCTGCACTGTCCCCAATCTCTTTTTGAAAATCTCCTTTTCTGAGCTCATTTTTTGGACAGCACAGCCACGGCAAGGTCCCACCACCTGCATTTTTGTTTTAATTCCTGGGGATATTTCAGCGCCAGGTGGGAAAAAAGAGTGGGAGATTTGAGTCCTTGCAACAACCTCTGCCACTGGATCTTTGCAGCAAGCCAGGGAGACAGGGAAAAATAGTCAACATTATTTCAGCACAGTGGGGAAGGAGGGATGAAAGCTCTGCAAATGAATTCATTGTGACAACCTTTGTGAAGGATCCCAGTGTTTGATCTTTTAAAAGATTTAATAATTCTTTGGAGAGATTAAAGAATGAAACTGGCTTGGGAGGAGGAGGAGGAGAGGAAGTTAACTTTCTTTTCCCCACCTCCGATTCTGTCAAAATAGTAAATAAAAAAAGAGCAAATCCCTAAATTTAGCTGGCTTCTCCCCACATCACCTCTTTTTTTTGGGTGTTGATGCATGTCATGTTTGAGTCCTTGTAGTGGAGAAACACTTGGAAATGTGACCCCTCAGATAAAGATTTTGGGCAATGATCTAATGTGCCTCTATCCAATGGAAATGGAGCTAAAAAGCAAAGTAATTAAAAGCCTGGAAATCAGAATTTCCAAAATGTTGGGCTTTTGTGATGTTTTACACATTTCCAAAAGGCCAAACCTTCAACCACACGGTTGGGTTTGGGCCCTGGCTGCTGAACCAAGTAAGATCTGAAGGTCTTTGCACTGCCACTGCTAAAACACATTAATTTTTGGTTTCTTGTGGCTTAGAAAACCTTGTAGTTTAAATGTTTTCTTAAAACTAACTCAAATTGTGATGCAAATAATAAATTCCTGTTATATGCTTTTTTTATATATTACTTTAAAAAACCCCATTTTTTTAAACTAATATCTCAAGTTTTGGTCATTTATAACCAAAACTAACCCCCCAGGAATTAAAACAGGTCGATTTTTTTCTATCAAATGACCTCATATTACTCTTATTTAAAATAAGGGAATTATCTCTGCTGCAGTTTTTGTGGGAATCAAACTTTTTTTGCTTTGAAGAAGTACAAGTAAATTTAAAATGAGGATTTTGGGGGTTAGCCTGGTCATTTTCTACCTTTAGCTAGCAAACAAATAAATACAGTTTGACTGGTACCAGCTGCCATATACAAGTGGAACGGGGTAGGAAGAGTTTTGTAATCATTTCTCCATCAAATACTGAACAGCCTTTCCTATGATAAGACCCCAGGGTCCTCCAGGCTGAGCCAGAAACTCCTCTGGACTGGAGCTGCACAGGAAGGGCACTCAGTGGAGGCATCCATTTCAAAAGCCACTCATAATGAAGATTAATTAGACCTCGTTTAGCAGCCCAAAGTTAAATACACACAGCCAAGGCCTTGGGCTTCCTCACACCACACAAAGTTTCCATGGAAAGCAGAGAAGAGTGAAAAGTGGGGGACAGGAGAAGGAGGCTCAGGTCCCATGTAAAGTAAATTTAAAAGTGCACCAGGATTGGCTTTTCTTGTTCACATAAAGGGATAAAATGCCCTAAGGGGCACTTTGGGCAAGGTAGGGGTCACATTCTGGTTCTGCTTGCAGTAGTGCAGCTCCTCCAACCACCTTCTGTTTATTGTCCTTTTTGGTGGCTGAGGGCATCCCACCTCCTTTATTCCATGCAATATTTTTTCCTTTCAAAAGGCCAAACTCATGTACCTATATCTTGAATTTTTCAACCACAAGCTGGGCTTTGATTGGACTTCAGAGCTTTGCAATGACAACTTTTCCTGCTTTGCTTTCCTCTGAGGCATCACTTGGTCTCAGATTCGGTCTGGGGTAAGTTTATGCTTTGATCTCACATTCCTGGCCTAGGGTATGAATTAAGGCTGGGCTTGGTGATCTCAGAGGTCTTGTCCAACATTAACGAGTCCATGATTTTAATCTTGGGGAATCACCTGCACTTTTCCAGCTGCAGAAAGAGAGGCTGTGCCAATGCAATCAGTGGATGTGACTTTTCCAAACCCTTCCTAGAGCCAAGCTATCCCCACTCAGTGCTGTGTCCAATTAAATCAGTGGATTTGACTTTTCCAAACCCTTTCTAGGGCTAGGCTGGCCCCACTCAGTGTTTGTCCAGTGCAATCAGTGGGTTTGACTTTTCCAAACCCTTCCTAGGGCCAGGCTGGCCCCACTCAGTGCTTTGCCCGACACAATCAGTGGGGTTTGACTTTTCCAAACTCTTTCTGGAGCCAGGCTAGCCCCACTCAGTGCTGTGCTCAATGCAATCAGTGGGTTTGACTTTTCCAAACCCTTCCTAGAGCCAGGCTCTCCCCACTCAGTGCTTTGTCCAATTAAATCAGTGGGGTTTGACTTTTTCCCTTCCTAGAGCCCTGCTATCCCCACTCAGTGCTTTGTTCAGTGCAATCTGTGGGGTTGTCTTTTCCAAACCCCACTCAGTGCTTTGTCTCATGCAATCAGTGGGGTTTGAATTTTCCAAACTCTTTCTGGAGCCAGGCTAGCCCCACTCAGTGC
The DNA here is from genome assembly GCF_901933205.1 of Camarhynchus parvulus. NCBI lineage: Eukaryota > Metazoa > Chordata > Aves > Passeriformes > Thraupidae > Camarhynchus > Camarhynchus parvulus. Next base: position 2,941,082 of record NC_044594.1, on the reverse strand, counting down.
TGTGCTCAATGCAATCAGTGGGTTTGACTTTTCCAAACCCTCCCTAGAGCCCTGCTATCCCCACTCAGTGCTTTGTCCAACACAATCAGTGGGTTTGACTTTTCCAAACCCTCCCTAGAGCCCTGCTATCCCCACTCAGTGCTTTGTCCAACACAATCAGTGGGTTTGACTTTTCCAAACCCTCCCTAGAGCCCTGCTATCCCCACTCAGTGCTTTTCCAATGCAATCAGTGGGTCTGACTTTCTCAAACCCCACTCAGTGCTTTGGCTGCCAGCACAGGAGCAGGGAAGGAGCCCTGAGTGTCCCCAGCACCTTTGGGCACACAAAATCCTCTCCCTGCCTCATTGTCAGGGCTGCTGACTGCTCTCATTAACTTCAAGTGGCATCGAGTGCTCAGCACAATGGCAAACCGAGCCCTCCACTTCTTTAAAGTGATCTTTGGGGTTTCATATTTATTTGCAAACCAGGGGCAGTGCAGCTCCTGAAAGAAAAGGGTTTTCCTCTTCAGCCAGAGCTGGAGGTGGACACACGGAGCCGAGGCATGTTCTGCCAGCACAATGGCAACTTATGAATAAGATCATACTTGTATTTGCATTAACACGGCTGGCTTCTCCAGGCAGTTTTACATAATCTCCTTTTCAATGGGGAAGGGTGTCATTTCCCCTTCATTTCATACAGCCCCGCTTTGAAAATGTAGGGAGGAAGTATTTAAAGAAAGTCCGCATTTTATGAAAGGGAAAATTGCCGGCGTTCCTTTGTGTGTCTCAGTAGGATTTGGATAGATTACTCATACTTAAAAAGGAAGGGAGCTTTTGCTTTCTCTTCCCCTTTTTTAAAAACTTGCATTAACATGATGTATTGACATATTACAAAATCCAGGGAATGCTGGAGAGAGAATCAACCGCGGCTTTGTCCACAAGTTGCAACAAATTCTTAAAACGTCGTCACCTTCTGAAATAAAATTGTCACATTTTGGATACAGGCAACTTTTATAAGGACTAAAGCTCCACTTCTGAGATAGGGACAACAGTGTGTCCTCTCTCTTCCTCTTGCTTTTTCCTTCTGTTTAAAAATTAATTCTCTTTTTTTATTCTTTTCCCCCCCTTTTGATCCAATGAGCTGGGTACGAGTGCAGCATGTTTGAACCATTTTCATAAACCAAGCAACTGGATTAGATTTTAATACAGAATTGTATTACTGCAGGAATGCCAGGCATGCAGGCTCGAAGCACTAGCACTTCTATTAGTTGAATGGAAGCCAATCCTTTAGTTGTAAGCATATTAAAAGGAAAATAATTCCGCTGCTACATTTCGGGGGTCTCTGATGTCAAAAATCCTCCCTGAAGTAACTCACAACTTTTTTCCTGAGTTGTCCTTGTCTCAGGGGTGTTACAACTGGTCAGTCACACTCTGAGGAATATGTTTTACAGGAGATATTAAAGCCCACTGAGCTGTTCTCCTCTCTCTGACATCCTTGGAGTAAAAATAAAGTCACGGAGAAGTAGAACATCAAGGTTCAGTGCTGGAAGACACTATCAGCTCCCACAAAGGCTTTCTATTCCTTCCAGGACCTATATTTATATTTGCTGATGACTCCTTGTCAATCTGACACTTGCTAATCAACCTTTGATGATAATTGTAATTCTTGCTAAGGACACTTCATCCTAGGAGGTCAAAAGGACATTTTGTACGCTGAGATGCACTCTGTGCATGTGTGTGACTGAATCCAGGGGCACATGTTTATATTTACAAGAGATGTTTATGCTAACACTTCTCTTTTTTTTGGGGTAAGTTTTTTATCATTCCCCTTTCCCTCATTTGCTGCTGTCATTTTGCATCTATGAAATGTTGCTCATTGCTAAATCATTACCAGAATTTAAAAAGGGAGGGGTGGTTGAACTTGCTGCTCAAAACAGAGGGGAAAACACAAGAAAATTTTAAAGGTGCTCAAGTAAAAAATCTTGGTAAATATTCAGCTTTTTTTTTTTTTAAGAGAAGGGCTTTTGTGAAATCAGTTGATAACATCTTCATCTAAATCCATTTATTATCTTCTATTTGAAAAGCACTCAGCTCAACAGGGCTTTGTGCCTTCACTGAGGTTTCCAGGTATCATCAGATCAAGAATCTGAAGCACGGATAAAGCATAACAATGTTTGTTATTTTCTCTCTCCAAAAAGAAAGCAAATAACTTGAGGCATCTGACACTGATGGTGTAGACTAAGCCAATTGGGAGGCTTTTCATTTCATATTTTGGCTCTGAATTTTATTCTTTTTTTTTTTTTTTGAGTCCTTTTTGCCTTGACATTCCACAGGTTTTGGATGTGTTGGGCTAACCACAGCCTAGATATCTGCAAATAATCAGATTTTGAATTTCAGGGTTTGCTGGGTTTGTAGTGGGGGCTCCCAACATTAGGAATTCAACCAAAGGATGGGTTTCTATTTGCCTGTGCCATCCTTTGGAGCACAGAGTCCTCTCCCAAGGACAGCACCACGGATCTGCTGCCAGGAGGCAGAAGGAGCTGGGCACAGGGGAGTGAGCTGCTGGAGGGCACTGCCCCTGCATGCCCAGTTAATTGCCCTGGTTAGCCTGGTGTGCCAGCCTTGGAGCGAGAATGGTGGAATAATCTGCAGGATAATCCCTTCCTGCAGGAATCTCAGCATCACCTCAGTGACTGGTACCCAGAGACTGCTTCTGGCTGAAGAACTGACCTCAATCAGAGAGCAGAAAAGCAAATTATCTCCCTGCTTCCACAGTTTGCTCCCGAAGGACTCCAGAACCTTGCATAAACAAAAACTAATTATAATACACACACACACAGACAAAAATTTAGTAAAAACTCAAAGCTCTGCTCGTGGGCTGAACAAAAAGGAAGCTGGAAGAGTGAATGTCACAGTGCCATCTACTGACGCCAGCCCTGAGCCTGGAGGGAGAACACCCAACTGCAGGGGGAAAAAAAAAATAAATAAATAAGGCTGGGAGTCTTGGAAGGATTATGTTTAAAGGAAGGAGATGACTGCTAATTAATGTGACAAGAGAGAAAGCCTCACCTACTGACAGGTTATTCATCCCACAAGTGTTAGAATCCTCCTCAGCGCTGTCTGCTCCTGTAATTCCTGGAGAAAGGCTTGTGCTGGAGGAACAGCTGACCAGAGCCCTCAGTGCCAGCTCCCATCTTTCTATTTTGTCTTGATGAGCTTTACACCAGAGGAGAATTACAGCCTGCTCTGTGGCAAGCAATTTGAAGGCATAAAGGAATGCAATTGTGGAATAAAACCCGCTCTGTGTGCTGTGAGATAACTTCACCTGACACAGAAAATGAGCGGTGGCTCGGAGGCAGGTAGGAGCAACATGTAATCCAGTTGACATAAATGAAAAGATGATATTGGCAGAAAATTGGGCTGCGTGTGAATATAAAGGCTGTTGAATAACAGGGAATGGAAAATGACATGCTCAGCAGCAGCGAGGGAAAGATGAAAGGAGTTCAGAAAACATTTGTACGGGAGAAGCCAAGCACGAGTCAACAAAGGCTGGAATTCTCTGCTCCTCCAAGCAGAGCTGAGTGCTGCAGCTTCAGCCCTACCTGTGCTCAGGCTTGGCAAGTGCTAAAGTGTCAAAACAATTAGAGTTTGTTCTCTGGTTGCTAATGTGCCAGCTGAAGTGGAGGCTGAGGTGTTCAGCAAAGCCATTACTAAGCAAAATGAGGCATCATCATCGCCCTCTGTATCACTGTCAGTAATTCTGAGGTAAGAATGGAATGAAGGGTGAGCACAGAGTGATTGGGGATGGAGAGGCAGAGGGGAAAAAAAGCCAAGAGGTGAGGAGACTGCAGCATGTTGATTGAAATAAAAAAAAAAAAAAGTATTCTGTGTGTCGTGAAGGGTCGTGTCAAGTATGAGAATTCAGGAGGAGGGAGAAGGGAGCACCTGAGCTGGGCTTGCTGAGATTCACCCCAGGTAGGTGGTGGCAGATGGAGCTGACATCCTGAGAGAGGCTAAGAGGTGAAAGCAATAATGAACAGCCTTCACAAGGTGAAAGCAGGAGAAATATTAGAGCTGTTACAGGAGAGCAAGCAGGAGATGTTCAGATTTATGAGTTCTTTTGGAGAGCAGCCATGGTTTGTCTTTATTTCCTAGTAACTGGTTCTTGATTTGAGCTTCGTCAGGGCATCAGATTAGTGCCATCAGCTCTGAAAGGTTCTCAGCCCTTCCTTTGGATCATCTAGCAGGCTCAAAATGAACATGTGGAGTGCAAGCACGATCTGCTTTGGGGGGAGCTGTCCTGAAAAGCAAAAGCAATGGAAAAAAGTAAGAAAAGAGAGAGAGAGAGGATTTTATTATGGCACCATCTGTCTCCTCACTGTTAATATTTCTCTCCCCTCTTTGCAGTGATTCTGAAAACTGGGTTTAAGGATGATGTTGGAGAAGGGATGGTTCCAGAAGGGACCATGGCCGTGGCTGTCCCTCCATGGAAAGCAGGGTCTGGCTGAAGGCCCCTGTGTGACATTGATCTCAAAAGTAACACACAGAGCGAGCCTTGGCTTGGAGGAGGGCCAGCGAGTGAATTCCAGCTTGGTGCTCCTTTTCTTGCTCCCATTCTCTTCTTCCTTGCTTTGCTTCATTTAAAGATTTTAATGAGAGCCCAGACCTGTCTCAGGCTTTTGCACAGCACCTGGGACAGGCTCCCACTGGATGTTACAGCACCCTGCCAAGGGCTCTGCTCTCATATTTTTTTCAGCTGACCCAGAGATTTCAAACAGCAGTTTCATTTTTCCTCTTTTAATTTAATTGGAGAACGTAAAAGGAGCTTTTGACTTTTACAGGTGGAACCTGAGGAGGACTGAAGCAGTTTAAACTTGACAGACCTTAATGGTGCAGGGCACCCTTCTAAACTTTTGTTTTCCTCCTGTGAGCTGCTGAAGAGAGGAGGGAAACAAGGGAAGAAAAGGAAAAAAAAAGAAAAAGGAAAAAAAAAAAAGAAAAAGAAAAAAGGCAGCTTTCAGTTACTAAACCCCCTCGTGGTATTGAATTCTAACCAAGTACAGCCAGCCCTGCCAGCCAGAAATGCCAAAAGGAGGAAAGCTGCTGAATCAGAGGAGAATCAGGATTGGGAGGATGGTGGGGAATATGAGAGTAGCACTAGGTGAGTTCTTTTGATAGACTTATTGCTGTTTTGTATTTGCACATCATCTGGGAGCAAACTTCTTGGTTTTTCTTTTTTTTATTATCATCGCTGGGTTTTGTTCCTAAATTATTTAGCAAATGTTTTCTGGGAGCCACTTGCAGCATATAGATGAGTTATCCCCAGCTACTTGCTGGTCTACGTAAGGAGTAAGCTCTGCAGCTCTGAGCTGAGCTTGCAAGATGCCAAATTTCTGAGCACCCTGGGCTGGGTAAAAGAGGAATTCCTGGTGCTCTGCACCCCTCGGGCTCAAATCTTATTTACAGGGAAAGGTTTGGGAGTAGGGAAAGGTTGGGGAGCAGGGAAAGGTTTAAGAGCATGGAAAGGTTGGGAGAGGAGCAGCTTCTCGCCCTTTTGGAACTGTTTTGGAAGCATGGAAAGGTTTGGGAAGCAGCAGCATTCTCCCCCTCCTGGGATTGATCTGGGAGCAGGGAAAGGTTTGGAAGCATGGAAAAGTTTGGATGCTTTGGGATTTGGATTATTTGGGATTATTGGAGGGTCTGGGCTGGTCCAGACCCCCAAATTTACCAGGCAGTCACTTCTCAAGAAGAAACATCTTTGACCCAAATGAAACAATCCCACTGCTGGTGGGAGCTCCATGCAAGTGCCCATTTCCCTGAAGACTTTATTGGGGTGCCAACCCAAACCCAGTTGGGTTTTGAGGCACCCAGCAGCCCCTGGGGCTCGTTTTCAGCTCATTTATTGTTTTGAAAAACGCCAGTCTGGCGGCATTATCAGGAAACTGAGGAGATGTCTTTGCTGCAGGAAGCTGTGCAGTCATCAGCTGATTAATGCCAATTTATTTAGAAATAGAGTCTGGCCATGGCTTTCTGCCTCTCCAAAAGATCCTGTTGTGTCTTTTCTCCACCACACTCGCTGGAGCATGTTTGCTAAAGTTGCTGTTGCATATGCTTGGGCAATAAAACATTTACAGCTATTTCAGAAATTGCTGCAGTAGGCAGTTTTCCTCATTAATTTGACCATTCTGGATGGGATTTCACGAGGTGTGAAGGCGTGCAGAGTCATACCTGACACTACCCCTGCTCCTGCTTGTAATGCCAACCTCCTCAAGGACAAATGAAATCAGAAGGGGACGTTTGGGGGGAAATGGAAGTGGCAGCTCCACATCCAGTGATCAGCCAGGAAATCACAAAATATCCTGAGCTGGGAGGGATCCACAAGGATCATCCATGTCCTGCTCCTGCTCCTGCAAATTTACTCGGATTGCTCTTTGCCTCTTCTTGCCCAAGACTATGGAGACTTTAAAACACCTCCGGGACCCTGCAGGGAGAAACGGGCTATAAAAATATAACAATAATGATTTCTTCCTCCCGCCTCCATCTGAGGAATCTCTGAGCGTGTTTCAAATATCAAAGAGCAAGAAACCCATTGTAGTGCTGTCCCCTGGGTAAAGGTGGGAAAAGGAGGCCCTGAGAGGTGGAAGGAATTGCACAAGGCTAAATGGAAAGCCAGTAGCAGATCAGGAGACAGACCCGAGGGCAGGCTTTGGGTTTTGTCCCCATTTTGGGGAGAATTTTTTTTTTAATCTGTGCCCAAATGCTTCATATCTGGTCAAGATTTGGATGTTTCCTGCAGAAAGAAGGCGTCTCTTCCATTTTAAAAGTGATGCCTGCACTAAAATATAACTAGCACAGTGACAAATCAAAGAATTCTCTGCTCCATCCTCTGTCCCAGAGCTGCACCTCAGCCTGACTCTCCTGGAAATATTAAGACAGATGATGGATAGGGACAGGTCAAAGCAGAGAAGATCTGGAATTATTCTTTTCACATCCCAAAAGAATGAGCTCGTGTTATTCCTCACTTTCAAATTTACCCCAATTTATGGGGTAGATAAAGCTGGAATTTTGAAGGGCAGCATCACAAATTGCTTTTCTTATTGATCGAGCTTTTAATGTGCCAACAATGAAAACAATAAAACTTGCATTTAAAAACAAACATTTCTAGCACAGGAGCTGCATTAAAATGACACAAATTGCTTTTGTGGGCTGAATTCAACAGAACACCCATGAGGTTCCACTTAAAAACAACAAGCCAACAAAACTCAAATTGCATTGTTTTACAGGCAAACAAAATGGTGAGCACGCCTTGGGCGACGTTCTCAGCGTGTTTTCTTGGGAGATCAAAGCTTAAATCCCATTAACCCTTCAAATGTCAGCCTGGTGAGTTCCTTTCCTTTACCTCTGAGCTTCTGGTGCTGCCTTCAGCAGGGAGCAGGGCTGGATCTGCTGCTCTTCCTCTTCCTCCTCTTCCTCCTCCTTGTTTCCCCCACCAGCATCTCCACGGAAGCAGCACCTTGTAAGTGGGCAGAGTTCAAACAGCCCCTCCAGCCAGCCCACACGGCTTCCACTTTACTCTGAGATCGTGCCAGAAGCCAGCACTCCAATACATTTATTTTGGTTTTTACTGCTCACTGCGGTGTCTCAGGTTTAGTTTTCTGTTTTTCAGGTTCTGTGCTGCTTTAGTGTGTGGGTCTGGGTTCACACCAGGGGATGGTGAGCTCTGTGCACAGAGCAGGGAGACAAAACAATTCCTGCTCCAGCTGGGCACCAAGGACAAATGATCCAAATCTCAGCCCAAGAGCACAAACACTGTGGGCTGGAGAGAGAAAAACAAGCAGGGTGGGACTGCCTGGGCTAAAGCTGGAATGGGACAATGAACTGCAAGGTGCAAATGGAGCAGAACTGATCCAAGGGAGAGACCCCGGGAGCGGTCGGGGATTTTGGGACCATTTTGGGTCATCTTGGGCTCATTTTGTGACCATTTTGGTTCATCTTGGGTTCATTTTGGGACCATTTTGGTTCATCTTGGGCGCAGCCCTGGCTGGGCTCCTGTGCTGCCCAAGGTGCATCCATGGAGGAGATGCTTTGAATAAATCCCTGCTTTATTCTGTAACTCTGTCTAATCTCTGTTCTAGGGCAGCCTTTTTTACCCCCTGGCAAGAGGCTGAATGAGGCTTTGTTGGCCAGCAGAGCCATTTTGGAGCAAATTAAGATTTGTTGGGTGCTTGATACAGATCTCTTGGACATCAGGTATGTTGGTGATGGATAGTTGGTTGCTCATACTGAAGGAAAGCTGATTTATTTTGGGGTTTGTCACCTGTGCCAACGACCAAAGGGCATCTCAGGTGCCTCCTAAATAAATAAATGCCCACAAGATGCCACTTCCTGAGGGTTTGCTGCTTTCTCGGGGACAAAAATGAATATTTTGCACAAATATTCCTGTTCCATGTGGTGGGCCAGATCCTAATCCGCCTTCACCCTCATTTCCCTGCTCTGCTGGGGCCTTGCCTCACGTGTAAATACAAAAACCCTTCCGAGCATTGTTAATTCCAAATATCTGTGAGTCCAGGTACATCACAATGATCAGGAGGACAGAAACAGATGCAGCATTTGGGGGCTGGTTTGGGAGAATGGGAAGGTTGGAGAGCAGCAGCTTTTCCCCCTTTTGGATTATTTGGGAGCAGAGAAAAGTTTGGAAGCATGGAAAGGTTGGTAAAGCAGCAGCATTTCCCCCTTTTGGAACTTGTTTGAGAGCAGGGAAATGTTTGGAAACATGGAAAGGTTTGGATGCTTTGGGATTTGGATTATTTGGGAGCAGGGAAAGGTTTGGAAGCATGGAAAAGTTGGGGAGCATGGAAAGGTTGGGGAGAATGGACAGGTTGGGAAAGCAGCAGCTTCTCCCCCTTTCGGGACTGGTTTGGGAGCCTGGAAAGGTTTGGGAAGCAGCAGCATTCTCCACTTTCTGGAGCTGGTTTGGAAGTATGGAAAGGTTGGGGAGCATGGAAAGATTTGGGGAGCAGCAGCATTTTCCCCTTTTTGGGACTGGTTTGAGAGCAGGGAAACATTTGGGATCATGGAAAGGTTGGGGAGCATGGAAAGGTTTGGAGAACAAGGTTTGGGGAGCAGCAGCATTTTCCCCCTTTTGGAACTGGTTTGAGAGCAGAGAAAGTTTTGGAAGCATGGAAAGGTTTGGATGCTTTGGGATCTGGATTATTTGGGAGCAGGGAAAGGTTTGGAAGCATGGAAAAGTTGGGGAGCATGGAAAGGTTGGGGATCATGGAAACATTCGGGATCATGGAAACATTTGGGATCATGGAAAGGTTGGGAAAGCAGCAGCTTCTCCCCCTTTTGGAACTGGTTTGGAAGCATGGAAAGGTTTGGGGAGCAAGGTTTGGGGACCTGCAACATTTTCCCCTTTTGGGACTGGTTTGAGAGCAGGGAAACATTTGGGATCATGGAAAGGTTGGGAAGCAGCAGCTTCTCCCCCTTTTGGAACTGGTTTGGAAGCGTGGAAAGGTTTGGGATCATGGAAATTTTGGGGAGCAGCAGCTTCCCCCTCTGAATTTCTGGGAGCTGTGGGATTTATCCCCCCCAGCCTGTGGTGATTCTGAGAGTCCCATCAGATGCTTGAAGCACTTGGAAACTTGCCAGCAGAATGGGGTCAAAAGGGAGGATTTTTTTTTTCTCCCATGAAATCCAGGAAAAAAAGCAGAGAAAGGAAGGGGAAGGAGGAGGCTGAAGCGAGGAGCTGTGGCAGAAGGTGGATGTGGTCCAGCTCACCCAGGAGCATTCCCCTTGCAGGGCCCCCGGTGCACATGCCAGAGCTGCCTGCAGCAATGTGCAGCTCCAGTGCCAGCTGTGTGCAGCTGTGTCCAGCTGTGCCTCCCACCCCTCACCGCTGCATCTGCACACAGGAGCAGCCCCTTTCCAAAGGGCTGCCCAGCTCATTGCCGCAGCCTGACGGCGTGGAAATCACAGCCTGGGGGTGGGAGGGCGTTTTGGGGAGGTTTTACACCCCCAAATAACTCAGTTTGGGGTTTTTTTCAGTCCCACACCCTCCTGCCCCCTTCCCTTTAGGAATGCCTCATCCTTGCTTTTTCTTTTCACCTCACTGTGTTTCCCCTCTGAAGGATTGGGATGTGAAGCCCCAAAAGGACACAAATCTGCTCTGTGACCAGGGACAGGACCTGGGGGAACAACTGGAGCTGCGTCAGGAGGGGTTTTGTTGGGTTTTAGGACAAGATTCTTCCCCCAGAGGGTGTCAGGCACTGAGCAGCTCCCCTGGGAATGGGCACCAGGGCTGCAGGACAAAGCCCTCAGGGACAGGGTGGGATTTTGGGACTGGGAAGGGCCAGGAGATGTTCTGGAGGACCCTTGTGGGTCCCTTCTCGCTCAGGATATTCTGTGATTCCATGAAATCAGACCCCCAGGGTTGTGTCCTCCCAAACACCTGCAGGGACACTCTCCCATGGGATTTGTCACCCTACAGTGCCCACGTTGCATGGCAGAGTCCCTAAATCCCTAAATCTGTGCCACAAGCTGAAGGCACAGAATAAAATTTCCCTTTTCCCTAAATCAGTCCTACAAACTGCAAGCACAGAATAAAATCTCTTTTTTCCCTAAATCTGTCCTAAAAACTACAGGCACAGAATAAAATCCCCCTTTTCCCTTAATCTGTGCCACAAGCTTCAGGCACAAAAGAAAATTTTCCTTTTTCGTAAATCAGTCCTACAAACTGCAGGCACAGAATAAAATCTCCTTTTCCCCTAAATCTGTCCTAAAAACTACAGGCACAGAATAAAATCTCCTTTTTCACCCTTGATGTGCAGGTGCTTCACAACAAATGCCATAAACCCAAGGAAAATGAGAAAGAAGAAAAGAAGAAGAAGAATACTTGAAATGTTTTTATTATTTTAGAGGCCGGCTGTGATTGGATTGGATGATTTTAAAGGTTTTTTTCCAAGCTGAATGATCCCATGAAGTTTGCTGGATAAGGTTAAAGGAGAATCTCTCACTCAGGAGCAGAAGGTACAGAAGTTTTGCTCTTTTCACTCTTATTTTCACTTGATTCTAAATCTGTGAGGAGGAAAACTGCATTTTTATCATGGGTGGGGAAAAAAAACAAAAATACAAAAAACAACCCAGCCTTTTCCAATGTCTTTATTTCTGGCAGTTTGGGGATATTTAGGAGTGCAGAGATTGTTCTTGCATATAGGAAGGTTTTATTGCTTCCCCTTCAGTGCAACCTGGGTTGTGTCTGTCCCCTCAATTTCCCCTTTTGCTACTGGGACGAGGAAATGGAGAGAAAGGAGGGAAACACAAAAAAAAAAAAAAAGGCAGCAAAAAAAGCAGTGGAAACCCAAATCTATCTCCAGACAGCCGATTTTGCCTTTTCAGACACGATTTGAGAGGAGCTGGGAGGGGATTGCCTGTGCCACCCTCTGCCAGGGGTTTTGTCTCCGCAGCTCTGCAGTTCTTGCAGAGACTTGTCCCAAAAAATCCACATACCACAGCCAGACCTGCCAGGACGCTGCTTTTTCCCTCAGTTTTCCAGGGGATTTCAGGAGCGTGGGGAGCTGCCTGGAAACCCAGATTCCAGGGAGAATTTCCCTGCACAACGAGTTGCATTTAAAGAGGTTTGCTCCAAAAGCAGCGTGGTGGCCGAGTCCAATTTCCAATGAAAAATGAAAAATGACTAAATGAAAAATTATTAATTGAAAAATTTCCGATCACTAAGTGAAAAATCATTTAGTTTTGTATGATTTTTTCCTTTTTTCCCCCCTAATCCCATCATCATTTTTGTGCTCTGCTGGTTTGAAATGCAGCTCCTTGCCCTGGTGCCAGCTTGCATGGGAGAAAGGCTGACCTGGGCATTGGGTGGCACAATTCCAGGATTCCCAAAATCCTTTCAATCCATTCCCTGCTCTGAGGCTGCTTTTCAATGAGTTGGGAATATCCCTGTTTTGTCCTTGCACAGTGGCCAAGTCCAATTTCCAATGGAAAATGAAAAATTACTAAATGAAAAATTATCAATTGAAAAATTTCCAAAGACTGAATGAAAAATAATTTCATTTTGTATTTTTTTTTCTTTTTTTCCCCCCAATCTCATCATAATTTCCCTGCTCTGAACCCCTGTGCTGGTTTGAAATTCAGCTCCTTGCCCTGATGCCAGCTTGCACGGGAGAAAGGCTGACCTGGGCACTGGGTGGCAAATTCCAGGATTCCCAAAATCCTTTCAATCCAATCCCTGCTCTGAGGCTGCTTTTCAATGGGAATATCCCTGTTTTGTCCTTGCTGTAGCATGATGGATGTGCTTTCCACAGTGGAGAATTTGGATTTTGCTTCCATCTGAGGGTGGCTGTGATGCAGCACAGAAACATCATCCCCTTCTGGGGTGCTGGCGGTGCCTTTGGGGTGGGAATTTGGGATCCCACCCCTCTAGAGTTCCCACAGGGTGGTCCTGGACTCTCCTTTATCCCACAGACACGCTGAGCTTGGCCAAGCTGAGCTTTTCCCCAGCTCCACGTTCCCACACGCCATTTCTGCGCAGGAAAGTTAATATCTTGGCTTTTTTTCCTTTTGGGATTGCCGGGAAGTGAAGGCATCAAACCAGCAGGACCTGGTGGGCTCCAGAGGCATCCTGGAGCCATTAGATATGGCCGGCATTCGATCCAACAACTGAGGCTTTCCTGGTTTATTGATTCCCCCTCTCCGTGCCCGCGAGCGCACAATGGGCCCCATTATCAACCCCACAGATGGGCAGGTGTTTCCCACCCCAAAAAATCCATCCCTCTCAGGCTGACACACGGAGACGACCTCCGAGGTGCACGTTTGTGGGGTTTATGGACATTTGGGGAGCAGGGAATTCCCTCCCTGCGTGGTTTGCTCACGTTCCCAGCAGGAATAAGAGCTGGGATGGTGGAAGGGGAGCGGCTGCTCTCAGCTGGAGCCTGCTCAGGGCGCTGGGCATGGGCACACCTGGGCTTTGGGAGAGGTTTTTCTCATTAAAATCATCTCCTGGTTGTTGGTGTTGATAAAAAAACGCTCTTTGGAGGGGATGGGATTGGTGTGCAAGTGGTTAAAGAGGGATCTCTGGGTGTAAAAGAGAAATTGGGGTTTAAAAGGGGTTCAGCTAGGTCTGAAAGGGGATCTCTGGGTGTAAAAGAGAAATTGAGGTTTAAAAGGGGTTCAGCTAGGTCTAAAATGGGATCTCTGGGTCTAAAAGGGAATTTGGGGTTTAAAACGGGTTCAATTAGGTCTGAAAGGGATCTCTGGGTCTAAAAAGGGAATTTGAAGTCTAAAAAGGGTTCAGCTAGGTCTGAAAGGGGATCTCTGGGTGTAAAAAGAGAATTTGAGGTTTAAAAGGGATTTTGAGGTTTAAAAGGGGTTGGGGTTCAGCTAGGTCTAAAATGGGATCTCTGGGTCTAAAAGGGATCTCTGGGTCTAAAAGTAATCTCTGGGTCCAAAAGGGGATTTCTAGGCCTAAAAGTGATGTCTAGGTCTGAAAGGGAATCTCTGGGTCTAAAAAGGGAATCCTAGATTTAAAAGGGGATTTCTGGGTCTAAAAGGGGGAAAAAAATGCAAATTCTGATATTTTCCAGATGTGCAAAATGGGATCATGTTCTCCTGCAATGAAGTGGAAGCAGAGAACACTTAATTTCTAAATATTAAGCAACCAAAATATTGATAAAGGGACACTTTTCATTTAAGCTGTTGCCTCCCTGTGAAAAACCATTGTTTTGGGAAAAAAACCCCAATTTATTGACTCTGTTTCTACTCTACTAAGATGGAGCATCCCTGAAGTGGAGGTGTGCTTCCCATTCTCTTACAAATTAAATTCTCCAATTTTCCATTTGGGAATTACTTTTCACTTCCATTTTTGTGTAGCACTAATCCTTTTTTTTTTTAAAAGAAGAATACAAAATAGAAATGGAGTTCTTTGGATTTTAGCTGGAGCTGGGGAGGAAATATTTTGTGTGGGAACTGAGAGAATCTTTGAGCATGTCAATGTTTTGAGCCCTCCTTCTTCTGATTTCCCAAAATCCACCTCAAAAAAAAAAAAAATGTGGGGGGGAAAAAACCAGAATTCCAGGAGAGATTGCAGCTTACAAGGAGCAGCTCAGTGTGAAGGTCAGCTCTCCGTGTTCTTGCACAGCACGTGGCAGAATATTTCACTGCTGGGACACAAAGTCTGTATTTCAGCAGCAATAACTCACACGAGGGACTGACAGGTTGGAATGCACCTGGTTCAGGCCGTTGGTTGCTAATATCATTCCCAGTTTTCCCTGCTGAAAGGCAGCTGGGATAGTTTATGGGATGCCCAGCTTTTCTTAGGGCTGTTTTACTTAAACGTGCCCCCCAAATTAAACTCGTGGGGCGGGATCCCTCGAGGGACAGATAAATTCGGGAGCGTGGCGGAAAAGCCTCCGTGTTTCCCACGTGGATGTGCCAAACTTCTCCCTTTAAGGACACCCCCAAAAAACACCAGAACCTCCCCAAAAATCACCAGTTGCTTCTGAAAATCGAGGCCAAGCTCCTGAGCTGGCAATGTTGTTTAAAAACAATGGGGCTCGATGAGATGAGAATTATTTTAACACTTGGGAACGCTGCCAAGTCATTTCCTTCTCCTTTATTGATTTTTTCCGTTGCCAGTAAATATATCTGCGGCAGCAGGATGAAAGGAGAGGGGGGAAAAGCAACGTGTTAAAAAGGAGACTGAAACAAGATATGTGCCCTGAACCTCTGAGAAAGGAGGAGGACATTTTAAGGCAGAAGGAAGCAGGGAATTCATGGAGGCATTTCACGGGGTTGGACGTGGTAGCAGACAGCCCAATATTATTTTCCTTGCCTGATCCTTTACTTAGATTGGCTCCTGTTTCTTCCCCTCTTTGTGCAGTCCCTGTGTGAGCTGCTCTCCCTGCAAAGACATTCCACCTACATTCCTTTGCCACCGGGTGAGAGCAGGGGGGGAGTGCAATTATGTGGGCAAGCGAGACACAAAAGGCTCTGCTCCACAGCTCAGGCTCGTAAACTTCAGTTCACTTTTCCCCCTTAAAAAAAAAAAATTTAAAACCCCTCAAAAAACCAACCAACCAAAAAAAAAAACCAAAAAACCAACCAAACAAAAGAAAACCCACCAAAGATTCCATTCCTCTCCTACTCCAAGTGAAGGGTTTGGAGCTGGAACTATCCCACCTATAAATATTTCCCTCCCCAGCACTCTGTAGATTACAACAGAATAAATAAGTTTTAATTTTTTTGGCAGCATCCACGCTTCTCTCTGGCTTTTTTTTTTTTTTTTTTACCTGCATCTTCTCCGTGCTAATCACAGAATCCCAGAATGGCTTGTGTTGGGAAGGACCTCAAAGATCTCTCATTCCAACCCCTGCCATGGGCAGGGACACCTTCCACTGGAGCTGGGAACAGATTGAAAAGTTCCTGGGATGAAAAGGCCATAGAGGTGAATAATTTTCCAGGGGTATTTGTGTCCTAACATTTATTGGGATCTAATGGGGGCCATCATGGCATTTATCCAAGAAGATTCCAGGCTGCAGGTGTGACCCTGCTTTTCTCCATGCTGGAGGGTTGTGGCACCATCCTGGGAATGTGCCACCACCTCTAGAAGGAGGCATGGAGCTGCCTCTGAAAGCCCTGGGAGACACAAAACCCAGCAGTGATGAAATCCTCCAGCTGAGGAAGCTGCAGTGTGGAACAAACTGTTTGGAAGTTCACACAAACTGGACCTTTTCCAGGTGAACATCCTCAGGGCTGGGAGCAGGGCAGGGTTGTGAGCTCTGAGCTTCATTAGCTGGGCTCTCTCCATGAGCAGGGCTCTGGAAATGCTGCTGCCCTGCTCTCTCCCTATTGATTTCTGTGCCCCTGCACTCCTTCTTCCCATTTTGTCTAATAAGCAAATTTCATTACCTGACTTCACAATTTTTCCTCTGGGCCATTAGAATTGCTTGACTGTATTCCTGGCAGAGCCCTTAATTAGAGATGGATCAGAACTGATGTCATTAAAGTGATCCATTAACCACACTCTTCCTTTCGCTCCAAATGCAGGTGGCTCACAGAAAATGTGACCTGGATCCAAATGGCCACTGAGGGCTGAGCCCCAAAGCTCCTCAGACAGCCAAAGATGGAGAAGAAAAGTCAAATTTAACCTTCCACAGGCTGTGCCTCAGTTGTCCTGACACAGGGAACGTCTCTGGGTTTATCCTGCAACCAAAGCATTTGTGATGTGTAAATTATTTCATTTCTCACTGTGCTTCTTGGAACACGGCATCCTTACTCCAAAGGTAAAAATGTTATCATTTTTCCTCCAGTTGCATAAAAATCTTCTGAGACTCAGACTTTCTTCTTTAGGCACCCTTGAGAGCTCTCTGGAACCTGGTCCAATTTTTATATTTCCCTATAAACCCCAATTAGGTTGGAATCCATATGCTGAGAGAGACATTTTGGCTTTCTGCTGCCTCGTCCAGCAGCCTGGCACTTGCTGAAATAAATCACAGCTCTTTTTCGAGCTGGACGTGGCCAGAGGTGGACACAGAGGAGCTGAACACGATGAGCTCAGAAGAGATGCTCTGAATTAAGCAGGAGGTTGCTAAGCCACGAGACTGCTGCAGTCTCCAACCAAAGTTACAGCACCGAGTCCTTGCACAAAACGGGGTTTTTCAACAAAAAAAAAAGGCTGCAAGGACACAACCTGAGCTGGTTATGGCTGGAAAAAGCTCCTAAAGTCACCCAGGATTTCATCTTGCACGTCTTACAACATCCACCAGCAACAGCAAAGAGCCTCCCTTGCCCCAAAATCTGGAGTCTGCAGACCGAACTCTGCCTGGTTCCCTGATTATTTTTATTTATACGGACATTAAAATAAAAATAATGTTTCATTTTCCCCATTCTTCATGGGCTGCCCCAGTTTTCCCCCAAGGATGGCTCAGCACATATCTCACATCCTCATTTTGAGGGCTGAGACTGGATGGACTTTAAGATCCCTTCCAACCCAAACCATTGTGGGATTTTGTGATCTTTCTAGAAAGATTTTCCCACCTCTCCAGCAGCCAGAGAGGGTTAATTTGGCCTTTCCCTGGACCTAGCAGGGCAGCACCTGCTAGCAGGGGTGGGGTGTTCCCTTGCACAGCTTGTCAGAGGCAGATTATTATTATTAATTATTATTATTATTATTATTATTATTATTATGTGAAATCACACGCTCCTTTGTCTGTGTCCTAGCCCTCAACCTTCAATCCAGCCTCGCTGGTCTCTCAGCCCTCGCTGCCAATTTTGCTGCTTTCCCTGTTTGCAGAAACCTTAACTCTGTGTTTGAATTGGCCTGCAGGATGTGTTTGAGGAGGGCCAGGGACTGAACAAAAACGGGAGGCTCTCATCCCCCCAAAAAAGAAGAGTAATTTGCCTTTAAAGGCTCTTAAACAGCAAACACATTCTGTCTGATCCTCCTTAATAAAGTATCCCAGCAGTGCTACAGTGCCTTATTTGAGGTCTGTGCAGTCTCATTAAATTTGATGTGTCACAGAGGGCTTGGACATGTGAAAAGGAGGCTGCAGGAACCAGGATTGAAGTTTGCCAGATTTGCTAAGGAAAAATGATTCATTATGGCTTTTCAGAACGGACACCCTTCAGGCTCCCCGCTCCACGGATGGCGAGAGCAGCGGTGACGGCGGGGCCACCGCAGCCTGCAGATTTAACCCTTATTAACAGCGGCTTCAATTAAGGATTCGGTTTGATCTGGGGAGATGCGCTCACCCCCGTGTGCTCCCAGTGAAGGAAAGGAAGGTTATTAAAGATTTAAGGGCTGGATGGTGCGGCGGGAGCTCGGGGAGGAGGGCGGAGGCTCCAGGGTGTGCTCAGGTGCTGCAGAGCCCTCCTGAGCCAGGACAGATGCTCAGAGCAGGGTCCTGCATGCCAGAGCCTTGGGAAAGGGGCAGGAGGTGCTGGGAAGTGGTTTTGGGCCACCCCTGTGGTGTGGCTGTGGTTTGAGACTGGAATGTGCTGGTGCCATGGGGCTGCACAAGGACCACGTTGGTGGGGTGGTCGCCTCTTCTTTATGCAGAAGAAGAGATTTCCTTCCTTCCCTTCCTTCCTTTCCTATTGGACACTTTCCTCCCTTTCCTTCATTTCCTCCCCTTCCTCCTTTTCCTGCCTTTCCTGCCTTTCTTTCTTTCTTTCTTTCTTTCTTTCTTTCTTTCTTTCTTTCTTTTCTTTCTTTCTTTCTTTCTTTTTCTTTCTTTCTTTCTTTCTTTCTTTCTTTCTTTCTTTCTTTCTTTCTTTCTTTCTTTCTTTCTTTCTTTCTTTTCTTTCTTTCTTTCTTTCTTTCTTTCTTTCTTTCTTTCTTTCTTTCTTTCTTTCTTTCTTTCTTTCTTTCTTTCTTTCTTTCTTTCTTTCTTTCTTTTCTTTCTTTCTTTCTTTCTTTCTTTCTTTCTTTCTCTCTTTCTCTCTTTCTCTCTTTCTCTCTTTCTTTCTCTTTCTTTCTTTCTTTCTTTCTTTCTTTCTTTCTTTCTTTCTTTCTTTCTTTCTTTCTTTCTTTCTTTCTTTCTTTCTTTCTTTCTTTCTTTTTTTTCTTTCTTTTTCTTTCTTTCTTTCTTTCTTTCTTTCTTTCTTTCTTTCTTTCTTTCTTTCTTTCTTTCTTTCTTTCTTTCTTTCTTTCTTCTTTCTTTCTTTCTTTCTTTCTTTCTTTCTTTCTTTCTTTCTTTCTTTCTTTCTTTTCTTTCTTTCTTTTTCTCTCTTTCTCTCTTTCTCTCTTTCTCTCTTTCTCTTTCTCTCCTTCTCTCCTTCTCTCCTTCTCTCCTTCTTTCCTCCCTTTCCTCCCTTTCCTCCCTTTCTTCCCTTCCTTCCTTTCCTTCCTTTCCTTTCCTTCCCTCTCTATCCAGGGAGATCTCCTGCAGATCTGGTTTCACAGATTTGTGCCTCATGGGGCTCAGCAGATGATGCCTCTGGGGCACACAAGACCCTGTTGATGCTTTGGAGCTTGAGTTCCAGTCAGTTCTCACCCAACTGATGTGGATCATTCCCTCAAGAGTTGAACCTTTCTGATGCTTTAAGTTTGAGCTTTCATAATTCCAGGTTCTGCACTACATTGGTGTGTGACTGAACTCCATATAAAGTGTCAGCTCAGTCCCACAGAACAATCCTTGTCCAGCCCCAGAACCAAGGACACCGCTGCAGCTTCAGCCCAAAAAGTGCAAACAACAGAGAATTGAGCAATAAACAGAAAATTGAAGAGAGCAAACTGGGACTGCATCACCTGAGCTGGAATTGGACAATTAACCCAATGTGGAAATGGACCAAAACTTATAAAAATGTGAAAACTCGTGACTCTGATTCCATCTTGGGTGTAGCCATGGCTGGGCTCTTGTACAGCTCAAGGTGTGTCCTTTAAAACACTTTTAATAAATCCCCACTTTATTCTTTAACTCTTCCCAGCTTCTCTTCCAGGCAGCCTCTCAAGACATCACGTCCAGCTCAGAATATTCTGTGACCTGGGAATAAAAGTGCCTCAATCCTGCAAGAAACATCTCAGGTATCTCCCCCGTGCTTTTCTGGTTTGTGCTTTTCTCTCTGCACCTTTTCTGTGGCGGGTGAGGGGAAGGGAGGGTTGGGGAAGGTGTGGCAGGGATGGTGCCAGCACAGGGTGATGCTAGTTTGGAATACAGCAAAAACAGCTTAGGAGGGACACCTAAAAGGAAAGTGAGCGTAGCTGGATGCTGTCCTGGGTCAGGGACTCCAGGAGCAGCAGGAATGAGGGAATTTAGGGATTCCCACGCTGCCCTTGTGATGGGAGCAGTGGCACAGCCAGGACTGAAGGCTTGGAAACCTTAAGCTGACCTTAAGGTGTTAACCTTGGGCAAAAGGCGGCAAAAAGGAGCAACAAGCTCCTCACACATTGCATCCCCTTCCTCTCCCTCCTGTCCCTGCAGCCTAAAATTCACAACACATCCACATTCCAAGTCAGGACACCAGAGGGAAAAAACAAAAGGAGAGGCAGGAAAACTGATCTGGGGGATCCATGTCTATTCCTCAGGATAGCAACAAAAAGGAGCCAACCCACCACGGGGGATTTCTGGATGCTGCAAAGAATTCTCCTGATTTGTGGCATCTGAGTGAGGGGGTCAAAAAGAAAAAAAAACATTTGTGCTTTTAAAAAGGTTGTAAATCACGGCCTGAATGTTCACCATTTACATTTTAAGTGAAATAGGATGTCAAACCATTTTGCTTTATGTTTATTTTCAAATACTGTACGCTTTACTGTCCACTTTCTGCAGTGCCTGCGCCATTTAAATCATATTGTATATAGCCCAAGATGCAGGGGAATATAAATCTCCCAGGGTGTGTGTATACACCAATTATTCTTGGGAAATGCAGCCAGCCAGAGTTCACAGTACCTGAGATACATGAATACAGTGGCCATGATATTTCTGGGCATCTTTTTTGGGGACGATTCTTACCCAGCATAGATTTAAGGGTAAATCCACCAGGTTTGGTGGTGTGACACAGGTTAAAAAACGCCTTCAAAATGAGATTTTTTTTAATTTTCGGGAGCAAATTTCAGCTGTAGGCACATACAGATGCTGCGTGATAAATAAAGTCTCTCAACTGCATATTTAAACAAAGCATTAAAGCCTTCACACTTCCTGTTGGAGAAGTATTTTATTCCTTCCCCTTTATTTATACAGCGTGGCAGCAAGAGCAGGAATAAATTTCATCAGCTTCTCGCTGCCTCATCGCCAGCAGAGACACACAGGAACAAGATGAAACATTGTTCAAATAAAATGTAAATTTAGCTCGCATGCCTTGTCCAGTGAAACACGGCGGGACTCGGAGAGGGACAGGGGCCAGGGGAGGGATGCTCTGGGTGTGGGCCAGCACTGCAGGAAGAGTTTGAATATTTGGTGGGTGTAAATGCTGCCCTGCCGTTGGTGGGGGTACCAGGATGCAGAATTTGGGCTGGGCTCCATCCTGAGAGCAGCACAGCCATTCCCTGGGTGCTGGTGCTGGGGAAATTTGGTTTCTCTTGGATCAGTGCCTCCTTTTTGCTTCACTCAGCCTTTAACAAGATGGGGATAGCAGGATGCAGAATTTGGGCTGGGCTCCATCCTGGGAGCAGCAAAGCCATTCTCTGGGTGCTGGTGCTGGAGAAATTTGGTTTCTATTGGAGCTGTGCCTCATTTTTGCTTCACTCAGCCTTTAACAAGGTGGGGATACCAGGATCCAGGATTTGGGCTGGGCTTCATCCTGAGAGCAGGCACAGCCATTCCCTGGGTGCTGGTGCTGGGGAAATTTGGTTTCTCTTGGAGCTGTGCCTCATTTTTGCCTCACTCAGCCTTTAACAAGGAGAGACTTCCCACTGTCCAGTCCCACTCTGGCCTTTCCTGAGCTCGTGTCTCTCCTCAAGGTTTGCTTCTGTTCCAACCTCCCCAGGTTTGATATTTGGTGGGTGTACAAGGTGGGGGTACCAGGATCCAATTTGGGGTGGGCTTCATCATGAGAGCAGGAAAAGCCATTCCCTGGGGGCTGGTGCTGGGGAAATTTGGTTTCTCTTGGAGCTGTGCCTGGTTTTTGCTTCACTCAGCCTTTAACAAGATGGGGATAGCAGGATGCAGAATTTGGGCTGGGCTCCATCCTGGGAGCAGCAAAGCCATTCCCTGGGTGCTGGTGCTGGGGAAATTTGGTTTCTCTTGGAGCTGTGCCTGGTTTTTGCTTCACTCAGCCTTTAACAAGGAGAGATTTCCCACTGTCCAGTCCCATCCCTGGCCTTTCCTGAGCTCGTGTCTTTCCTCAAAGGTTTGCTTCTGTTCCAACCTCCCCAGAGTTTGAATATTTGGTGGGTGTAAATGCTGCCCTGCCGTTGGTGGGGGTACCAGGATCCAGGATTTGGGGTGGGCTTCATCATGAGAGCAGGAAAAGCCATTCCCTGGGTGCTGGTGCTGGGAAAATTTGGTTTCTCTTGGAGCTGTGCCTCCTTTTTGCTTCACTCAGCCTTTAACAAGATGGGGATACCAGGATGCAGAATTTGGGGTGGGCTTCATCCTGAGAGCAGGCACAGCCATTCCCTGGGTGCTGGTGCTGGGGAAATTTGGTTTCTCTTGGAGCTGTGCCTGGTTTTTGCTTCACTCAGCCTTTAACAAGGAGAGATTTCCCACTGTGCAGTCCCATCTCGGGCCTTTCCTGAGCTCGTGTCTCTCCTCAAAGGTTTGCTTCTGTTCCAACCTCCCCAGAGTTTGAATATTTGGTGGGTGTAAATGCTGCCCTGCCTTTGGTGGGGGTAGCAGGATGCAGGATTTGGGCTGGGCTCCATCCTGGGAGCAGCACGCCATTCCCTGGGTGCTGGTGCTGGGGAAATTTGGGTTTTATTGGAGCTGTGCCTCCTTTTTGCTTCACCCAGCCTTTAAGAAGGTGAGAGTTCACACTGTCCAGCCCCATCTCTGGCCTTTCCTGAGACTGGGTCTTTTCAGCTGCTCCTCAAAGGTTTGCTTCTGTTCCAACCTCCCCAGAGTCTGAGTATTTTGTGGCTTTTTCATTATTGAATATTTTAAATCCCGCTCTGCCTTTGGTCAGGCTGTGACCTCGTGTTGTCTTGCAGGTGACCCAGGACTGAGGAGTGCTCAGTGTGACCTCCCTGCCCTGCAGGAGCCCCCAGCCACGCTGCTGGGGCAGAAAGGGCAGGATCTGTGCCCAGTTTGTGCTTTCTGCGCAGGGGAACTCGCTGTGTTCTCATGGAAAAATATTTCCCTACGAGAGGTTTGATTGCCTCGCCTTGGAAAGAGAAACAGGGGGAAAAAATCCATGTGGATTGACATCACCTGAACTGCTCAGGTGCAAATGGCCAGGTGAGAGCAGCACTGGAGTCACCCCTGTCCTCTACAAGGCCAGGAAAATCAGAGCCACTGGGAATTTGATGTGCTCTGCCTTAATTTGTACCTGTGTGCCTCGCAGTGGAGCTGGAAACTCAGCTCAGAGGCAGTGCTGGATCTTCCCTGAGCCACCCTCCTGGTTAATTAAAAGATATTCTCCCCTATAGCTCCTAGCCCAAATCCCATTTACCAGGCTTTCTCATGGGCAAAGAAAGGCTGGAAATTCAAGCTGCAAGGGCTAAATAGATCCACATTGTGCTGTGGAAAAAGAAGAAAAAACCCCAAAAACCCAGCCCACATCCCAATTCAGTTAGCTGCTTAAAACGCTGCCTTGCTTATTGCCATTGTTAGAAAACCTCATAAATCATGAGATTACTTTCTCAGGGTCTGTCCTAGGAGCTGTCCTGAGGGTGGGGAGATTCAGGCAGCGCAGGAAATCTCGGGATGTTGGCTCAAATCAGTGGCCAGGAGTAAATCCCCCCAGCCCCAGAGACCCCCAGGGCCAAGCCTCGCACACCAGGGATTTGCACAGGCTGAGGACTGTGGAGCCTCCAAAGCATTTTAGGGAGCTTGCAAGGCTCTGCTGCTTTTGTGTCTCATATTTAGTGTGGCTTTGCAGTCACCCAGACCCGGGGATGCTGCTGCAATTTGGACACATTACATTATTCTGCCTTATATTTCCTAAAGGAGGAGAATATTTTCTATTCCTCAGCTCTTTAGCATCCCGAGGTCCGGCAGCTCTTGGGATTGAAACTGGAGTGGAAAAGATTTCTGTCTTGGACTCAGTGCCTGTGTTGTACTTCCAAAATCCCCATGATTGAGGAGGTCCCCTTAACAGCTGTACAGGTGCATGTGCTGAAAAAACAATCATGGGTTGTCATTCCAGCCCAACTTCTGCTTGTGTCAGAGGGGATATTTTGATAAATAATCAAAATGAATTGATTTTGATAAAACTGAAAAGGATTTATCCCCACTAGGAGAAATGGTGAAGCCCTTCCTCTAAAAATCTCATTATTTATGGAAATCAGGAGTTTTGTGCAGAGCATTCCTGTTGGTTTAATCTGAAAAGGATTTATCCCCACTAGGAGAAATGGTGAAGCCCTTCCTCTAAAAATCTCATTATTTATGGAAATCAGGAGTTTTTCTTCAGAGCACTCCTGTTGGGTTAATCTGTTGCGTTCTGCAGGAGCAGAGTTTGACCCAAAATCCCAATTTTTCTCTAGAAATGAGCTGAATTGAGCTGAACCCACCCTTCTAGCGGTGGGACAGGGCTGCCAGGGAAATTTGACCCAAAATCCCCATTTTTATCTAGAAATGAGCTGAATTGAGCTGAACCCACCCTTCCAGCAGTGGGACAGGGCTGCCAGGGCAGTCTGACCCAAAATCCCCATTTTTCCCCTAGAATTGAGCTGAGTTGAGCTGAACCCATCCTTCCAGCAGTGGCACAGGGCTGCCAGGGCAGTTTGACCCAAAATCCCCATTTTTTGCCTAGAATTGAGCTGAGTTGAGCTGAACCCACCCTTCCAGCAGTGGCACAGGGCTGTCAGGGCGGTGTGACCCAAAATCCCCATTTTTTGCCTAGAATTGAGCTGAGTTGAGCTGAACCCGCCCTTCCAGCAGTGGCACAGGGCTGCCAGGGCAGTCTGACCCAAAATCCCCATTTCTCCCTAGAATTGAGCTGAGTTGAGCTGAACCCATCCTTCCAGCAGTGGGACACGGCTGCCAGGGCAGTTTCTCCTGGTGTGCCAGTGGCAGAGCGCATCCCAGCCCTGCCAGTGACCCGTTCTGGGCTGGCACTGAACCCAGGATGGATCCAAGCCCTCCCTGCCCACCAGCAGAACAGCACCTGGGCCTAAATTTAGCTCCAGACCTGCCACCCTCTTCAAGCCAAACTGGGACAGCCCTGATAGGAGCAGCTCAGAGATAAAATATTCCAGGTCTTTCTCATTACAATTCTCCTCATGCAAGATTATCTTTGATTTTTTTTTTTTTCTCCATAGCTCCTCCACACTGGCAGCCAGAGGCTTTGTTTAAAACACATCCATCATTATCACTGTAATGTATTATTATTATTATTATTATTACTTATTCATTCATATAGCATTTTTCTCCCAACAACCCAGGAATCAAAGTGGTTTACACTCTTGCTGTCTGAAAGCAATCTGAAAGGAGAAATTAAGGGCGGGGGGGGGAGTGTTAAAAATACCTAAATAAATCTGTGAAACTGGTTTCAGGTTCACAGTGAAAACTCCAGGTCGAAGTAGGATGGCAGAAAAAATAATGGTGAGGAGCTGTGGGTAGCTGGGAAAGAAATTTTGTTGTGTAACAAGATATGAAAGAGAATTTAGAAGAGGCTTTGCCTCGTCTCTGCCTTGAAGGATGTTCTCCAGGTAGCTGTGTGTGATACACAATAGATCAGCTCTGAAGCAGGAACCCAGAGCTTGCTTCAGCACGGGGACATCTGGGAGTTCAGGTGGAGATTTATGGCATAATTAATAAGGATGGAGGCGGATGCAGAATTCCAGTGATACTCGCATTTTAGGGTCTGCAGGTCTGGGCTTTATTTGCAGGTATATTTAAAAAATATATATAAAAACCAGAAAAAACAACAACAACAAAAAAGCAAAAAAACCACCAAACCCCAAAAAACCACTAACAAATACAAAAACCAACCCACAACCCCAAATAAATGTAAAGAAGGGACCTGTGGGGTTAGCTGTGAAAGAGAGGAGGTGAAACCCAACTGAACCCCTAATTCTGCCCTTCCAAAGATTAAAACCACCTCACATCTGCCTCACCCCAACAAAACACAGCAAAATACCCTGCAAAGGCTGTGTGACATCTTGATTTTAGAGCCAGCCAGACTGGAGAACCCTGAAGCCTTCAATAATTCATTGTTTTCTCCTCCTAATTTCCTTCCCTGCTCCGAACGTGCCCCGTGCGTTTCTCGCTCAAGGTTTAGCTCAAGGTGATTCTGTTTGTGCAGCTTTTCCGTGCAGCCTCTTCTTCCCTTTTTAATTTTAATGCAGCGTTTGGGGTTTGTCTCCCGCAAACCTCGCTGTCTGCTTTGTGGAGTAGCAGGAAGGCAGGAAAAGATATGACTAAGGAAGATTACGATATCATTCTGGCTAAGTGCAAATGCATTTTAAAAAATGCTTTGGCTTCTTACCAAGAGGAAGTGACAGATGATCTTTGGCAATTTTATTAATGCATCTTTTCTGTGTTGTTCTGCATATCCCCATTAGTTTCTAGAAGCAGACAAGGACCAGCATTAATTTTCTAAATCTTTGCTGTCTTCCCTCTCAAAAACCTTGTATAGATATGGAAAACTCCATCCCAGATCTGCATTTTTTTCCCCCTTTATGTATATATGTGAAATCCTTATTTGAATATCTGCCCACTGGTTATTTTATATCATCATTTGCATAGTTCAGCTTCCTCCTGACTCCTCAGCAAGATTTAAATACAACAGCCACCATCCCAGCGTGTATTAACAGGTCTGGGAGTTCACCTGGATGTCTTCAGAGAGCTGTCACGTTCCCAACTGCAAAATAAGGAAAAGAGCCACCGTGGCCAAGAATTTTCTGGACAACTTCCTAAGCAATGCTGAGAGCCAAGGAGCAGCTCCTCTGCCACCACCACCTCCCTGATGTCACCCCTTAGGGTGACCTCTGAGGTGACCAGGAGTGGCTGCCCTGTAAAATCTCATTTTTACCCCAAACCAAGAGTTTTATCCTTCTTTTCTGCCCTGGCTTCCTTCCCCCACGTGTCCAGAAGCTTTTCCAGTGGGATTATTTAATTCTAGCATGAAAGCATGGCTATAAAAGCAGGTGTCCATCTGTCCAGGGATGCAGAACGAGCCCAAGTTCCACAGGCCACGTGGTGCTTTTGCCACAGGAACAGACAAGGGGCTAATTACAGGATCAGGGAAACGCTGAGAGAGACGAGTCAAATACAAAATATTCAATTCATTTAATATTCCTGATGAATAGGCAAATTACTCTAATCACATTAGTTATTCTATTCATTTATTAGCTAAGAGTGATTAGCAGTGAATAGCTGTAAGAGGATCTTCCAGGTGCAAAAATTAGGCATCTATAGTTTCATGATGTTTATTTTCAGCGGAAGATAATTGTCTCTTTAGCTCCTCTCAGACACACACACACACACACTGCCACACACAGACCCACTCCCTTTTGTCCAGGCACAGGGGAAAAGGTAGGGGGAAAGAAAAAAAACAAACCCACACAGGTGTGGAGAGATAAGGC
Source organism: Camarhynchus parvulus (assembly GCF_901933205.1). Lineage (NCBI taxonomy): Eukaryota > Metazoa > Chordata > Aves > Passeriformes > Thraupidae > Camarhynchus > Camarhynchus parvulus. The sequence goes on along the minus strand of NC_044594.1, from coordinate 2,913,965 downwards.
CAATTCCCTGCAGAATTTAACAGGATTTATTTCAAAACAGTCGGGAAGAGATTTCTCCAAGATTAGGCCAAGTTAATGCGCAGGGATTTGGGCGGCGGTTCCCACGGAGCGCTCGGATAATGCCATTTTAAGCACCAGGCTCTGCTTCCTTCATGCTTGATTTGATTGTGCTGGAGAGCAGGAGCTTGGCTGGATCTGCAGCACAAATGGAGCCCAGGCCCCTGGTGTGACAGTGGCACTGCCACCCTGCTCTGGTGGCTGCTCTCACCAGGTTCCTCCTGGCGCTAAATGCAGGATCAGAGGCTGGCTGGGGTTGGAAGGGATGGAAAAGTCCATCCAATTCCATGGGCAGGGACACCTTCAACCATCCCAGGGTGCTCTAACCCTGCCTGGGACACTCCCAGGAGTTGCAGGGACATCTTTCACCATCCCAGGGTGCTCCAACCTGCTGCTCTCACCAGATCCCTTCTGGCGCTAAATGCAGGATCAGAGGCTGGTTTGGGTTGGAAGGGATGGAGAAGTCCATCCAATTCCATGGGTGGGGACACCTTCCCAGAAACCCAGGATGGTTTGGGTTGGACAAGAACATCAAAGATCATCTCCTTTCCACGGGCAGGGACACCTTCCACTACCCCAGGAGGCTCCAAACCCCATCCAAGCTGTTCTTGGGCCCTCCCAGGGATGGAGCAGCTCCCCTGGGCAGGGTTAGAGTGAGGGCAGGTGAAAGGGAATTTCTGCATCCCCAAACTTTACCTCTTGTGCTGCCTCACCCCTCACCTCACACCTCGAGGCTTGATGGGTCCCACCAGGGCTCTGCACCAGCAAATGCAGGATGGAGAGCTGGGGTTGCAGGGCAGGCATTTCCCTCATTTCCCTGAGAGGGAAATCGATTCTCGTGGCTTTAGCTGCTCACAGTGACCCCAAGATGTGTCACAAAGTCTCTTTTCCCAGCCCAGTGGTCGAAGAAGGAGTCAGAGCTCTTCATTTCTCGGTCTCAAGGTTGTTTGTTGTATCTTATCTATAAAATTCTTTCTCCTGTCCAGCTGAGGTCCATCCAACAGGACAGTTCCAGGCACTCTGCCTGCCCCAGGGCTGTGTTATCTTTTTATACTACAAACTCCATGTACAATATTTACCATATCTTCCCAACACCTATCACCTCTGTTTGACACTGAGCTTCTACTCTAAACCAATCCCAAAGTGCCACCATCACAGCAGAAGATGGAGGCCAAGAAGAAGAAGAAGGAGAAAGGCTGGACACACCCAGATCCCTCCATCTTGCCCCCTGAACCCCATCCTAAAAACCCCAAAAATCTATTTTTCACACCCTGTGACAAACTGATTATTATTCTACTTAGACTTTTGTGGCTTGCAGATCCTCAATATAAGGTCGGTAACTTTTTCCACGGGTCATAATCAAAGCCAGAGGTGTTTGGGGCTCTGTGCCAGGGTCTCTGAGCCCCCTGGCAGGGTTTGGGCACTCCAGGACAGCCATAGGGATGTCCTGAACTCCAACAATCGATGGGCAGCAGCGTTTGGAGCAACCTGACAGCAGCGTTTACTCCTGGATTGAGCAGCCCTGCCCTAATTCAATGTTCTCAGGCACTTTCAGCATGTCATGCTAAGCAAAGGCTGAGCTGTCATTACATTTTTATGAAGTCAATGCAGTTTCTAACAGCTCAGAAAAAAAAAAGAATTTACAAGAATTGATCAAATATCTCATTTTTTTCTAAGGGAATCTGCTCCTCTGGATTTCCCTGAGCTGTCAGCTCACGTTGATATGATCTGATTGATGCTGTTTGCCACATTAAGGAACGTTGGGAGCTAATCTGTTTTAATCCCATTCTCTGTTTTTAATATAATACTCTTGAAGGTAACTGAAGGTTATTACTTATTTTAAATAGCTTAAATATTTGTGTCAAAACATTGGCCTCAAAGGTTCAAATCCAGCCTTTGCCACACGGCTTGAGGGAGAGAGAAAAAAAAATTAAATAAAAAAAAAAAGAAACCCCCCCCAAACCAGCAAATGTTGAGACCATTTGGAATGATCTAATCCACGCTTCAAATCCCTTTGTTCTCCTGTTCCCTTGCAGTGTTGGAGAGTTTGAGCTGAATGCCATTTATTGGGTGGTTGGAGGGGGTGCTGGTGCTGAGGAGTTTCTTCTCCAGCCTCTTCGCTGCTCTGCATTTTCCCAGCTCCCAGTTTGCTCCCAGTTTGCTCCCAGTTTGCTCCCAGTTTGGGGGAAAGCTGCCACATCACAGGGAATTTTCTAATGGAAAAAAACCCTGAGAATCCACGGGGAAAACTGGGGGAGAAAACCGTGTTTTTTCCAGGATTTTCAAACCAGTATTGGGGGGATTGATTAAAAAAAAAAAAAAAAAAGAAGTCCTGGGGTAATGAGAGTTGTACATTACCTTAGAGGAATCATTTATCTCTATGCCAGTTGTTTAGCTGGCTTTGCCAAGCTTGAAAATTTAGATTTATTGGTGCCAACACCAGCAAAGGAAGCATTTAACAGGCTTGTGCTCTGTGGAGGTGACGAGGAAAAGCAACAGAAAGGTGGACGGGATTGTGCATCCATGGCTTTTCTTTTGGTTTCTTAGGAAAAAACTCAGATTGCTGAAAGAAAATATAATTTTTAGGAAGATGAGTGCAAGGTACTGGACATGGATTAAACTCCAGCATTTCACTGATGTCAGGACTTACATTGCCGATATTTGAACTTTAATTTTGCCTGTGCTTTCTCAATTTTCTGTGGTCACTGAGCTGCCTGTGCCAGGACAAAGCTCCTCTGCTTTTTCCAAAAATCCTGGAATGGGAGTCCCCCATGTTTGTGTTCTGCTGGGGCTGCTGTAGTTTACCCCACACGCTCAAACAGGGCTTGCATTGACTTTTTTTTGTTTGTTTCCTTAGAAATAAATTCAGACCGCTGAAAGAAAATATAATTTTTAGGAAGATGGGTGCAAGGTATTGGACATGGATTAAACTCCAGCATTTCAGTGATGTCAGGACTCAAATTACTGACATTTGAACTTTAACTTTGCCTGTGCTGGGCAATATTTTGGGTGGTCACTCAGCTTGGCTGTGCCAGGACAAAGCTCCTCAGCTCTTCCCAAAGGTCCTGGCTGTGAGCCCCCCGAGCACCCCCACGTTTGCTTGTGCTTGTGTTCTGCTGGGGCTGCTGTTGTTTACCCCACACGCTCAAACAGGGCTCGCAGTGCCTTGGCAGGAGCAGATGTGAGGCACAATCTTGGACGCCTTCCCAGGCTCGCTCCAAGTGCTCAGTATTTCCTGCACGGAGCCAGTCTAGTCTGACACGACGCCAGCTGCACGAAATGTGCTCTCCCGCTGAATGCTCAGTGTCTGGGTGGCTCGGGGATAGCACACAGAACCACCATTTCCACCTTTTTACCCCGTTTCCACCCCGTTTTCTTCCCAAACCTCGACAGCATCCCCAAGCAGCAGCGTTGGGTGAAATGAGATTTTAAGGCCAAAATCCCCCCATGCACCTGCTGCACATCCTGCAGCAGCTGCCACTGGACCTGTGCTGACCCAGCACAGCCCCTGGCATGGCTTTTTGGGCTGAGCTATCCCCCGCAGGCCAAAAAAAAAAAGGATTTTTCACCTGTTTTTGATTAAGTCTTCAGCCTCAGAGCGAACAGCTCCGCGTGCACTTATGGTTCGTGTAGATCAAGCAAAGTGGTGAGCACTGAGTCCCTCCCTGCCAAGTTTTCCCCTTGCTGGAGCACAGAGTCCACTTAAGAGCTACAATCTGGTTGCTTCATTTGCTTTCAAATTCGCCTCCCCATTTGTTCCTCCAAGACATTTGGGTAAGTGGCAGCATCTGTCTTGTGTTTGTGTTATTCACGCTGAATTTCCAAACGGACGTTTCCAATGGGTGCAAGATGCTGCTCTGGCTGGGAAATCAGACTTCTGCAGGCTGTGCTTGACTTATTGGATGTTAAACGGGCTGGGGCTGGATGTGGGGATGGATGTGGGGATGGATGGAGCTCTCCAGAGCAGCGCTGGAGCGTTTTCCCCTCTCAATCTCCACCAGCCCGGGGTGACGGCGCTGCTGGAAGGGCCACCCTGCGCAAGGTCACCTGTGCGTCTCCAAGGATGGTGGCAGGTCCCAGCCCTGGGAGAGCCTCATTCCGCCGGCCCAGGGGCCCTCTAGTGGCATTCCCGGCTGGATCTGCTCAGCCTGGCTCCTCCTGGGTGGGCAATGTCCCTGCTGCGGGGACAGGGGGGGCCTGGCACCAGCTGGCCCTGGAGCAGGGTGCCCATGGCTGTCTGCACCCTCCTCCAGCACCTTTCAGAGCCAAAGCCCAAACTGGGCTGTGAACATTCATCTTCTTCATTCCATTTTCCTTCCTTTCGCTTTTTTTTCCCATTTTTCAGCCTTTTTCCCCCCCACTTTCCAGGCTCCCTTTCCATTCTGTTTGTAAATAAATCTCCCTTCATCCATCGCCTTTCCCCTTTAATCAGTTTTTGGAGGTGTCAGAGAAACGGTTCAGATGTTCCCAGCAGCAAATAGGAGCTTTAAGCTGTTCCCTGATGGTTCTACTCCTTATCCCTTTCATTTACAGTGGGGGGGAAACACAGATAATTGCAGATCCTGTACATCTCAAACCGTTTGTGGTGATAGTTACAATTATCCAAAATAATTGGCAGAAAGATTTGTGGACTTAATGTGCCGGGCTGAATTAATACTTTTAAATTTTACCAGCCTGTGTTTGTGCCATCCATGCTGGAGCTCCTAAAATGGGCTAAATTGGCCATGCTGGCCATCAGGAGGCATAAAAAGGTTGCTGGTGTCGTTTTAGACTGGAATTTATGTGAGCAGCTATGAGGGAGGACAGGGAGGAATATCACTTGCACCCATAGGAATCTGGTTTTTTTTCTCAACTCATCCCTCACAGAGTTTAAATAGAGGCAAAATGTTCATGTGATGAGCCAGGTTGCCCAGAGGAAGCCAATCCTGAAATCCTCAGCAGTGCTCCTGCTCCAGGCTGGGAGACAAACCCTCCTCTGGTGTCACAGGCATCTTTTATGAAAAATCGTTTCCTTGGGATTTTTCCTCCTGAGAAGCTGAGAGGCCTCAGGAACAAAATGGAAACATTGGTTATCTGCTGCTGTGGGATGCAACAGGTGCATCTGTGATTGGTCTTGTGTGGTTGTTTCTAATTAATGGCCAATCACAGTCCAGCTGGCTCAGACAGAGTCCAAGCCACAAACCTTTGTTATCATTCCTTCTTATTCTATTCTTAGCTAGCCTTCTGATGAAATCCTTTCTTCTATTCTTTTAGTACAGTTTTAATGTAATATATATCATAAAATAATAAATCAAGCCTTCTGAAACATGGAGTCAGATCCTCGTCTCTTCCCTCATCCTCAGACCCCTGTGAACACGATCACACTCTGGTTCCTCTGTCTCCATGGGAGGTGTGGAACAGCAGCAGCTCATTCCTGGGAGTTTGGGAGAGAGGAAAACATCTGGAATTCCTGGGCAGGGCATTTCCCTTCCCTGCAGAGCTGCCCCACTGCTGGACCCCAACAACAATTGAGAAATGCTCCTTTGGGGAACCCTGAAATTTGGGATCAGAGTCAGCCAGGGTTAAACACTTGTGCCCATCTGAGTTTTGAGGGGGATGCTCCTGGGATGGGGGCAGGACGGGGAGCTGGGAAGGGGCTGGGCAGAGCTGCAGGCACGGCTGTGCAGGCGACTCAGAAACAAACCCAGCCCTGGCTCCTGCCAGGAGACCTGACTCCCCCAGCCGCCAGACTGTGGGGAGAAAGACATTGGGAGCGAAGGGCTGACAGAGACTGACAGGAGCTTAGCACCCCGCTGGATGCAGCCTTTGGAAAAGGGCGATGAAAGATAAAATCAGATCAAATCCTGGTCCTGGTGCAGCCCTTTGTCTGAGAGATGCCAGGCAAGGCTGTGCCAAGGTGCTTTTCCCTGACCATCTGCCTCACGAGCCCACATGCCAGGCTTGCTGCAATCCAAAGCCTGAGAGCACACAGGCCTGCTGGTTTATGAGGATCCATTTTGCAATTAAACCAAATATTTAGGATTTCTTCTGAATGAAGGGGCCAAGTCCTCGCGAGGGAAGTCTGGCGGGTCTGAGCAGGGCGGGGAGGCTCCCCTTGCTCTCCTGACAGAGGCAAATTGCACCAAGATTCCAGTCCAGAGGTCGTTTGAGTCATTCAAAAGCCACGCTGGACTTAAAGAGAGAGAACTATAGAAAGTAAAAGTGCAGATGGAGAGGGCTCGGCCTGGGTAGGAGGCACATCTTTGTAAGAGCCTAAATGAGGGATGTGGGACTCCAGGGACTCTCCAAAATGCAGTTTGTTGTATCCAAAATGCAGTTTGTTGTATCCAAGGTGTTACAACAGTCCAGGATGTGGGTGACAGAGCTGTGCCCACAGCTGTCAGCTCCAGCTGCAGGCAGGCCTGGAGACCCTGAGTTTAGGCTACAATGCATTATAGACTTTTCTTTGGTTACATTGCATTCTGTACTTTCCTTTGCTGAGCATCTTCATACAGTAGAACCAATCTATACCTTAACGTTTATCTATAGCCTATCATAACTACTGTAATTACCATATTCATGTTGCTGTTCTCCAATCACTCAAAGTTAGTACATTACAGTTTAAGCTAGAAGTTGTTTTTCAGTTTTCCTGCAGTGGAAAATTCTAAGACCTTTTTTCTGCTTGTCACATTTGCTGCCTTGTTTGCCTGTGCTCTCTTTGTGCTTGGTAAAAACATCTTCTTGTTTGGGGTGGGTTTATCCTTTGCTCTAAGCCATAAAAACCCCTTCTAACTAACACACCCTTTGCCTCCTTGGTTATCCAGTGAGACTGGCTCAGCAATTCTTCTATATCAAAACTTGCTTTTATTTCTATTCCTTCATCAGACTCTACATTTAAAAATCTTTCTGCCAGGCACACATATCTGTGAGACTCTCTTGTCAAACTTTCATCCTTCCTAACACATCCTCACCCTTCTGCTTGGCTGGGATCTCCCGTGGCAGCCAAGGCAGGAAAGGTGGGGTCACCTTGCTGTCAGGGATGCTGATTTTGGCTTCACTTCTCCTTTACAGTGTCCTGCAAGGTACTTGGGGGAAAAGAAAACTCCCTCCTGGCTCAGCCTGGGCTGTTCTCCTGAGCTTCCAGGGGCAGGATTTCTTACAACAAGGCTGGATGTTTCCTGAGCTTCCTCCTGGTGCTCCCACCATGTTAAACAAATGCATATGCTTCCTGCAGATCCTTGGCAGGGCTCGGAATCAATCCTACATGGAAATGAGGAGGTCTGGCATGCCACTGTGCAATCCAATGGTCTCACACCCCGACAGAGCTCAGCTGCAGGTCATATGTTCCCCTCTGAACCATATTTTCTGATGAAAACCTTTTTGGCTGCAGCCTCAGAAGCAGCTTGAGTTCAGTCAACAAGGCAGAGGAAGGGCCTTGGCCAGGATGAAATGACAATTTGGGATCAGGGCTGGGGCCAGAGCGGGGTCTCCTGACTCCCCCGGCTCTTTGTGGCTGTGGTTGGTGGCACAGGGGGAATCCAAACCCATCCTTGCACACTTTTAGCTGCCTGAGGGGCAGAGAGAAGGACAAAACTGAACTCTCCTGGTTCTTTTTGGATGGGCACAGGGGAATTCAAACCCATCCTTGCACACTTTTACCTGCCCGAGGAGCAGGGAGGAGAAAAATGAACTCTCCTGGTTCTTTGTGCCTGTGGCTGATGGGTACAGGAGGAATTCAAACCCATCCTTGCACACCTTTAGCTGTTTAAACCTGGATGAGGAGCAGAGAAGGACAAAAATGAACTCCCCTGGTTCTTTTTGGCTGTGGTTATGGGCACAGGGTAAATTCAAACCCATCTTTGAACCCTTTTAGCTTCTCAAACCTACACGATGAGAAAAGGACAAAAATGAACTCCCTTGGTTCTTTTTGGCTGTGATTATGGGCACAGGGCAAATTCAAACCCATCTTTGAACATTTTTTAGCTGCTCAAACCTACATGAGGAGCAGAGAGAAGGACAAAAATGAACTCTCCTGGTTCTTTGTGGCTGTGGCTGATGGGTACAGGAGGAATTCAAACCCATCCTTGCACACCTTTAGCTGTTTAAACCTGAATGAGGAGCAGAGAAGGATAAAAATGATCTCTCCTGGTTCTTTTTGGCCGTGGCTGATGGTACAACGGGAATCCAAACCCATCCTTGAACACTTTTAGCTGCCTGAGGGGCAGGGAGAAGGAGAAAAATAAACTCTCCTGGTTCTTTTTGGCTGTGGTTATGGTCACAGGGCAAATTCAAGCCCATCCTTGCACACTTTTAGCTGCTCAAACCTACATGATGAGACGAGAAAAGGACAACAATGAACTCTCCTGGCTCTTTTTGGCTGTGGTTATGGTCACGGGGGAATTCAAACCCACCCTTGAACACCTTTAGCTGCTCAAACCTGAATGAGGAGCAGAGAAAAGGACAAAAATGAACTTTGCTTGTTCTTTTTTGCTGGTGGGGTTCTGGCTGTCACAATGGGGATGGTTTCTAGACACACATTCCTTTGTTTGGGAAGACCCTGGATCATGTTGACACAGCAGCATGTGGCACTGGAAAAGGAAATAGAAAAAAGCTTTTGAACACAAACTGGGCTGGTGCTGGAAGAATGCAGGGTGGGAAAAGGGATTTGATATTAGGGAACAGCTTTCAGTTGGAGCTGAAAAAATTCAGATTTTCCTCTTTACTTCCTGTGTTTTTCCACTTGTAAGGGATTTACCAGAGCGGGCAGGTTCGGTATGAGTGCAGTGGGTAAATTCCAGCAGGACACTGTGTGGAATTCCACAGGGAAGCCCTGTGGAAGCTCTCTCTGCCTCCTGTGCCTCGCTCTTGCATCGTGGTGCAGCAACTCCCACTCCCCAAGCCTCAGTTTCTCCTCTGGGAATATTAATGCTTATTGCTAGAGTGCTTTCAGGGCTTGCCCATGAATTTTTAAAACACAACAGAATTGCCAAAAAAGAAAACAGAACAAAACAAAACAAAAAAAAATCTGCTGTTTGGTTCCAAGTCAATAATTTCCCACCCTCCAAGGACCATGTCCTCAATCAAAACACATCTGTCACAGCCAGAGAGGCTCCAGCAGTTTGTAACACCTGTGTCAGAAGTTATTCAGAGCTGTTCCATGGATTTCTGTCTCTCAGGCTGTTTCCTGCTGGATATTCCATGAAATGTGCCTTGCACATCCTGGGATTCTCAAGCATGGATTTAATTCCTGCAGCAAACTCTCCATGGGGCTGTGCTAGAGAAAGCAGGGACATTTTTTATCCTCTGAAAAGTCTTTTTAGAGAAAAAAACAGAGAGTAAAAATCCTTTCAGGGCATGGGAATTGGGGTTAATCTCCCTGTGCCTCAGATAAATGGGGACAACTGATATTCTTGGTGTGGCTTTGCTGGTTTAGGTTATAAGAACTTTCAGGGCAGGCATTTGGGACCTGCCCAAATCCTGTGGGGTGCCTGGCAGGGCTGTACCCCGCTCCAGCCCAGGTGGGGTGGCAGGACAGGGTGCAGAGTTCAGCCCCCAGCTCTCCCTCTGCACGCTCGGCCTCTCCGTCCTGCTTTGTTTATCTCTCAGGGCCTTTCTGTTTTCAATTCCATTGTCCTTCACCTGGGAATTTCAGGCTATTATTTAATTTCCTTCCAGCCCTCAGCCCTTCCCCCTGTGCCTCCCAGGTCTCCCAGCCCCTCTGTGCAGGGAGTTTTTCCTTTTCTGCCCCTCTGTGTGAGTCAGTTTTCCTTGGCTCCCGCAGCACCTCCTCTTGTCAAGGCATTATCCAGTGGGGAGCCTGATTATTTAGATTCCTTCAGCTTCCCCTTTTTAATATATCTCCTCTGCGTCCTGCAGCCTGACCCCTGCCCAAGGACCTGCCACCAGGGTTGTTTCTCCCAGCCTGGAGCCCTCCCCCAGCTTCCCTTTCATCTGTGTTTGCTGAGAGCTCTGTGCTGCAGGCAGCAGAGGCAGAGCAGGCTTTGGGGCCTCTGGGTCCAGCCCGGGATCCCTCCCTCCCCCATCACCTGAGAAAAGGCAAAAACCCCTTCCAGGGCCAGCCTTGGAGGGGGGGTGGGGAATAGCTGAGCCCAGGGAGGGAAAGGAAACCATTTAATCCTTTTTTTTTTTTTTTTTTTTTTGAATTTGCAGCGTAGCTCCTAAGCCTGCAGGACTGTAGGCAGATCCTCTGCAGAGGCACAAGTGAGGAGCTCCCTAAAAATGAAGCAGGAGGTGGCATTGATGCCAGGCTGCTGCATTTGTGGGTCCAGTGTGCCCAGTGGTACCAGTTTAAAACCTTCCATGGGGATTTTGGGGAGCCTCTCTCCATGTTCAACACGAGGGACAGATGCTGGCTGCCGTGATTTGATTCCTACCCTACAGAAACCTCCCCTTCAAGAACATAAAGGTGATTTTTTCCAGCACTCTGAGGGTTTTTTGGGGTTTTTTTGAGGGTTTCAGTGCAGAGAGAAGACTGCTTGGGATGCCCAGTGGATCCAGTTTAAAACCTTCCATGGGGATTTTGGGGGCCTCTCTCCAGGTTCCACTCAAGGGACAGATGCTGGCTGCTGTGCTTTGATTCCTACCCTACAGAAACCTCCCCTTCAAGAACATAAAGGTGATTTTTCCAGCCCTCTTCCAACATACTGTTTGGAGATCTCCATGGATCTCCTCCTCCTCCAGCAATTTTACAAAGTCTAGACCCAAACCCAATAAAAAAACTAAGCCCAACAGACCCCATTCCTAGAATGCATTTAGTAAAGGTGAAACACAGAGGGAAGGGTGGAAAGAGGGTTTCACTGAGGTTTTTTGGGGTTTTTTTTGAGGGTTTCAGTGCAGAGAGAAGAGTGCTTGGGATGCCCAGTGGATCCAGTTTAAAACCTTCCATGGGGATTTTGGGGGCCTCTCTCCAGGTTCAACACAAGGGACAGATGCTGGCTGCTGTGCTTTGATTCCTACCCTACAGAAACCTCCCCCTCAAGAACATAAAGGTGATTTTTTTCCAGCCCTCTTCCAACATACTGTTTGTAAAATGCTGGAGGAGGAGGAGGAGATCCATGGAGATCTCCAAAGTCTAGACCCAAACCCAATAAAAAACCAAACCCAACAGATCCCATTCCTAGAAAGCATTTAGTAAAGAGTAAACAGAGAGGGGAAGGGTGGAAAGAGGGTTTCACTGAGGTTTTTGGGGTTTTTTGAGGGTTTCAGTGCAAGAGAAGAGTGCTTGGGATGCCCAGTGGACCAGTTTAAAACCCTCCATGGGGATTTTGGGAGCCCTCTCAGGTTCAACACGAGGGACAGATGCTTTCTCCCCCAGACCCCCCTCAAGACATAAGGTTTTCCCCAGCTTGATTGTGGAGATGAGAAAAAAAGGAACCCCCCACCCCCACCAAGTGAATGCATTTAGCAGGGAAGGGTGGAAAGAGGGTTTCACTGGTTTTTGGGGTTTTTGGGGTTTCAGTAAGTGCTGGACCAGTTTAAAACCCTCGGGCCCTCTCCAGGTTCCACACAAGGGACAATGCTGGTGTGTGTTTGTTCCTACCCTACAGAAACCCCCTTCAAGAACATAAAGGTGATTTTTCCAGCCCTCTTCCAACATACTGTTTGGAGATCTCCATGGATCTCCTCCTCCTCCAGCAATTTTACAAAGTCTAGACCCAAACCCAATAAAAAAACTAAGCCCAACAGACCCCATTCCTAGAATGCATTTAGTAAAGGTGAAACACAGAGGGAAGGGTGGAAAGAGGGTTTCACTGAGGTTTTTTGGGGTTTTTTTGAGGGTTTCAGTGCAGAGAGAAGAGTGCTTGGGATGCCCAGTGGATCCAGTTTAAAACCTTCCATGGGGATTTTGGGGGCCTCTCTCCAGGTTCCACACAAGGGACAGATGCTGGCTGCTGTGCTTTGATTCCTACCCTACAGAAACCTCCCCTTCAAGAACATAAAGGTGATTTTTCCAGCCCTCTTCCAACATACTGTTTGGAGATCTCCATGGATCTCCTCCTCCTCCAGCAATTTTACAAAGTCTAGACCCAAACCCAATAAAAAAACTAAGCCCAACAGACCCCATTCCTAGAATGCATTTAGTAAAGGTGAAACACAGAGGGAAGGGTGGAAAGAGGGTTTCACTGAGGTTTTTTGGGGGTTTTTTTGAGGGTTTCAGTGCAGAGAGAAGAGTGCTTGGGATGCCCAGTGGATCCAGTTTAAAACCTTCCATGGGGATTTTGGGGGCCTCTCTCCAGGTTCAACACAAGGGACAGATGCTGGCTGCTGTGCTTTGATTCCTACCCTACAGAAACCTCCCCCTCAAGAACATAAAGGTGATTTTTTTCCAGCCCTCTTCCAACATACTGTTTGTAAAATTGCTGGAGGAGGAGGAGGAGATCCATGGAGATCTCCAAAGTCTAGACCCAAACCCAATAAAAAAACCAAACCCAACAGATCCCATTCCTAGAAAGCATTTAGTAAAGGGAGTAAACAGAGAGGGAAGGGTGGAAAGAGGGTTTCACTGAGGTTTTTTGGGGTTTTTTTTGAGGGTTTCAGTGCAGAGAGAAGAGTGCTTGGGATGCCCAGTGGATCCAGTTTAAAACCCTCCATGGGGATTTTGGGAGCCACTCTCCAGGTTCAACACGAGGGACAGATGCTGACTGCCATGATTTGATTCCTCCCCCACAGAAACCTCCCCCTCAAGAACATAAAGGTGATTTTCCCCAGCATTTTGTGTGTAAAATTGCTGGAGGATGAGGAGACCCATGGAGATCTCCAAACTCTAGACCCCAAATCCAATAAAATATTGCTAGAATGCATTTAGCAGGGAAGGGTGGAAAGAGGGTTTCACTGAGGTTTTTTGGGGGTTTTTTTGAGGGTTTCAGTGCAGAGAGAAGAGTGCTTGGGATGCCCAGTGGATCCAGTTTAAAACCCTCCATGGGGATTTTGGGGGCCTCTCTCCAGGTTCCACACAAGGGACAGATGCTGGCTGCTGTGATTTGATTCCTACCCTACAGAAACCTCCCCTTCAAGAACATAAAGGTGATTTTTCCAGCCCTCTTCCAACATACTGTTTGGAGATCTCCATGGATCTCCTCCTCCTCCAGCAATTTTACAAAGTCTAGACCCAAACCCAATAAAAAAACTAAGCCCAACAGACCCCATTCCTAGAATGCATTTAGTAAAGGTGAAACACAGAGGGAAGGGTGGAAAGAGGGTTTCACTGAGGTTTTTTGGGGGTTTTTTTGAGGGTTTCAGTGCAGAGAGAAGAGTGCTTGGGATGCCCAGTGGATCCAGTTTAAAACCCTTCATGGGGATTTTGGGGGCCTCTCTCCAGGTTCCACACAAGGGACAGATGCTGGCTGCCGTGATTTGATTCCTACCCCACAGAAACCTCCCCCTCAAGAACATAAAGGTGATTTTTTTCCAGCCCTCTTCCAACATATTGTTTGTAAAATTGCTGGAGGAGGAGGAGGAGATCCATGGAGATCTCCAAACTCTAGACCCCAAACCCAATAAAATATTGCTAGAATGCATTTAGCAAAGGTGAAACAGAGAGGGAAGGGTGGAAAGAGGGTTTCAGTGAGGGTTTTTGGGGTTTTTTTTTCGAGGGTTTCTGTGCAGAGAGAAGAGTGTTTGGGGGAGGGCTCCCCATTTTTGGCTCAGGTGAGGTGGAAGCCACACCCAGAGCAGGCGGCTTTCCACACAGCATTGCTTCTTATTCTTAAAATATCTTCAAATACACCTCCAAAACTGGTGCAAAACAGATTTTCAGTGGCCCATGGTGTTGTTGGACCTCTTTAGCTCTCACCTCTGGTCCCTCTCTGCAGCATCCCACGAGAGATGGATGATTTGATCCTGGGTTTGTGCGATGATCCAGGACCTGAGCCTGGTGTGGGTGCTGCTGTTCCCAGCTCTGCCTTGGCTGGGCTTTTCCCTCCTGCCTTCCCAAGGAGAGGCAGAAAAGCCTTTGGAATCAGGTGGGAATGGCTGTGAATTGTCACTGTCTGTCCCATCTATCACCCAGCACAACGTGGCACCTCAGCCAGGGAAATTCAGAGAGAAGCAGTTTTCTGTCAGCTCCAATTTACCAACGAGGCCTTTGAGAGCTGGGCTTGAAATGAGTGTGTTCTCCATGAAAACCTCTTTTAGGAAATGGAACAGGACATTTTTTCGGGCCAAAAACTCAGTTTAAAGTATTCCCCCTGCTTCTTCTACCACCATTCACCCTCTGGGTCAAGAGCACCACAAGATTTTGGCTTTTTGAGAGTCAAGGGAGGGTTGTGAAATATTGTCCCTCACCTAGGGAGGTGTCCCAGCACCCATCTGAGCAGGCCCTTGCTGAGATGCAAATTAAAAGTTATTACCATTAAGCAGCAGCTCATCATTGACATTTTCATCAGGAAGCACCAAGAGATGCAGACCTGGCCACCTCCAGGTGAGCAGCAGTGACACCACCGGGAGAAAGGGGGGAGTTCCTCAGGCAGGTAAAAGAAAATGTCGACATTTCTGCTGTGAAAATGAACTAAAAACCACTCTTGTATTACCCTCTGATGGTTCTTAAGCTGTGAGGGGCGTGTGTGTCAAAAACCAACAAATTTGAGGAGAGACATCATTTTGACCAGCAGTGACACAAGCTCCATGTCCCCAGGGAGAAAGGGGGGAGTTCCTCAAGCAGGTAAAAGAAAATGCCAAAGTTTCTGCTGTGAACATGAATTTAAAATACTCCTGTATTACTCTCTGGTGGTTCTTAAGCTGTGAGGGGCATGTGTGTCAAAAAAAACAAATTTGAGGAGAGACATCATTTTGACCAGCAGTGACACCAGCTCCGTGTCCCCAGGGAGAAAGAGGGGAGTTCCTCAAGCAGGTAAAAGAAAATGCCAACATTTCTGCTGTGAAAAGGAATTAAACCCACTCTTGTATTACTCTCTGGTGGTTCTTAAGCTGTGAGGGGCGTGTGTGCCAAAAAACAAATTTGAGGAGAGACATAATCTTGAGCAGTCTTTAGCAAAGCAACAGAAAGTCAAAGTATTTCTTGAGCCTTCTTTGTTTAATCCTGACACCGTGATTTACTCCCCAGTAACGCATCCACCATCCCCCTCCACACACACGTCCACCAGGGCAACTGCTCCAAATTTTATTGGAGAAATATAAACCGGCTTTGCATTCTTACCTTTATTTCAAGACCTCCTACAAGAAACAGGAAGGGTAAACATGAAAGATCTGTTTCCTTTAAATTGTGAGTGTGGGGGAAGTTTTCCTGTAGTGAAAGGAGTGTTTTGAAAAGCCCCTAAATGCTTTTGAATTGAAGGCATAGAAGTAACGTGCACACGGTTTGAATTTACAGTTCTGGGTCTCCTCTCCCCCTCCATATGAATCCTATAAGTCAGACGTGTTGCTACAGTGATTCCCACAGGGAAAGTCTGGACCTAGACTAGGAACAGCTGGAGATCTACAATCCACCAAAGTCGGCTTCTGAAACAGATATGAATTATTGGTTCAGTCAGATAAATATGGCTTTGCCTTTCCCCCACAGGCAACCACATATGGCACTTGGAAAGAATTAAAACCTTTACCCTTGGCCAGGTCTGGTTAAATAATGGCTCTTTCTTGTGCTTTCCCCCTCTCTCTCCATTTCCTCTCATTCATTCTTCTTCTCGTTTTCCTTTCATGATCGTTTTGGCACCGGCATCCAGAATGTCACCTCCCCAAAGTGACCCCGAATTTTCCAGTGTCACCTACGGGGCTGCGGGTGGGAAAACACGGAGCTGCCATTCAGAGGGGCTGCGGCTCTGAAAGGAGGAACAAAACCACCTTTCTGCTGCTCAGCATGGCTGCTCTGAGTCCAGGAGAGGCTCTGAGGCTGCTGTCAGCCCAGCCTGGCCTTGTCCCAGAGCCCAAATTCACCCACCAGCCCACAGCGTTGGGTGCTCTGCCCCCTCCCTGGGGTCCCCTCCTGCGCCTGAGGGATTTTTATGTGCTGCAGATTGTGTTGAACAGTGAGGAACAATGGTCTGGGGGTGATGCAGTAGTGGTACTAGAAAATTACTACTACTACTACTACTACTATTATTATTATTATTATTATTATTATTATTATTATTATTATTATTACAGTAATACCAAGGTGAAGTGCACATCCTCTAGAATTGCTTAGTTCGGAAAGGGCCTCAAAGATCATCCCAGTTCCAACAGATTCTCCTCTGCTCTTTTTCTCCCTCTCTGAGACCCATTTCCCTATTTCTTTCCCTCTCTCTTTTTCACATTTCTTGTTGTTGTTGTTGTTGTTGTTATTATTATTACAGTAATATCAAGGTAAAATGCACATCCTCTAGTATTGTTTCATTTGGGAAGGACCTCAAAGATCATCCAGTTCCAGCAGATTCTCTTCTGCTTTCTTTTTCCCTCTCTGAGACCCATTTCCCTATTTCTTTCTCTTTTTCCCATCTCTTGTTTTACTATATTATTATTATTATTATTATTATTATTATTATTATTATTATTATTATTATTATTACTACAGTAATGTCAAGGTAAAATGGACATCCTCTAGAATTGCTTAGTTCAAGAAGGACCTCAAAGATCCATCCAGTTCCAACAGATTCTCCTCTGCTCTCCTTCTCCCTCTCTGAGACCCCTTTCCTATTTCTTTCCATCTCTCTCTTTTTCACATTTCTTGCTAAATAAAATCCACCTTAATCAAACCTGGATGTTGCCATCACATGGTCACATTTGCACCTCAATTCAGGCATGGGCACCTCTCCCTGAACCTCTCAGGCTCTCTGCTGCTCACAGTGACCCCGAGATGTGTCACAAAGTCTCTTTTCCCAGCCTGGCAGTCAAAGAAGGGAGTCAGAGCTCTTCAGTTCTCGGTCTCAAGGTTGTTTATTGTTTCTTATCTATAAAATTCTCTGTCCTGTCCAGCCGAGGTCTGTTCAGCAGGACAGACAGAGGCACTCTGCCTGCCCTGGGGTGGTGTTATCTTTTTATACTAAAAACTACGTGTACAATATTTACAATTACTTCCCAATACCTATCACTTATGTTAGACACTGAGCTTCTACTCTAAGCCAATCCCAAAGTGCCACCATCACAGCAGGAGATGGAGGCCAAGGAGAAGAAGGAGAAAGGCTGGACATACCCAGATTCCTCCATCTTGCCCCATGAACCCCCATTCTAAAAACCCCAAAAAATCTATTTTTCACCCAGTGATAAATTCACTACCATTCTACTTAAACTGTCGTGGCTTGTAATCCTTCATACAAGGTTGGTAATTGTTTTTTCCAAGGGCTAAATCAAAGGCACAGGGGTCTGGGGCTCTGTGCCAGGGTCTCTGAGCCCCCTGGGCAGGGTCTCGAGCCCTCCAGGGCAGCCAGAGGGATTTCCTGGGCTCTGACACAAACCAGCTGGAACCCATCCCTGGAGGAGATGTGGGGTGTGAGGGTGCCCCACTCTGAATTCCTTCCCAACCCTCTGTGCTGCTCCTGCCCCTTCAAAACCTCCAAACAAGTGCAGAACATCATCCCCCAGAGAAGAGCTCAACCTCACAGCTCTAAAATGTTCTTACCTGCACCTCACGAGCTCCCTGATCCCCCCTCCTCTCCCCCTGCTCCTCTTTCCTGCCCCCAGTCCCTCCTCACCCCCTCCAGCCAAGCCCTCCACCAGCTCCCTTCCTCCAGCTCCTTCCCTCTCCAAATCTGGAATTAAGAAACCTGTAAGTTGCTGCTTTATCTCATTATCTCCTGTTTTGCATTTTAATGTGCCTGCTCTAAAAAAGCCCTCATTGATATTCAGGTTTGGCATGTGTTTGTTTGTGTCTCTTGGGAAAATTGGCTACAGATATTACTGAGTCAAAAAACACACACGGGAGAGTTTGCTGCATATTTTCCTTTCTTTTTTTTTTTTTTTTTTTCTCCTTCTTTGAAAGAAGATGGTATTTTCTTCACTTTCCTGAATAGCAAAAGAGTGGACACGGTGGGACTTTGAGGCAGCTTGGGGTGTGGGATGTAGGGCACTGATCTTGGAGTGTCCAGCTCTGTGAGTGGAGCTCCTGGGCTCTTCCTCCCCACCCTACAAAAGAACCTTTGAAATGCAGGTCCCCGTGCCTGGTGTCCTCCTGCAGCTTCCCAACCATCAGTGACGCTTCCCAAACCCTCAGAGTCACAGGGATCACAAAGCCAAACATTGGGGATGCAGGGTGTGCACCCAGGGGTGACCTCAAAGGCTGGGTGAGGACGCAGGGGTGACCCCAAAGGCTGGGTGAGGAAGAAGAGGTGACCCCAAAGGCTTGGTGTGGAAACAGAGGTGACCCCAAAGGCTGGGTGAGGACCCAGGGATGATCCCAAAGGCTGGGTATGGACCCATAGGTGACCCCAGAGACTGGGTGTGCACCCAGAGGTGACCCCAAAGGCCAGTGTGGAAACAAAGGTGGTGACCCCAAAGGCCATTGTGGATCCAGGGATCACCCCAAAGCCTGGGTGAGGAAGAAAAGGTGACCCCAAAGGCTGGGTGAGGACAGAGAGGTGACCCCAAAGGCTGGGTCCCCACCCAGAGGTGACCCCAAAGGCTGAGTGTGCACCCAGGGATGACTCCAAAGGCTGGGTGAGGACCAAGGGGTGATCCCGAAGGTCATAGTGGAAACAAAGGTGGTGACCCCAAAGGCCGGTGTTTGCTGCCAGCATGGGAGGGGTGGCTCTGGCAGGAATGTCCCCTCCCCAGGCTGGGGCTCTGGGGAACGTGCAGAGGAGCCTGGAAGGGCTGGGATGCTCTGGGGGGATGCTTGGGAAGAGGCTGGGACATTCCAGCACCTCCCTGGCTGTGGCTCCTCCTGGAAAAGCAGAGGGGAATTCACTGGGATGGTTTCTCTCCACTATTCACTGCTCCAGAAAGGCGTTGCCTTGGTTTTCCTCTCCCTTTTGAGGTGAAAAATGAGCTTTTCTGCCCTCTGTGCTGCTCCTGAATTGTGATTTCACTGCAGTGCTCCTGATGCGTTGCCATGCTGCTTCCTGCTCTAATCCTATGTTTTGGGGGATTTAGGGTGGGAGAAGGAACCCTCTGGAGGCAGTGATGCCTCTCCACTGCTTAGAGAGGGACTTTAAATAGCTGCTTCAGACCAGACATTGAATTTTTTAGGGGAATAAAATTTACATGAGGTGAACCCCAGGTTGGCTGCTTGGGAAATCTGTGTCAAGCGAAATCTTTGAAGACGTTTTTAAAAATGCAGCTGTTTTCAATGTATCCTGGAGAATCATAAATGTTAAAACATCTCCCGTCAGCCTGGGACTCTGCACAGGGGCAACTTCTCAGCTGCATCCCCCAGGGTTTTTGGCAGGTGGCATTTTTGTGCTGGGAGGGGAGGATCTGAGTTAGGAAATTAGGAACCTGAGTTAAAAAATGAGGATCTGAGTTAAAAAATGAGGTTTGTGCTGGATGTTCTGGTTTAGTTGAGGTGCTGGGGCTGGGTTGGACTCGATAATCTTGAAGGTCTCTTCCAACCCAGTCGTTCTGTGAGTTCTCTGTTAGCTTTAGGGTTTACCCTGGGCAGGTGTGGACCCAGAGGTGACCCCAAAGGGTAGAAGACACCTGACAGAGATGCTGGATAAGCCAGCATCTGCCCGATTACAAAATGCCACCCAAACCCATGGAGAAGAAGGAAGAAGAAGAAACCCAGGGCAACACCCTGTGCCCTCCACCTTGCTTCCATCCACAACATACTAAAAATCCCAAAACCTCAACTGGGAGAATGAGTCAGGTCTGGATTGAAGGCACTTGGGGCAGCAGTTCATGTTCACACTCAAGTGTTTATTATTTCTTATCAGTGAAACAGTCTCACAGCCATGAGTTCTGCAGCAAGGCACAAAATGGCCAACAAGCTCTTGTTCCAAGGTCTTTTAAGACTAAACTATCCAATTAAGAACTGACACCTGGATTATTTTCCCTTTTAACCCAAACACTAATCCCAAAGAGCCCCCAGTGTGGACTTTTCTGCCCAATTACAAAATGCCACCCAAACCCATGGAGAAGAAGCATGAAGAAGAAACCCAGGACCACACCCTGTGCCCTCCATCTTAGTTCCATCCACAACACACTAAAAATCCCCAAAACCTCAATTTCTCACCACTTGATGCACCTACACTGCTCTCTATAATCTATTTCACGCTTTTGTGGATTCCAGTCTATTCTGGAGTTTAGGAAACTTTCTCCATGGATGAGGGTCAAAGTCAGCGCTGCCCTGGGGGGGTCAGGGCACCCCAGAGCAGACACAGAAATATTCCCTGGGTTTCCACACCTGTGTCCCCAGCGTGATTTGTGTTTGCTGGGATGTGGACCCGCGAGCACCTGCAAGTCCTGGCAGCACATGGGGACAGGTTTGGAGCCAGGTCCTGGCAGCATCCAGCCCCTCCCAGCACACCCTGCCCCGATGTGAGGCACCATTGTGCTCCAACATTTCCCTGCCAGGATTCCTTTTTATTTAAGCGCTGTAGCTGCTTTTTTCCCCCCTTTCTTTTACCAATCTTTTTTATTTTCTTTGAGTGTTTGGGTATTTCCAGTGGGAAGTGCTGCCCACCCTGGCACTGCAGCCCTGTCAGAGGAACAAATGGGAAGTGCAAGGGATGGAATGGCAGCACTGCCAGATGCTGCAGCAAGGAAACACTTGGGGACTCTGATTTGTCCCTGCTGTGTGGCAGAGGCTGCTGCTGCACCAACAGCACCCCAGCCATGCACTTAACTGACTTTAAAAGCAACCGAGGTGAAATAACCCTTCTTTTTTAATTTTATTTGATTTTTTTTTTTTTTAAATACCCCGTGGTGCCGAACTGAAATCTCAGCCAGCTTCTATTTTCAGAGGGCTGGGTGAGAGAATGTTTTTTATCTGGAGATACAATGAGTGTGGCCCTGTAGCCTGCAGTTCCCAGGCTGGTGCTGCCAGGGCCCATGAATGCGTGCTTTATGAGCTGCTCTCGCAGGTGTTCGGGGGGCATGTAATCACTAATGAATGCTGGGGACACACAAACTCAGGGCAGGCTCTGGCACAGCAGCCAGGACAGGCAGTTGTTTGGGAGTTTTTTTCTTTTTTTTTTTTTTCCTTCATTCTGTGAGAAAAAGCACAAAAAAAAAAGTCCTGAGTTTTTCGTTCGAGAGTTGTCCCAGCTCGGTGGTCACCCATCCCATTCGCACACACCAGGATGGGAATTTGGGTGCAGAATTCGACGTTTTGGGGTTGATTTTGCCTCCTCCTGGGAGAAATCCCACAGTGAGAAATGCTTCTCTCCACTGGAGTTTGCAGCAGTTAATCTTGAGGGTTTTGGGCACAGAATTCACATACTTTGGGGTTGATTTTGCCTCCTCCTGGGAGAAATCCCAGGGTGGGAAATGCTTCTGTCCACATGGAGTCTGCAGGAGTTAATCTTGAGGATTTTGGGCACAGAATTTGGGTGCAGGATTCAATGTTTTGGGGTTTTCCCTCCTTCTGGGACAAATCCAGCTTCTGTCCACTGGAATTTGCAGGAGTTAATCTTGAGGGTTTTGGGCACAGAATTCAAGATTTTGGGGTTCATTTTGCCTCCCTCTGGGAGAAATCCCAGGGTGGGCAATGCTTCTGTCCACGTGGAGTTTGCAGGAGTCAATCTTGAGGAATTTGTGCACAGAATTTGGGTGCAGAATTCAGTATTTTGGGGTTGATTTTGCCTCCTTCTGGGAGAAATCCCAGGGTGAGAAATGCTTCTGTCCACGTGGAGTTTCCAGGAGTTCATCTTGAGGAATTTGGGCACAGAATTTGGGTGCAGAATTTGACATTTTGGGGTTGATTTTGCCTCACTCTGGGAGCAATACCAAGGGTGAGAAATGCTTCTGTCCATGTAGAGTTTGCAGGAGTTAATCTTGAGGATTTTGGGCACAGAATTCAACATTTTGGGGTTTCTTTTGCCTCCCTCAGGGAGAAATTCCAGGGGAGGAAATTCTTCTGTCCACGTGGAGTTTGTAGAAGTTAATCTTGAGGAATTTGGGCACAGAATGCAATATTTTGGGGTTGATTTTGCCTCTCTCTGGGAGAAATCCCAGGGTGAGAAATGCTTCTCTCCACTAGAGTTTGCAGTAGTTGATCTTGAGGGATTTGGGCACAGAATTTGGGTGCAGAATTCGACATTTTGGCGTTCATTTTGCCTCCTCCTGGGAGAAATCCCAGGGTGGGCAATGCTTGTGTCCACGTGGAGTTTGCAGGAGTAAATCTTGAGGATTTTGTGCTTTTTGTGCTCCTGGCTCTCCCCCCATGCCAGGGCTTGTGCATAAAACAAGGGGCAGAGATTCAGGAGGAGATCAGCCCTCGGAATCATTCGGAATGTGCAGGCTGTGGATGGGGCCTATTATGATAATGATGATTAATTTGCAATTAAAGCTGTCTGATCCTTCCCCTGCTCAGGCACACAGGGACAGGGGTGGAGTGGCAAGAGCAGTTTGGGCTTCCAACCCCAAACAAGGCGCTCTGAACAAACTTCTGGGCCAGAAATAACAATAAAAGCAACCCCAAGCAAGGCTGATTTTAAAAAGGGGGGAAAAAATCTCTGTAAAAAATCTCTGTATTTTTAACAGGTCTAACACAACAGCCCAGCAAAGGAGGGGAAGTCAGTCCGGTTTATTTTGTGATTCTCAGCCAGAGTTGCTGGATAAGTGATTCAAGCCCTCCTGGCTCCAAGCAGAGCAGAGCTGAGACCAGAGCGTTCCCAAAAATGGACTTGGAGTCACTTTTGGCTTGGAGAACCTGAGCTGCAGCTCAGCTGGGGCTGCCACAGGTGGGGTGGAGGTGGCCACTGATCCCAGAGCTGCTGGATCTCAGCGTGCCCAGAAAATCCAGGAGCACAGGCTGGGTGTGAATCCTACCTGGGCAAAATGGCAGGATTTCCCCTGGGAAAACTGCCAGGCATTTCTACTATTACTATTATTATTATTATTATTATTATTATTATTATTATTATTATTATTATTATTATTATTATTACAACAATTACTAATATGATTATTTTATTTTTATAATCATTATCATTATAATTTTATTTTTATTTTATTATTATTATAATTATTAATATTGTTTTTACTATCATTATTTTATCTTTGATATTAATTTTATTATTAGTTTTATTATTAATAATCAATAATATTATTATTTTAATTATTTTATTATTTTATTATTTTATTATTATTGTTGTTGTTATTATCATTATTTTATTTCTATTATTATTTTCTTATTATTCTTATTAATATCGTTGCTATTATAATTCTTTTCTCTTTTAATATTAATTTTTATTAACAATTTTATTATTAATAATATTGATTTTATTATTATTATTGGTTTCATTTAAATGTTCTGTGGAAGAGAACAGCCCCCAAGTTATGCTCACTTTTCTCAGTCAGTGTCAGGCTCACAGTTATCCATAAAACAATAAATCCTTCAGCCTGAAAGGAAGACACTGTTTTGGAAAAAAAGAAAAATCTCAATATTCAGAGTGTGCAGCCCGAGCCAGTGGTTTTATTCGTGCTCATATTTTTTCACTGCCTTTCTTTTACACCTCAAGGACACATTTATGATCTCCTCGTGGTATTTCACTTCTGAGGTGATGGTGATGCCTTGAGAAAAAACAGATTTCACATTAATTTGGCCCCCAAAGCCATTAGAGGCTTGTGGAGCAGGGAGGTGGGAGTGCAGCTCTTGGATGCTTGGTTGAATTTATCAGGAATTTGCCATTTTTGTGCTTTATTTCTGCAGTTCCAATGCCCACAAAGGCCTTGGGTTGGGGCAGCACAAGTTTTTCTTAGAAATAAAGGCAGAGGGAATCATTCCCTGCACTCCTGGACGTGGCATCCCTGCAGGATCACCTAAAAATCCTAAAATGCTGTCTGAACCTGCCAGGGAAAATAAAGCTTTGGGTGTTTATAAGTTTTACCCTGCAGAGGAGGAAGCAGAACTGCTGAGGTGATCTGCTGTTAAATGAGGATAATTAGTGATGGGGAAGGACAAGACCCTGCACTCCCAGGGTGCCTTTCTCATGGGCTGGTGCTGTGGTGTCTCCTCTGGGGCTGAGAGAAACCCAAAATCATCTGCAGAGTTGGTGGCATGGTAGGAAAAATAACCCCCAACCCTCCAAGTGCCAGAAGATGCTTTAACCCCCAGCAAATGCAGCTTGGTGGTTGAATATTTTTAATTTTTTTTCGTTTTTGTGAGAGCACTCTGAGCATTTTTTGAGCAGCAACATGGCACCTGTAAAATTGCAATTATCCCAATTTCCATGAGGGAAATGACTCGTGCAGGGAGGAGATCCCCACACCTTTGCACAGCTCTCCACTGACAGGAATTTCAGGGGGCACACAGGGATCTAAACTCAGGATCACTGAATTCCCAGTGAGGACAAAGTTACTGGAGCCTCTGTCTTGGCACGGAAGGGGAATTTCTCTGTAGTTTTGGCTTTTCTTGGCTCATTTGTAGAAAACAAAAAAACACCCAACAAGCAAAGACAGACAAGATTTGGTTGAGGGAAGGATCAATTTCCCCAACCTGCATGGTGGCACCAAACCTTTGAATTGAATTAAATTCAAACCTTAAAGCAAATTCGAACCTTAAATTTGATTTCACCACTGAGCATTGTGTTACATCCCTTGCCCAGGATGTGAGAACCTTCCCCACCTTCCTGCAAGCCCCATCACCTTCACTCAGGGAAAAATCCAGAAAATCCTCCAGGCTCTGCCCCAGCCTGCTCAGCTCCTCACCCACTGCTGGGTCCCTTCCTCATCATCACCCTGGCTCTTATTTACGCTTTGGGATATTCCTGCCTCTGTCCAATACCCCGTGCTTTTACCCCTGTTGGATTTCAGCCACTTATTTCAGACGATTTCTCAATTTATCCAGATAATTTTGAAGGCTAATTCTGACCTTACCATGCTGGCAGGGCTCTCCCAGCTCTGTGCTGTCCACAAATTTAATAAATATACTCTCTGGCAAGGTCAGCGTGGAAAACATGGAATAGAAACAGAAGCACAAAACTCTGCTTGAGTTTGACACCCACCACATCAAAATTTCCCTCAAATTGTGCTGGTTTCAGCATGGAGGGAACGTAATTCTGCCTGTGAGCTTGCAGCTCTCCCAGATACTTCCAGCTCTTTGTTGTTCAGATCTGTGTCTCACCTTAAAATTAAAACAAAGATCTCCCATAGAACTGAAGCTTTTTAGAAAGCACATTTCCACTCCCAAGAAATGGGATATAAATACTGGAGATGGCATTTCCATTGATAAGGATCTCCAAACCCACCAGAACTCTCCCTGGAATATTTCCCTGTTATAATTCCCAGCCGTTTTAAGGCTGCACCATTTAAACTGTGGGGTTTGGGATATTCTGGGGAGCCACAAACCCCTCATGCTGTAATCAGTTGCTTCCTAACTCGAAGCTGCCTCAAAGTCTAAATTGCTTTCCCTCCCCAGTGCAAAATGTGGCAGCATAATGTGGTGATTGATGCTATAGAGGAAACTCTGGTACAGTTTGCACGCTCTCAAATATAATCCTGGTGCAGGTGGGGGACTGAAGCATGGGGTAAATGCAGCTGATTAGATATTTTGTCTCATTCAGGAGCCTTTTCTGCCAGCACTATATGAGTGAATGCATATTGCATGAGGGGCCTGTTCCAAAGTCCATTGAAATGGAGTGAAAGGCTCCCGTTTTTCCCTTTGGAGCAGGGCAGGAACACTGTCAGGCACACACAACAGAGATGTTGCCTTGCAGTTTGAGGGGGGACTGCCTCTCCTAATGGCAAAAACAAATGTTTTCCCCGTGATGTGTGGAGCCCTTAACGACAGCAATTCCTCGGAGAGGCCCGGGATTTGCAAATATTGAATGTATTTCCATTTTGGGGGAATTGAAGGATGGAAAATTAAAGGAAGTGGCCAGGTCCTTAGAGAAGAGCTGGAGTCTTGACCCCTGCTATAGCCTGGACATGCTGGGATGCTTATCCTGGCAGGAGTGCAGTGGGGATGGGATCGTGCTCCTCATTCCCAGTGCCATTCCTGCTTGGGAAACGCCCTTTCCTTGCACATCCAGTGTGATGGAGTTTGCAGGGGTCCAAGGATGAGGGAAGAGACGAGGATCTGACTCCATGTTTCAGAAGGCTTGATTTATTATTTTATGATATATATTATATTAAAACTATACTCAAAGAATAGAAGAAAGGATTTCATCAGAAGGCTGGCTAAGAATAGAAAAGGAATGAATCAATAACAAAGGCTTGTGGCTCAGATAGTCCGAGCCAGCTGGGCTGTGATTGGCCATTGATTAGAAACAACCACATGAGACCAATCACAGATGCACCTGTTGCATTCCACAGCAGCAGATAACCATTGTTTCCATTTTGTTCCTGAGGCCTCTCAGCTTCTCAGGAGGAAAATTCCCAAGGAAAGGATTTTTCAGAAAACGTGTCTGTGACAATCCAGCCTGTGACTCCAGCCAGGCTGTTGTTAGTCCAGGTAGGGAAGAGCTTGTGCCACACTAAAAGGCAGCATGGATTAGGAAATGAGCAGGGAAAATATCATTGGAAGGAAAATACAGTGCTGGCGTTTCTGGGGTCTTTTCTAGGGACAGTCCCAGCAGGGCCCTCACCCCTTACTCCTGTCCCAGCAGCGCTGCACCCTCAGCTGCTCCAAGAGCAGAGCCCAGGAATTCCCCTGGGAGCCCACTAAGAGGTGTGAGGGCAAGGAATTGCCAAGCTGGGTTGATTTCCCTCTGCATTTCCCAACCATGGATGCGGATCTCTCTGTTTCCTGCAGAAAAATCCGCTTTTCCTCGCTTGCATTTTTGTGCTGCTGGGGAAGAGCGGCTCTGCCCTGCAGAGCCCAAACCGAGGCACAAAAGGCAGGGGATTAAATCCCTTTTTGCAGGGATCTGAAGCCCACAGGTGGGACAGACACAGAGGTAGGAGGAGGATCCTCACCCGCATCCCTGCGAGCATCTTGGGGTTTTTTGATCCTCACCCACATCTCTGAGAGCATCTCGGGGTTTTTTGATCCTCACCCACATCTCTGAGAGGATCTCGAGGTTTTTTGATCCTCACCCGCATCCCTGCGAGCATCTCAGGGTTTTTTAGCCCGGGGGAGGGATCAGAGCCAGCTCTGTGTGTCCTGCCGGCTTCAGCTGCATTTGTGCCTCCCCTAAACGTGTTCCATGGTGTTTCTCCTTCTCGTGCCCCTTTTTTTTCCCCTCCCTTCTCTGGCCTTTTATAGTCATGGCTTGGAGGGGCGAGGGCAGCTCGCCAGAGCCTCTGACCAGCGCTGTTGGGAGCCCAAAATTCAGCAGCACCCCGAGCATGGGACAGGAATAAATAACGGGAAAAAGAGAAATAAAGCGGTGGGGACCCCAAAATTCAGCAGCACCCGCTGCACCCCGAGCATGGGAAAAGAATAAATAACGGGAAAAAGAGAAATAAAGCAGCAGGGAGGCCAAAATTCAGCAGCACCCCGAGCATGGGACAGGAATAAATAACGGGAAAAAGAGAAATAAAGCGGAGGGCATCTCCAGCAGAACTGGAGGTGCAGCCACCCCCTTGCAGCCCTCACTGGCGAGCAGTAAATGGAACTTTGTTCCCTCTCTGAAGGGTTTGGTTGGTTTTGTTATTTTTTATTTTTTTTTCCCCCCTCATTTCTAGCGGTGCTCGAGACCTCCAAGAGGTCTGGGCGCGGATTGCAGTGACTTCCAACCTCTTTGTGCCAGTTATCTGCGGCTTTCCTTCTTTTTCTTCTCCCTCTTTCTTTAAAAAAAAGCCATAAAACAGCGAGGGCTATTCAGTGATTAAGATTATTTGGGTTCACTTCAGTGCTGGCACGGTGCTAATAAAATAATAATTAAAATAAAAAAACTTAACCCAGCGTTAAAGGGTTTGTTCTCTCATTTGCAGAAGGAACCGTCTCACTATGGGAATGAACAATTAACAGCATTTAAATGAGCTGAACTTGGTCCTTTTCTCCCATTGTCTTTGTGCCTTTTGAATCATCTGGAATTGGATTTTCTGCGCTGTCTCTTTTCTGGTGCGCTAAAATGTTTTACATAAATCACAGGGAGCAGCCCCGAGCCGTAACCCCCTCGTCCCCAGCGCAAAAACCACCAAAATGTTGTGCTCGGTCACCTGGAGCTGCTGCACCATTACAATCTTCGCAGATTATGATTTTATTATCGTTCCCTGCCATTTTTTTTTTCCTTCAAGGAAATGCAGCAGAGGGATGGGGAGGGCGTTCTCTCCCCGGTTCCGTATCCGCAGGCATTGCTGCCTTCATTAATTAAAAATGATAGCGAGGAGGAGAGCGAGCAGAGGGGTTTGATCTTTACATGGGGAAGGCAGCGTGTAACCTCCTCTAAAACCTTTCTGGCGACAGATTCCAGCTCTTCTCTCGCTCTGCAACCTCAGCAGGCTGCATCTGTATATTAAATAAATATATATATTTATTTTTTTCAGGGGTATATTGAGTATATAAGGATATTGAGTATGTAAGGATATTGAATGTATAAATATATTCAAGTATATTGATTATGTAAGTGTATTAAATATATGAGTATATTGAGTATATAATTATATTGAATATGTCAGTATAATCATTGTATAAGTATATTCAATGTTTCTGTATACTCAATATATAAGTATATTGATTATATAAGTGTATTAAATACATAAGAGTATATTGAGTATATAATTATATTGAATGTCAGTATATTCAGTGTTTAAGTATATTCAATGTATAAGTGTATTTAATGTTTATGTATACTCAATATATAAGTATAGTCGATATATAAGTATATCCAACATAGAAGTATATTGATTATATAAGTGTATTAAATACACACGTATATTGAGTACATAATTATATTGAATATGTCAGTATATTCAGTGTGCAAGCATATTCAAGTATTTTCAATATATAAGCATATTCAATATATAAGTATATTGATTATACAAGTATATTCAATATATAAGTGTATTAAATACGGAACTACATTGAATACAGAAGCACACCGAATACCCAGCAATATCAAACACGCCAGGACCGGGATGTGACACGGAACCCGAACAGCCCGCGGCGCTCGGCGCGCGGGGCGGGCGATGCCGGGCGCGGGTTCATGGTACCGGGGGAGCCCGGCAGGGGCTCTGGGGGCTCGCTGCCCCCGGGCCGGGCCGGTTTTGCCGATCGGGGCCGGGGCAGGGGCTGCCGGGGCCGGGCCCGGCTCCGCGCCCGCCGCCGCACCTCAGATGAACCCGGCGGCGGCCGCCCCTGTTGCCAGGGCGGGGCGGGGAAGGCGCGCGCTGATTGGCTGAGGCCGCGCCCCGCCGACCAATGGGAGGGCGAGGAGGAGGGAGGGGCGGGGCGGGGCGCGGCGCCCCCGGGTCCGGCCCCATCCCGGGATATGCGGAGATATCCCGGGAATGGAGATATCCCGGGAATGGTGAGATATCCGGGATATCCGGAATGAGATATCCCGGGAATCGAGAGATATCCCGGGAATGATGAGATATCCGGGAATGGTGAGATATCCCGGGAATCGAGAGATATCCCGGGAATGATGAGATATCCCGGGAATGCGGAGATATCCCGGAATGGTCCAATATATTCGGGAATGGTGAGATATCCCGGGAAGTGGATATCCGGGAATGATGCCGGAATCGTAATCCTAGGAGTGAGATATCCGGGAATGCGAGATTCCCGGGAATGCGAGTATCGGTCGGGTCCGGGATGTGATATTGGATATAATACGGTAATCTATCTGGGAATGATAAGCTGTCCCCAGGAATCGTGAGATGTCCCTAGGAATGCTGAGATATCCCGGGAATGCTGAGATCCCGGGAATGCTGAGATATCCCGGGAATGATGAGATATACCTGGGAATTGTGAGAGATCCCGGGAATGCTGGGGTATCCTGGTAGTCCCCGCCATTAACTCCCAATCTGTGGTTCTGTGAATCTCTGTATCTCATGCTGAATATCGCTGGCATTGTGAGACATCCCGATGCTGACTGGTCCCCCCCATCCATCAATGATGTTTGAGGTCCTTTCCGACCCCAGCCATTCCACGTTTAAGGTCCTTTCAGATCCAAACCATTCCATGTTTGAGGTTCTTTCCAACCCAAACTATTCCATGTTTAAGATCCTTTCTGACCCCAACAATTCCATGTTTAAGGTCTTTTCCGACCCAAACCATTCCATGTTTAAGGTTCTTTCAGATCCAAACCAGTCCATGTTTGAGTTTTTTCCAACCCAAACCATTCCATGTTTAAGGTCCTTTCTGACCCCAACTATTCTATGTTTGAGGTTCTTTCCAACCCAAACCATTCCATATTTAATGTCCTTCCTGACCCAAACCATTCCATGTTTGAGGTCCTTTCTGACCCAAACCATTCCATGTTTGAGGTCCTTTCTGACCCAAACCATTCCCTGTTTGGGGTCCTTTCTCACGAAACCATTCCATGTTTAAGATCCTTTCTGACCTCAACCATTCCATGTTTAAGATCCTTTCTGACCCAACCATTCCATGTTTCAGGTCCTTTCCAACCCCAACCATTCCATATTTGAGGTCCTTTCTGACCCCAGCCATTCCATGCAGCAGGAGGACATGGCAGAGCAGCTGGTGGGAGAGCTCAGTTCCCAGCCCTGCAGAAAACCCAGCAGCCTCACGCTCTGTGCCGAGCTCTTTGAGCAGAAAATATCAATTTCTCAGAGCACAGCTGAGCAGGACCCCGCTGTCGCAGGCCCTGGCTGTAAAGCTGTCCCTGTTTGTGCTGTCAGCAGTGACAGAGGAGCAGCCAAGTCAGCAGATTTGCCTGCCTCTCCCCCTGAACCCTCTGCTGTCACCGTGCTGCTGCAGCAGGGATGCTTTTCTTACATAACCACCCAGCCATCCCCCTCCCTGTGGGAGCAAAGCCCCTCCTGGGTCACCACATCCAGCCCCAGCCCATCTCCGAGAGGGATGGAGCTCCCTCTCCAACCTCCTGGGGCTGCTGCCTCTTCTTGGCATCTCCTCCTACTCACCGCTTTTCCTGGGAAGCCATCCCAGCCTGTCCCTTGTCAGCCCATGTGGGGACACAGGGATTGCCTCCCGTGGCTCTGCAGGGGCTCGTGGACCCCGCTGTGGCCACCACTGGGGTGCTTTGTCAGAGCTGGGTGTATCCTGGCTATCCTCTCAGCAGCCCTGGGAGGAGGAACAGGACTCAACCAAACACAAATCTGAAAAATCCTAGCTTTTCCTTCCATCTCCCGCCTAGGCTGAAGAGCAGTCATGATCACCTACAACCCTAAACTCACCCTCCTCAACTTCTACCTCTACGCTGTAAGAACTGCAACCATCTTCCTCACCCTAAACACAATCAAAGTCCTCAAGCCATCTACCCCACCACTGGGGTGCTTTGTCAGAGCTGCTGACCAGAGGGTCAGTGGTCCACTTAACAAATTTTGGGATTTTGGGGGTCTAAAATTTGATGGTGGGTCCCATGGGTCCCTGTGGGGTGCAGGGTGAGAGCAGTGGCTCCTGGCTCTCCTCTGGACATGGGTCTGGAGCATCTCCCTGGAGCTCCACGTGCTGGAGTCACCCCTGGAAAGGCAGCAGGAGCCATGTGGGCCGTGTTAGAAGCCTCAGGGGGCTGAGGAGGTGTCAGGGCTGTGGGATGGAAGGAACCTGCCCCATCCTGCCCAGCACAGCTCCTTCCTCCACTGCAGGATGGCTCTTGGCTCCCCCATTTTGTTCTAACCAGGTCTGACCTCACCAACTCCACTTTTCATTCATGGCTCATGTCCAAAATGTTTTTTTTTTTTTTAATTTTCTCTGTGTAACCAGAGCTCGTCCCTAAAGCAGCCAGTTAACCCTTTCAGTTCTCTGTCCTCCCAAAGCAGAGCTGGTTTTGGTGAGTTTGTATGGATTTCTCCAGAGGGTGAGGTGTGCTGAGTGTTCTCTTGCTCTTGGGGTGCACGTGGATGTGCAGGGACAGCCCAAAGCTTGCTCTGGCTGAGTCATGGAGCAAAACCCACATCCCCATCCATCACCCACAGCCACCTCTGGGCAGAGCCTACAGACCCACGTGGCCGGGGGAAACTTCAATTTCCAAATTCCTCACATTAAAATAAACGTAACTCCACGTAAGAGGCTGTGGGGGTGAGGAGATGGAACACAGACACACAACCTGGGGTCCCTCTGAGGAACGAGGGCAAAAGTCTGGCCTTGTTTATTCTCATGTAAATTCAGAGTAAACCCAGGCGATTTTGTCATCCCGGGCTCTGACGCATTACTGTAAATCCTACGTTCGTAACTCTGCCATTATTTATGAGCCTGACTGCAGTGCTGTGTGAGATCAGGGCAGAGTTATGCCTGCTCACGTGGCTGCTTTAAGGACCACAGCTTGGACGTTGGAGTAGAGGAGACAAAGGCAATCGATCATCTTCATTTTACAAATAGGGGCGTAGGATTACATGATCTGCTGGAGAGCTTGCAGGAAGCCGGTGTCTGGTCTGGACAGGAAACCGTTTTCCTGTCCTGAAAAACTTTTCCTAGTAGAAGGAGAAAAAAAAAAAAACTAAAAAAAATCCTGTTTGATGTTTGGGGTGAAGGGTTTTGCAGGGCAGGAAAATGGGATCAGAAAGTGCCCGATGAGGGTTTCAGATTTGCCTGATCAGCCCCTGGTCTGCAGGGAGCAGAAAAGGAAGGTGGCTTTGCAAATACTCACTGCAGGTCAGCAGCTTTCCCCTGGTTGTGGGGTTTATGGATCATCCTGCCCATCGGTGCAGGCAGATTTTTATCTGTGATCAATGGTGATCATGTGAGCAGGACGGATTCATGCTCAGGACTTGAGGTTTTGTCTGCTGCATCATGTCCAGAGCACGATGGAAATGATAAATGAATAAATAAAACAGAGTTTTGAGCAGGTCATCACCTGGCAGGACAAAGGCAGTTAGAGGAGGGTCACCAGATGGAAGGCTCTATATGTGCTCTGTGCAACATCACCCATTTTATCACCTTATGCCTTGGCTGAGCATTCCCATCCCCTGCCCTGGCTCTGGCTGGCACTGCCCTTTGTCTTGGAGCTGCTGGGAAGGATTTCCCTCATGGCTGTGCCAGCTTTTCCATCCCCAGGCTGCCAGCCTGTGCTCCCTGCTCCTCACAGACTCGTGGCTCAGTGGGTTGTTGCACGCTGGTATCTGTTGCTGCCATTCAAGAACTTCCACCTCCTGGTTTATTTTGCCATATTATTTCCCTGCCTTGAGCTGGAGGACTGAAATCACAGAGGAGAAATGTAAATCCCTGCTTTTCACCGAGGAGGTCACTTGGGCAGCGTTCACACTGCCCCTGCCTCTCCTTAATCCCACATTCCTGCCCAGCTCCTCACCCCCTGTCTGACTTTTCCAGCCCTGCTCAAACCACATCAGGTAAATGCAGCGCCTCAGTATCGACCCAGGAGGGGAAAATGACTTTCTAATCTGTTGGAGAGCAGTGTTTCCTTCTCAAATCAGCCTCCTCCTCCCGTGCAGAGCCCAGGAAGGAGGAGGTCTCAGCCAGTGCATTGCAGAGGAACAGCCTTTGTTGTGTGTGGGTACTGCAAAATACTTGGGGGAGCTGAGCAGGTATCTTTCAGAGGGGGAAAATTAAAAAAAAAAGGCAATTAATTAGACTAAATAAACATATATTAGGGTTCAAAATATGCACAGCCAAAATGAAAGTCACATTCTGGTTCATTAAATCTGAAAAGACTTCACACGTTTTAAACCTGTAATCATATTCACAGATGCAGCACCCCCTCCCCAACCTGCCCCCCACCCCCTCCCGCAGATTTCACACCTTGGGAATGGCTATTGTATAAAAACCAAAAAAAAAACGAGCAGGAGAAGGTTTTCTGCTTCAGGGCACGGGCAGGAAAATCAGTGTTTGCTGTGGCATCTCCGTGTGGCAGCACGGGCTGGGTTCAGGTGCTCGACGAGGAAGAGGATGAGGAGGAAGCACAAAATCTCAGCTCCACTGCTCCTGCCCGACCCGGGGTCTCTCTCTGAGTTCCCCCCCTGCTTCCAGGCTCTCCCCCTCCCCTGGAGGCTGGGATGTTACCAGGGAGCTGAGCTGCAGAACATATGGAAACGTCATGCGTGTATATATAGCAGAGGAGCGAAAATGGATGCTCTTGGGTACAATAAACATTAGTGGATCTGCAGGGGGGGCAGAGAATTTCAGCTATTTGGATGTTTGTCGAGGGGGGGGGTGTTTCACTGCTGTTTGTAGCCATAAATGCATACATATAATTTATTTGAATTAGGAAGTCTGTGGAGTCGTTCTTTGCGTGGAAATTCTGCTTTATTCCGAAGCGGCGCAGTCAGAAAGGAGGATGTTGTGACTGCGTGCCAGCAGATATTTGTAAGGAGACATTTTGAAAATCTAAAGGGATCAGCGTGAACGTTTTCAAGATGTTGGGTCTTGTTCTGGGATACCTTGGTGATTCAGTGCTTTCTTCTGGCTTTAGGTAAAATGAGATCAAAATTCAGATGTTTCTGGTATGCAAAATATCACCAGCAGCTTCGTGCACCCATTTATTTCTTTTAGTATATTTTTTTTCTGATTTTTTTCCTTTAAAATAACCAATATCTAGTGCTCTCTGCCCCAGTGTGTTTGTGTGTTATTCAACAGGGTGCCAGCTCCCTGGGCTGCAGCTCCCTGCATTCTCCTTTTTCAGGGAAGCAATCCCAAGGAATTTGATGCAGTTACTGGGGAAAGTAAGAAAGCTCAGCATTAGGTGCCTTACACAGAAACCTGGATATCATATCAGCCTTCCCATGCCTGGATATCTTGATCAGTTTAAGCTGATTAGAAAAGCTCCTCGGTTCATTCTTGGGCAAGCTGGAAAACGATCCCTGCTTTGTATAATGAAGTATGTTATCTATCCTGCCCTACAATAAATCCAGAGCGGGGCTGCAGGGGGATTGGCATCTGGTCTAAATTAGCATTGCTCCGCTGCTGTCCCCCTGCAGCCCTGCCGGGGCTCACCAGGTGAGGATGTGGCCCATTTAGGGAGCTCCCGTGGGGCTGCAAAAGCAGCATTGAGGACCACGGTTTCAGAGGAGGAAAGAAGCCAAGAAAGGAGCAGGACAGCTTGCAGGGAAATCTTAAATGACATTAATTGAAATCTTATCACTTCCTTCATCTTAAGGTGAACCCGGGGCACAATAAAGAGCAATTATCTGCCATCTTCCTTCATCTGTCCCAAGTGCGAGCAGGGGAAGAGTGTATCCATCACTCTTTCTGCTCTACCTTTTTTCTCCCAGAGACAATCCGATATATTTACAGACCTGTCACCCCTTCCAACCCCTCCTTTCATGGGAGAGCTGAACAAAAGCAGGTAAAAGCAATGGAGCTTGGAAAAGAGAGGGGATCTGGAAACTGGAACCGAGTGAAAATGGGGGCTTCAGCCCTCTGAGAAGCCACTGAGGGGACTTGAGTTACCACATGCAGGGGAATGGCCACGAGAGGTTTGTGAGGTGGCATATAAATAGAGCTGCGCAGAGGGCTGCTGCTCTAAAACCTGGAGCAGCACTTGCTGGAAGCTGAGAGAGACAGGGAATTCTTAGCAGCTCATGGAAATTGGTGCAGCACCCAGCACGGAGACCGTGGGCAGTTTTTCCCCCAGGTGCCCTCGTGAGGTGAGATGGAGCCCATGGTCCCATGGTTTAAAGCATCAGCAGGGCGAGCAGCAGTGCCTCAGCTCTTTAGGATCTTTGGGAGGGAACCAGAAGCTGGATTTCATCTTGGCAGAGCAGGAGGGAGATGGTTTATGCCCTGTCCTTTCATGTTTTCTATCCATTCTGCAAACACAGCGAGGACAGCAGTCTGGGGGCTGCTTACTCTGCACAACCAACCCAGACTTTTGTTCAGGCAGCAGGGAGGGGATTTTCTCTAGTCACAAGAGGAAAACATGACCGAAACCTTTGAGATGTCTGAGATTTTGGAAATCTGAAGGGATCAGTGTGAACGTTTTCAAGATGGGCAAGAGGAGCAGGAGGAGCTGGTGCTGGCCAGGTGTTTCTCTGGGGCTCTGTGTGGATCCGTGGTTTGTTCCCCCACTCTCCCAGTGCGTTGGAGAGGAGCAGGAAGGGGCAATGACATCTGAAACACCGAGTGCGGCCCATGGAGGGCGTCGGGGTGTGAGAAGGGCAGGTTCCAGGGGCTGGCTTTGGGCTGTGTGTACAGAAACTCCAAGGCCATGTTGGTTCCTGACAGCAAATCGATGCCGCTGTAAACACGAGAACAAAGGAGCTCGCGGAGGAGAGGGGGAAGGAACATGGGAAGGGAGAGATGGAGAACTGCTCCGCAGCCAGGGCTGGAACAATGTTGGGAAAAGCTGAATGACTTCAGCACCTATTCATTCCCTGGCCAGAGCTGGTTGCTTGCCCATTCCCGAGGCCAGCGAGGAAGTGGTGGCTGAGGTGTGAGGGCACCAGCCGGGAGCAGGGGCTGACCCGGCTGCTCCCCATCCCTCTCCCAGGGTTTAGCAACTGTTCAGTGCCCCAGGCCAGGCGCTGGATGAGGCAGACACTGTACATGTGCAGCTGGTTAGGGCTCAGCGTGCCCCTCCCCTGTGCAGCCTTGTGTCTCATGATGGATATCACTGGCAGGGTGAATTCCCATTCATTTGTCCCGTGGCTCCGGCACTGCGAGCGGTTTCCATACAGATCCCTCCGGAGAGAATGCCGTGGAAAAATGGGGGTTTGGGAGCCAAGATGCTGGGATGTTCTTCTTCCCAGCTCTGCAGCAAAACAGACGGTCTGGGGCCCGGCAGGTCTCAGTTTGGGATGGGGTCTGGCTCCTGACCTGATGTTGGGGTCATGTTGGTCCATGGGTTTGGGGTTTAACCCATTGCAGGCAGGGTGAAGGGGGTGTTTAAGGGAGAATCACAGAATCACCCAGGCCCTGTGCTGATCCACACGGTTTTCCACCAGGACTGAGGGAGTGGGAATGCAGTCAGATGCTTTGCAGGTACAATTCATCATTGGAAGGCTCAGCCCTGGGTGAAAGCAGGTTTTCTTGTTTGGGTAGGGTTTTAGGTTCAGCTATTTTCTCTGGTTGTCGTTGGGAAGGCCACATGGAAAAGCTTTAAGGACCCATCCAGGGTGGGGAGAGGGAAATTTGGAGCGCACAACTCAGCCCCTGAGCCTGCCCATCTGTAAAGAATCAGCAGAACAGCGCTTAATGTACTTCCCCAACATGGCAGTTGTGGGCCTTAATTAAACTGTGCAGAGTGCTCGGAGATCCTCAGATTAAAGGCTGTGTGTACAGTGAATTACAAAAGCAAACAACATGAAATTTTCCATGTGTTGTGCTAGAGCTGTCTTCGTTTACCAGAAACAAATCATTTAATGCACCTCTTACATGGAGCTTGTTTATATGAGATGCGCCTGTTAGTCCAGTAGGAGGGAAATTTGGTAGTTTTGATTATTGTTTCTTAATACTTCATCCAAAAAAACCAAAAGGCATAAAATTTGAATATGATAATAAAATAATATGGTAATAAAATGAGGTTTTTAACTATGTATATGTAGTTAGCCCTGGAAACAGCATCAGTTTTAACAGGCCTGAGAGATGGTGGGAGGTAAATTTAATATAGTATAAAAATAAAGGTAATCCCAGCAAAAGACAAGCATGGAGCAGTCGCTGGAGTCACCACAGGCAGAGACAGAACATGTTTTGTGTCCAACAATAGCAGCGTACGTGACTTGAAATGCTCTTTCCTTATAAAACAAAATACCCACTGGTTTGGCTTATTAGTGCTAATCTTCAAAGGGAGAAGCAGTGCTGAGGTTCCTGGTTCAATTCAGAAGTTCAGCCCCGCTCTGGCAGCGCTGCCTTGACAAAGTGCCATTGTTGCCCACGGCCAGGGCCGTGTGTGTGAGGTTTAACCTTCTGCATTTCCCCTTTTCTGCTGCACGAGGAGTGCCCAGAGCCGCGCGCGGAAAAAAATGTCTCTGATGTGTGGTTTACACGTGAAAATGCTGCATTTGAACTTGCACTGACTCTGCCCAGAGTGGATCGGGTTAAATGGACTATTACAATGGCGGGAGCTCATCTGGAACTAATAATTTTTGAGGCCACCAAAAAGTAAAAAAAAAAAAAAAAAAAAAGGTGGGGGGAGGAGGAGGAGGAGGGATCCTTTCGAGTTTGGTGGCCAGTGACTAAAGCTTCTGCTGCCATCTACTGCACATGGGTGGCAGTAGGACCAGCTGGGAACTGCTCGCTTTGGACTGAACTGGCCAAAAAAACAGGTTAAAAAGTGAATTATCAGTTCTGGCACAGGCAGAGCTGCTTCTCAGCTCTACCCTCCCATAGGTGTACCTGGGGTCTGGCTTGGGGGGTTTTAGGACCAGTGGAGAGCATCTGGTGGGGCTGTGGAGAGGGAGAGGAGCACAGTGCTTTAATCGCTGCAGGTTTTGGGCTGTGCCCTTTAGTTTTGTCCCCCCATGGCATTGTACCCCCATGGCTTTGTCACCCCATGGCTTTGTCACCCCTTGTCACTGTCGCCCCTCGCTTAGGATTCCCCACCACCACCACGGCAGAAGTTTTTGGCTCTGGTTTTGGGCTTTGAGAGGAGCACTGACAAACCCCGATCCTGGGCTTTGGAGGGCACTGACAAACCCCTAATCCTGGGCTTTGGAGGGCACTGACAAACCCCCAATCCTGGGCTTTGGAGGGCACTGACAAACCCCTGACCTGGGCTTTGGAGGGCACTGACAAACCCCTGACCTGGGCTTTGGAGGGCACTGACAAACCCCTGACCTGGGCTTTGGAGGGCACTGACAAACCCCTGATCCTGGGCTTTGGAGGGCACTGACAAGCCCCTGATCCTGAGGTTTGAGAGGAGCACTGACAAACCCCTGATCCTGGGCTTTGGAGGGCACTGACAAACCCCTGATCCTGGGCTTTGGAGGGCACTGACAAACCCCCTGACCTGGGCTTTGAGAGGAGCACTGACAAACCCCCGATCCTGGGCTTTGGAGGGCACTGACAAACCCCTGATCCTGGGCTTTGGAGGGGCACTGACAAACCCCTGACCTGGGCTTTGGAGGGCACTGACAAACCCCTGATCCTGGGCTTTGGAGGGCACTGACAAACCCCTGATCCGTGGCAGTGAGGAGGGGCTCAGCACGGATCCCCCCGCAGCACGGGTGAGCCACATCTGGTTTGTCTCAGCACGGAGCAGCCGGGCCCCACCCGCTGGAAGCGGCTCAGGCATTACCGTGCTTGGCCAGACAATAAAAGCAGCATTTATTTATGATGGCTGGACCCTTAGCAGGTCACTGGCACCGTCTCCAAGGGCGGTGCATTCGGATCCCGCTCTGGATTTTCCCTCTTCCCATCTCTCCAGGCTGCCTGCTATTCTTTGTGCCTGCTCTCCCGGGAGATCTGGGCTTGGAACAAACATCTCGCCATCCCTGTGGCTCTTGGTTGCGAGGTTAAATAAGTTTAGGAGGGAAAAGTACATTTGGGGATGGTGTTGATGCAGAAGAAGGAGCCAAACATGCTATTGTTTTCACCAGCTCTGAGCCTGCCGTGGTAATTTGCAGGGGACAGAGACAGGCTGGCTGTGGGTTCCACACAGCTACTGCAGAGTGGAGCTGGACAGGAAACCAAGCTGGTCCCGTGACTGAGCACACAGCTGGGGTTTGGCCTCCAGGCTTCTGTTCCTGGCTTTCCGAGGGATCCTGAGAAAGCCCTGGCAGGGAGGAAGGAAAGCTGGGTCACTTCAGAGCCAGGCTAACCCCAAAAGAGGCCAGCAGCCTCAAAGCTGGGGTGGGGAGGGCGTTGGGAGAGGAGCTGTGGCTCTGCTCTGCACAGAGAGGTGCTAACAAAGAGGAGATGTTTGGCCAGGGCTCCTCTGCAGCCTGCAGGGTGTGTGTGCTTCAGGAGCTGCCTGGCTGCAGGGGGGATGTTCTCACCCAGATCTGGGTTGGGATTCGTTTCACGTCGGCTCTGGTGTCTCACAGTCCCGAGGCTCGGCGTGAGGCAGTCGCCGTTGAGTTCCCGTTATAGCAAAGAGAGTCTGACCTATTTTGGGATGAGGGAAGCACTCTCTGAACTGCTGCGCCTCGTCTTGGCTGCAGAGGAGACCTGGAGTGACCCTCTCAGCTTGGGCAGGGATGGATCCTGCCTGCTGTGAGCCCAGGAGGAACCTCCAGCCTCTTCTCCATCTTCTCGTTACCCTTTGGGATCTCTCTCAGGCTTGGGGAGACACAAAATGCACAGGCAGCCATTCTCCCAGTGCACAAAAACGATTGAGAAGGGCTCACTCAAGCCCCAAACCTCCATTCAGGTTCCGAATTCCTCCTTGGAGGGTGTCTGCTTCCCTCACCAGCTACAGAAAGATCCAGGAAAAATAAACTTTCTCTTTTGGCCAGGCCAGCCTGGAGATGAGAGGTTTGGTGACATAAATGTCACTTCTTATCCACCTCTGCCTCAGGTCCTCCACTCTAAAACATTCCCCTCGTGTGCAGCCAGTGTCAGGTTGTAGCTTCAGGATGAATCTCATCACCTCCTCCTCACTGAGTGTCTTTCCTTTCCCAAACTGCTGTCCAGTTCCTTTTTTATGACCCTCCATCACCCTGGGATTCTTTCCAGCACAGCCCCATGCAGGTGCTCTGAAAAATAAGAGGTCAGGTCTACTCCCTAAATCAATCCAGGTCTGCAGAGCCTGGGGAGAGAAAATCTTCTGGGCATGACGTCAGCCCAGCTCTGAGAGTTTGAGTTTGTGTGCTTCTGGATGCCTGGAATTTACAGGAAAGAAATAAACCTCACATGCTGGAAGATGCCATTTTTCTTGCATCCCACACTTGGCAGGTTGGGAGGTTTGTGGTGGGAGCCAAGACGTTGATGGTTAGCATGAATCTTTCCTTCCCACAGACCTGCTCTTCCTTCTTTCCTTCCTTCAGCTGGGCTATCTGGGAGCTCTTGGCTCCTCCATCCCAAAATCCAGCCTGAGTTCTGCTGTGAAATATCCTCGGTTATTTCATCTTCCCTGCTGAGAAAGGCTGAACACAATCGTTCAGGAGTCTGGCACGAGCACTGGTGCTGCTTGCTCAAAGGGGGAGCAGTGAGCCAGAACTTCAGCTGCTCTCAACATCAGGGCCCATCGATTCTGTGCAAAGTTAACCCGTGGTGGGAAGGGATTTTTTGCTGTATTTCCACCTGGTTTCCTCACTCCTGCAGGCAGGATCCAAGCTTCCCCCTCCCTGTGGCTGCAGGAAGCAGCCCCTGATGTTGTTTGGGGGAAAGAGGTGAATTTTCATGAGTGGCAGAGTGAGGGGAACCTGGGTCCAGCTCTCAATTTTCCTGATCCTCATCGCCCTTGTCCTGTCACTGCTGTTTGATCAGGAGCACTGAGGGGATGGGAACGGATTCACACTGACCCAGGGCAGGGTTGGATTAGATATCAGGGAGAAATTCCTCCCTGTGAGGGTGGGCAGGCCCTGGGTTGGATATCAGGGAGAAATTCCTCCCTGTGAGGGTGGGCAGGCCCTGGGTTGGACATCAGGGAGAAATTCCTCCCTGTGAGGGTGGGCAGGCCCTGGGTTGGATATCAGGGAGAAATTCCTCCCTGTGAGGGTGGCACAGGGTGCCCACAGAAGCTGCGATGGGTTTGTGCCTCGTGCTCCATCCGAAGCTCCTCCAGGAACTGCAATCTTCCTCTTTTACGGGTTCTCATCATAGTGGGGAAAAATGTTACAGGCAATAAAAGCTTAGGGTGGAAATCTTCCCTTTCCATAGAAACCTGCAGGTTTTGGTGGGAGAGGAGGCAAACTTTTATTCCATTAAAGTTTTCTCAGTGACAGCACTGAGGCTTCAGAGTCACGTCGGTTCCTCCAGCAGAAATTGGGTGCCTCGGAATGAGGTGGAGCTCCTTGTACCTCCTGGGGGGAACAATCCATTCCAGCAGCACTAGGAAACAAAAATCAGCTTTATTCAGGACCGAGGGAGCAAGGATTCACTGTTTGTTAACGTTGCCTTAAGCTAAATGTTAATGAAGTGCAACACTTAAGATGCTGCACGCCTCAATTACGTCCACCAAGATCACATGTTGCCTTCCCAATTATCTGGGCTGGGAAATGAGGGCGTGTGAGGAGGCTGCTGCCTGCTCATTACCTTGCCTGGCAGCAGAAATCCTGCTGCGTTTGGGCTGCTCAGGTGCGGGGTGTTCCTGGAAATGGGTTTTGAGCACGGAAAATAACGCCTGAGGTGGTGCTGTGCAAGCGTGGAGGTGAAGCTCGGACAGGTTGGAGATGGCGTTTGGTGTCTGGGGGTGTTGGTGACCTTGAGGGAAGGGACAGGCAGACGTGACTGCCTTAGGAATGAGGGTGGCACCTCCCAGGATCTGCACCAAGCTCCGTTTTCCTGATTCTCATCGCCCTTGTCCTGTCACTGAATTGATGGGATGGGAACGGCCTTCAGACTGACACAGGGCAGGGTTAGATTGGATATCCTGGAGATTGGATATTTTAGATTGGATATATATATATTAGATTGGATATATATAGATATATTGGAGAAATTCCTCCCTGTGAGGGTGGGCAGGCCCTGGCACAGGGTGCCCAGAGCAGCTCCATGTCCCCTGGAATTGCCCAAGGTTGGATGAAACTTGGAGCAACCTGAGATAGTGGAAGGTGTCCCTGCCCATGGCAGGGGGTAGAAATTAAATTATTTTTAATTTCTAATTAATTTTTAATTTTTTTATTTTTTTAAATTAAATTATTTTTAATTTCTAATTAATTTCTAATTTTTTAATTTTTAATTTTTTAATTAAATTATTTTTAATGTCCTTTCCAACTCAAACCATTCAGTGATTCAATAATCCTGTTAGGATTTGTAAAACAAAATTATGTTCAGAAAAAAAAAGCTACTTTTTTCCTGCACTAGACACGCAGATGCTGGATAATTTCAGAACACAGAAACTGGTTTGTTTACCCAATCCATTTTTTATTATTATCATTAAGTGGGGAAAGAAAATGGACAGACAAAAATTCCTTCAAAAATGTGCAATAATACACAGCAGAAATCAATGAATGAAAAAAAAAACCAAAACAACAACCAAACAAATAAAGGACACAGAGTAGCAATTCAAATAGTACAACATCAAACTTCACTTGAAGAACCTGATTCAAAGGCGACACTACCTCTATTAGAGGCTGGCTGCTTGTGGACTGACGCAGGTTTGTAAGGATTAATTAGAATGTTGCAGCTTTTTCCAGGAGCAAAGATGCTCTTGGGGTCCAAGACTAGCTGAGTTATTGCACCATTTCCCTTCTCAAGTCCATTTGAAGGAGACTTGAAAGCTCTTTCAGAAAAGGTTAATTTTTTTTTCTGAAAAAATGACATTTTGCTTTTCCATCAGCGAGCAGGTGAAGCTTGTCATTAAATACACTCTGATTCCAAGCATGGAGGTGCTCCCACTGAGCTGTGCCCTGCCAGGAATGGGAATTGTGCTCAGGGAGGGTTCCCTTGGCTCAGCTGGGATTCCCTGGTGGGTGATGTGAGGGTTTTGGTGACTCTGTGAACAGGAGCAGTGAAATAACGTGGTGGCCACCAAGGTGACCAGCAAACACAAAGCTCCTTTGGCCATGAGGCCACGAGACCTGGGTGCTGGCAGCCAGCTCTGCCTGTCTGCTCTTCCCTCCTCTTCCCAGCTGGCTCTGAGCCCCCAAACATCTCCATAACCTGATCTGTGTCCAGGGAAAAGTGGCTTTTCCCAGGGCTGAGCTGTCTCCTAACGCTTTGTCCAGGTGGGAGCGCCTGGAGCAGGTTAGGGCAGGGAGAGTCGGCTCTTCTGCACATGAAATACCTGCAGGCCGGGGTTTTCTCCCCAAATTTCACCCCTCTCTGAAATCCTCTCACAGTTTTCCTGGGGTTCAGGCCCTCAGCCAAACCCCTGTTCCAGCTGCTTCCTGCATGGGCGCTGCTCTCGCTGGGTTCAGGGAGATTTTACAGGGCTGGTGTCGCAGACACCTTTTATGAAAAATCCTTTCCTTAGGAATTTTTCCTCCTGAGAAGCTGAGAGGCCTCAGGAACAAAATGTAAACAATGGTTATCTGCTGCTGTGGAATGCAACAGGTGCATCTGTGATTGGTCTCATGTGGTTGTTTCTAATCAATGGCCAATCACAGCTCAGCTGGCTCAGACAGAGAGTCCGAGCCACAAACCTTTGTTATCATTCCTTCTTTTTCTAGTCTTAGCCAGCCTTCTGATGAAATCCTTCTATTCTTTTAGTATAGTTTTAATGTAATATATATAATAAAATAATAAATCAAGCCTTCTGAAACATGGAGTCAGATCCTCGTCTCTTCCCTCATCCTCAGACCCCTGTGAACACGGTCACAGGCTGGCAACCCACAGATGGGATTTATTCAGACTGAAAAGAGCCTTTTATTGACCTTTAATAGGTCTCCAGCCTGGGAAATGGTACTTCCTTGTCCTTTCTTGTAAAAACCAAACCCCCAACACAAAAAAGAAAACCTCACAAAAAACCTGAGCCAAAGCAAAAGAAGCCTCACGGTCCAAAACCTCAGATTTTTGTGTCCAACCTTAGTCTTTTGTTCAAATGGACTTGAGAGTACTCATGGGCCTCTGAAATGGGTGCA
Source organism: Camarhynchus parvulus (assembly GCF_901933205.1). NCBI lineage: Eukaryota > Metazoa > Chordata > Aves > Passeriformes > Thraupidae > Camarhynchus > Camarhynchus parvulus. The sequence continues at coordinate 2,869,271 of NC_044594.1, read as the reverse complement.
AACACAAATTAACTGGTGGAAGTTCCTCCTAACCAGGGTATTTTCCATACCCATTTCTTGTTTTCCATACATTTTACTGGGATCCTATAAAGCAAACTCAAACCACCTCCCGAAATTTAGGGTAGCAAGTCATGTCACGTCACGTAAGGCTACTGAAAACAAAACCAGAACAAAATATACATCCACATCCACGTTCTATATGTACAGCAGAACCCTCCCACCCCCTGCATGTCTCCGTGAACAAGATTCCGTGCTTCAAAAGTTCATAAAAATATACAATTTAGCCCAGAACTGCATGGGTTTCTCCCCACCTGGAGCCCAGACTCCTCTATCTCTATATATAAAATACACTAGCCCTGTGAAAGTTGCTTTGCTGAGAGCACAGTGGTGATTTTTGCAGTGAAGGGGAGGGTTTGGGGACAGCTCTGAGTGGCTTTGCAGTGTCCCCAAACCCCTGGGTGACTCCACAGAGGGTTCTGCTCTGCCCATGCTGTGTTTGGGAGTTAGATTAAACCAAAAGTGCTGGGTTTTGGGTACAAAATGCCTTGTTCTACACGAGTGTCCCCAAGCCAGGAGCCTTTCAGAGTGGCCAGGAGTGACCTGTCCCCCAGGTGATGCTTGGAAATCTCCAGCCCAGGGATTTCTGCAGGATATAAAGTGGTTAAAAGGGTCTCCCTTGGCATCTGGCTAGACAGAGAGGGGCTAGACTCTAAATTCTGCTCATTTTACTGCAGCAGGATTTACCCTGGGGGAGTAAAACATCAGAATTTAACCCCTCCTAGCCCTCACCAGAGAGGCACCAGATTTTGGGATGCTACATTGTAATTTTCAGTTATCTGTGCTAAAAGTGTTACTTTATAAAGAAGGGGTTAAATACTCTTTTTCTCTGTTTTTAGGCTTCCTCTCCTGCATAAAATCTTTTGATTTATGTTTTTGAGGCTGGCTTAGCCTCTGGGTCAGAGTCTGGTCTCTCTGTGTAGCTGTAACTCCAGGCAAATTGAGCTGTGTGTACTGGGTTGATTTTCCTCAAAAATTCAACTCCTGAACAGCACCTGATCCACTGACAAGGTAAAAATATTGCAACTCTGTGAGCTTGCTGCTACTTATAAAAATCTGATTCCAGTTTGGTCCCAGCTTTGGTGGGGAGGAAAAAAAAAATCTGTCACCAGTATGGGAATGCTAACACCAGTAATTGAAAATAGAGTCAGTATTTCTCTAGAGTATCAAACCATCCAGACTTCAACTTTTTTTTTTAAATACATTTTTCTATTGTGAAATTAAACGGATCAGTCACGTATCAAAACATAGCTGGCCTCTCTCGTTTCATCTGTAGGAAGACTGCAATTATAACTCAATTTACACAGCAAAAATACCTTTTGTTTTTCACAAAAACAGTGTGACAAGACAGTGTGCTGCATTTCCTGGTGAGAAGTTTTGCATATATCGAGCACAGCCAGGGGAGAGCCCTGAACATCCTCTCCTGTCGTGCCCCTGGGTTGGCAGGTAGTGGTGAGGTTCACATTTTTTGGTGAAATTCACATTTTGCTGTCACAAAATCAAAGCTCCAAACAGTGGCAAGCAGACTTTTTGCATTTGGCTCTGCAGCCAGTATTGTGTCTGCTGGGAATGTGAGATGAGAAAATAACATGTATATGTGTGTGTATATTTGTATTATTTCTAAAGCTGTAGGTAAAACTACAGCTGCTTTTAGGAAATTCTGATGAGGGAGCATCAAATCCCTGCTGTGGGCCAAATTAATTTAAATTTTCAGTAATTACTGCTCTGGGTGAGTGTGGAAAATCTGGATTTGCACATACTGGAGATTCCCCCTTCCATCCCACCACCAGGCTGGCATCTGAGGGAAGCTCCACGGAGGAGGAATATCCTGAAAATACCTGGAAAATGAGTTTTAAGGTGCAAGTGGCAATTTTTTTTTCCAGTGATGTTGTGGCTGTAAGTTCCAGATTAATCAAGCCCTGTGTGATGGGCAGGGGCAGCAGCAGGAGGGGTTTGGGCAGCACATCTTGGTGTGGGGATATTTTTCACTTCCCACAGCAGCAGGAAGCTAAAAATCACCCCTAAAAAAAAAAATGTGCTGCTGTACTTTAAGATTGCTCAAAGATTGGGTCTTTAAAAGGGAGAAAAACTCAGTGAAAATGAGGGTTTTTATTATCATGGCAAGGACAATAATGGGGATGCCAAGATACGACTGCCTTGCAAGATAAAGTGGCACATGTTCTACACAAGAATGTGTACAATGTCTGACGACTCTGGAAATCTGTTCCTCAGCAGATTTCCCAATAAATTAACACAACAAAAATACTTTCATATAAAACAAAGTCCAAAGGATTTTTTTTTTTGTCCTAAAGTAAAAGCAAAACCTTCAGGGACTATATTATCTCTCTCTACGTATATAATCTCCTGAATTTTTTCTTTTTTTTAAATAAATTTATTCTTGTCTTAGAAAAATAAAATGAGTAGCCAATTTAGTCAACGGAAAATATCTCACAGACTTAAAAGCATGCCCAGCAAGCATAGCCTTGTAAGACTAAATTAATGTTAAATCAAAGCAATTTGTTACTCAACCAACCTAGTCTGCAATTCACAGTTGATTACTACAAAGTGTATTCTTAAAATTATTATTATTTTTTTTCTTTTTTTTGGCCCATATAAAAATAACGTATTGCAACTCAAAGTGCATTTTTAAAATAAACAATCAACTATTTTTATCAAATAAAATATTTACACCATTTGGTTTTGTACAGTCAGAAATGAGCTTCAGGCGATGACCATGGGGACGTCGTCTGAAAATCCAGTTATCATTGGGGCTTCATCATCCTCATCTCCTGGAAAACAAACCCAAAACAGAGCTGATAGGAGGCACTTAAAAAATCTGGTTTTTATCCTCAACGCTTTAAAATCTGTTTTTAAGTGATTTGCATTGGAAGGAGGGGTTTAATTTGATAAAAATATTGGTTGGGGAAACTTCTGGCGGTTGGACTTGATGGTGTTGAAGGTCTTTTTCAGGTTTAACAATCCCATAATTCTGTGATTTGTACTCTGAGATCAAATCCATAGAGATGGTGATGCCAGAATGGCCCAAACCATGATAAAGAATTAATTCTTGCCCTGATTTCACATCCTCAATGCATTTTTAAGTGATTTGCATTGGAAGGAGAGGTTTAATTTGATCAAAATGTTCAGTTGGGATAACTTTTGGCACTTGATGATCTTGAAGATCTTTTCCAAGTTCAACAACTCTGTAATTCTGTGATTTGTACTCTGAGATCAAACCCATAGAGACTGTGCTGCCAGAATGGCCCAAACTGTGATAAAGAATTAATTCTTGCCCTGATTTCACATCCTCAGTGTGTTTTTAAGCAATTTGCATCTGAAAGAGAGGTTTAATTTGATAAAAACATTTGGTTGGGACAACTTTTGGCAGTTGGACTTGATCTTGAAGATCTTTTCCAAGTTTAACGACTCTGTAATTCTGTGGCGTGTACTCTATGATCAAACCCATAGAGACTGTGCTGCCAGAGTGGCCCAAACCATGATGAAGAATGAATTCCCTGATGTCACGTCCCCAGTGCTGTCCCCGGTGCCACCAGGGCCACGTACCCAGATCATCCCCCGAGGAGAAGATGGCCGAGCCCAGGCGCGAGCTGTAGTGGCTGTTGGCGAAGGCCGTGAAGCTGCTCTGGAGCCTCCTGTGCCTCATGTAGAGCACCACAAAGCCAATGCCCAGGGTCACCAGCAGCAGGAACAGCACGGGCACCACAATGGCAGCCACGTCCGTGGCCTGGCCCGATTTGGTGGCTGAGGGGTCTTTACCTGGTGAGGGAGGGACACAGGTGTTGTTTTAGCACATCCCTGGTCGCAACGGGACACAAAATAAAACAACACAGACACTGGAACTCCAAGGTAAGAAGAAGTGAAAAGAAGGGAAGTTTATTTCCTGCCTCCAGTATTTATAGACTTTCAAATGTGACAGTGGATTGGTGTGGTGGTGTTTGCAGGGGTCCCAGGATGAGGGAAGAGATGAGAATCTTGACTCCTGTCACAGACATGTTTTATGGAAAATCCTTTCCTTAGGATTTTTCCTCCTGAGAAGCTGAGAGGCCTCAGGAACAAAATGTAAACATTGATTATCTGCTGCTGTGGAATGCAACAGGTGGATCTGTCACTGGTCTCGTGGTTGTTTCTAATCAATGGCCAATCACAGCCCAGCTGGCTCGGACTCTCTGTCCCAGACACAAACCTTTGTTATCATTCTTTCTTTTTCTATTCTTAGCTAGCCTTCTGATGAAATCCTTTCTTCTATTCTTTTAGTATAGTTTTAATGTAATATATATCATAAAATAATAAATCAAGCCTTCTGAAACATGGAGTCAGATCCTCATCTCTTCCCTCATCCTCAGACCCCTGTGAACACCGCCACAGACTCCATGTTTCAGAAGGCTGATTTATTATTTTATGATATATATTATATTAAAAGAAAATGATATATTAGAACTATACTAAAAGAATAGAAGAAAGGATTTCATCATAAGGCTTGAAAGGAATAGAAAGGAATGATAATAAAACCTTGTGGCTGCTCACAGCCTCGACACAGGTGGCTGTCATTGGTCATCAAGTAAAAACAATTTCACATGCTGGGTAAACAATTCTCCAAATCACATTCCAAAGCAGCAAAACATGGAGAAGCTGAAGCTTCTCAGCTTCTCAGGAGAAAAGATCCCAACGAAAGGATTTTTCATAAAATATGTCCGTGACAGATTGGAGGATGAAATTTCCACCTTTCCAATGACAATGGACAAATCAAATTTCTCCTCGTCCAGAGAGGAATGTAAAAACAATAATTATTTACATAAAAATGTGTGAGAAACTCCAACACAAGAATGTAAACACCAGAAGGCTTAGAAGAACTTAGAAGAACAGGGCAATACATCCCTAAAGAATTTATGAGGCTTCCCTGAGTGTTTTTTTAACGAGGATGAGGAGGAAATTGGGACTCACCTGTTCCCAGCTCGTCGTAGAGAAGCGTGGCTGGCTCCCCACACATCTGCCCCCCGTACAGGCACCGTGCCTGCACGCTGAACGAGTAATTGTGGCCCATCTTCAGGTTGGACACCTTGAAGAAGTTCTCTGTGGTGTTGCCCAGGTAGGCAGTGATGTTCATCAAGCTGTCAAACATGTGAATCTCGTAGCCCTGAGGGGAACACAAAGCCCAAGTCATCGGCTGCGGAGGGCGGGTTTGCTCCTTCCAAAAGGGCTTGGAAATTTGGTTTTCCTCCTGGATCTGGCTTTGATGAGCCCTGCTGGGCTGTCAGCTGGGAGGGAGCAAGGTGGAGTCTCCTCCAGGAAGCCCTGCTGGTGTGCACTGACCTTGGCCAGCTCAGCGAGGAGAGATTTCTCTTCTGCCAAGTGACAGGATGAGAGGACACGGCCTCGAGCTGTGCCAGGGAAGGCTCAGGTTGGACACCAGGAAGGATTTCTTCACTAAAAGGTTTGTTAAACATTGCAAGGGCTGCCCAGGGAGTCCCCATCCCTGGGGGTGTTCAGGAAACAACTGGAGGTGGCACTCAGTGCTCTGGGCTGGGGACAAGGTGGGGATGGGGAACAGCTTGGACCCAATCTTGGAGGTCTCTCCCAACCTAAACGACTCTGGTTTGGTTTGTCTGGTCCACTCTGTCCTTAGCACCCACCCCAGCCCACCCAAGCACAGAGTCCAGGAGGGTGAGGGCTTTTTTCGTGCACTTTTCTCCCTGCCCATGCTCTGACAGACAGCATTTCACAGATTTTCTATCCAAATCTGAATAATGACAACTTTCAGAGTTCCTGGCATGGCAGGGCAGTGTCCTTTTCTCAGTCCTTTCACACAGGGGACAATTGTCCTTTTCTAGCAGGATAATTATGTTCCTAAAAGGTGACTGATTGGATCTATCAGCTTCAGAGCCTCAGCCATGACATGAATTTTAGTGAGCTCTTCCAGAGGGCTCACCAAGGACAGGATGGATTTCAGAGCCTGTGAAAGGAGCCTTGCACTGACTCTGCTCCAGGATTTTCTGTAGGACAGGAGGCACAGCAAAACTTACCCGGCTTTCATTGAAATTGCTTTCCTTCAGTGCCAAACTCTTCCAGAAAAGCAGAATATGGTCGTTTTCAGTGATGATTTTTAAGGCATCCGGTGCAGACAGGGGGACTGCAAATGGGAAAAAGTGGCAGGAGGTGAGGTTGTAGCACTGGTGGCACTTTCCTCTTACACAAATGGAGTGAATTCTGAAAGTTAGTGGGGTTTTCTAGGGATCACCACAATACTCTGCTTGGAAAAGGGATGTGCTGGAGGAGAGGATGCAGGAGGAATTTTTCACTGGTAGGGCTGTGATACTACTTGGTGATGTGTACACAGCCAAACTGGTGCCTTTCCCATTTATCAGGAGGAAAACACTGGATATCACTTGAGAAGCTTCCTCTCTGCTGCTGTTGTTTGGGGATGTAACCACCTCCCCTGGGAAGCCTCCCAAAATTGGGCTTTGCCTGTGGGAGAGGACCAAGAGCAGCAGGAACATTCCTGCAGCCTCCAGGCAGCTCAGGATGGGTGCTGTGTCCCTCACCTGTGTTGATCTTCATGCTGGATTCCTTGCTCATGTTTCCCAGCTGGACAATCACGTGGTACTTCCCTCCTGGCTCCAGTTTGCTTTATGGTGTACTCCACCGTGCTGTTCCGGCTTTTCACTTTGTAGATTTTATCTGTTTTCCTCACCAAATCTTTAACTGCCACGGCATAGAGCTGGAAGGGGAGGAAATGGATGGAACAAAATCTCATTTTCCTGCAGAATTTCAGCTAAACAGTTGTAGGACATTAGACAGGGCGGGTAAAATTTGCTTTAAAACAAGGCTGAGCTTTACAGAAAGCCTGGGGAGCAAAATTCCAAGCCTCTCTCTGGATCTCTGCCCAAAATCAGCATTTACTGATACAGAAAATCAGTATTTACTGATACAGAAAATTACTGATACAGAAAATCAGCATTTGCTGATACAGAAAATGCAGTTAGTGGAACAGATGAGAGCAGGAGGAAAAGCTCAGGTTGTATTTCTCGGTGAATCACAAGGATGCAATGCAAACCCCTGCCCTGTCAGAGTTTCCAGCTCTGCTGGGAAGGTTTATACCTCCAAAGCTTTGCTGTTAAAGTCTCTGGAGCAGAATGGGAGGGGAAAGCTTGCTGAGAAAATGACTGGCCTTCAATGGAGCGAGACCTGAGTGTATTCCAGCGTGGCAGAGAACAGAATTGGGCTTTGCTGAGGCAGGAGGCAGTGCCCCAGCCCAGCCTTACCCTCCTGGGCAGAACCAAAGCCCAGAAAGGTGTTTTGGCACATGCCCAGGGCTGGTTTTAGACTTGGTCAGCAACAGATATCTCAGACCTGGCTCTTTTTTATGTTACACTCCTGAGCTGATGGCCAGCAGGGAGGAAATGAAGATGTTGGAGATGTCCACACTTTGATTTTATGCAGAGGATAGACCCAACCTCAGGCTTTCTCCAACAGAAGAAAGGCAAGAATCTCTGTGTTTGGGGCAGGATTTAGTGTGCACAGGGCCAGGAGGAGGCTCTGTGAGGGGTTACCATGTCCTGGTCGGGTGAGTCGTAGGGCGATTCCCACTTGATGACGGCGAACGTCTTCCCGGTGCGCACGGCGTGCAGGTGGCGCGGCGGCAGCCGGTTATCCGGGATCATCTTCACCACCACGGAGTCAGAGGGGGGCCCTTGGTAGGGAGACACCACCCGCACCTGGGAGGGAGGCACAGAGGTCAGGGCAGCGCCCTGGGGGAGCCAGGGGGCGGGCAGAGGGAGGAGGAGGAGGACGGGAGCCCACCAGGAACAGGTACTGCTTGTCGCGCTGCACCAGCACCGTGGCGTTGTGGGCGCTGGTGGTGCTGTTGTGGGGGCTCCTGTACAGCTCCAGGAAGGACGTGGCGTAGAAAATTCCATAGACCTGAGGAGGAAAAGCACAGCAGGGATTGGCATGGCCCACAGCATCCCCTGGCTGTTGTGGGAAAGGGATTTGTAGGAAATTCTCAGAGTCTGACAGAAGGTTTACGTGGCGCGTTGTCACCGTCATATTTTCTGAAAAATCTCTTTGCCCAGGATTTTCTCCTGAGAAGCTGAGAAGCCTTAGAGAAAAATAAAAACAATAATTATCTGACTTGCTTCTCCTGTGTTTTGCTGCTTTGGAATGTGTTTGGACATTGTTTACCAACAGGTGGTTGTTTCATTGGTTTCATGTGAATTGTTTTTAACTTAATGACCAATCACTGTCCAGCTGTGTTGGGACTCTGCAAGGAGTCACGAGTTTTCATTATTATCTTTTAGCCTTCTGTCTGTATCCTTTCTGTATTCTTTAGCGTAGTTTAGTTTAGTATTCTTTAACATAATATAGTATCTTAAAATAATAAATTAGCCTTCTAAGAACATGGAGTCAAATTCATCATTCCTTCCTGCCACGGGGCACCCCACGAATACAACAGTGCACATCTGTGTGTAAACTTTGAGATAAGAAATGTTGAGTTAGAAATGTCATGGGATATGATGGATATGGTTGGGAGAGAAGTGGAGCTAGAAACAGATATTGTAGAGAGAAAGATGGAGCTAGAAACAGATATTGTAGAGAGAGAAATTGAACTAGAAACCGATATTATTGAGAGAGAAATGGAGCTAGAAACAAGTTTTTAAAGGATGGTTTTATAAATAAGACTAAATACTTTGGAGAAATGTTGAGTTAGAAAAGTCATGGAATAGGACAGATATTGTTGAGACAGAAATGGAGTTAGAAACAAGTTTTAAAGGATGGTTTTGTACATAAGACCAGATACTTTGGAGAAATAGAACTATGAAAGATGTATTATATAGGATTTACGAGGGGTAATTTTAGATTATTGGTTTTAAGGTATTTACAGTGTGGTGTGGTAAAAGTTGATAGGTTAAGAAATGCTTATAATGTATTGTAATTACGAAACAGACTTCTGTCAGACTTTGAGAATTTTCCACAAATCCATTTCCCACTGGCTGTCACTTTTTAGGGGCATGAAGCAAAGACCCTTTTCCTTTTGGACCTTTTTTCCTGCTTTTCCCTCTGTCTTGGCCAAGTTCAATCTGCCCACTTCCCTTTGAACTCCCAGCCCAAAATCCCTCAGCTCAGCTCAGGTAACAGCAGTTGATTCAAAGGCTGCTGGAGCATTGTGCTGTCTGTGTTTGAGCCACTTCTCACTGCAACAAACACACAAGAAGCCTTGCTTTGCTTCCGTTTAAAAGGCAGGAGGTTCTTTCCCTCATCATCCCCAACATTTTCAGGGCCTTGGAATTCAACCCAAACAAATTATCCTGGTTTCAGGGGGGTTGTGTGCTGCTCTGAGGCTCTGAGGGGAGGGTTGGTGCCTTACCACATTCCTGGGGCCAGTCCAGCTGCATTCCACGGCCGTCTGGTTGATGGCCTTGGCCTTGAGGCTTGGGGACACTGGCCTTGTGCCACTGGTCACCACGTGCACAAAGGACAGAGGGCTGTCCCCCAGCTCTGTCTTAGCCCAGGCAGAAATTTCATAGGGGGTGTGAGCTGTCAGATTGGCCACTGAGCAAGAAGAGGAAGGGGCACTGTTAGGTGAGGCACAGCACAAAGCATGGCAAGGGCAGGGTGGGAGCACGAGGGAAGGGTCAGCATCACAAACAGACAGGAGCCTGCCTCTCTTGGGCTGCACTTTCATGATTTTGCAGTCATTTCCTTAATACAGAAGCACCTAAGACTCTGGAATCCAACCCAGTCTCGCTTTTCTGTGCCTGGATGATTTCACATAGCCACACTGAGATTTTCCCAAACCAGAAATGTCATTACTGTGTGCAAGCCCAAGAAATCCTTGTCCTGTTTCTGCTCCCTTTGGCAGATTAAAAATGGAACAACAAACAAAACCCCATGTGATGAGAAAGGACCAGTGCAGCTCTGAGGGTAAATCCCAAATCTGCTTGAAATCTCCAGGTCCTCAAAACAGAGAATTTACTGCTTTGTCCTGTCCAGATTTAAACAGAATTGTTCAAACAGAACTACTAGTAGCAAAAAAGAAATAAAATAATCCTATAACCTCTCATAAATCCTTCTGCTTGGTGTTGACCAAAGCAACGCTTTCTATTTTGAGCAGAATTTACCTTTTTGGATGGACTTTTCCCCTTCTATGACCAGAGTCCTTTTTTCCTGCCTGTGGCTATCGAATGTCCAGTAGATGTTGACCACGTAGCCACTGACCTGTCAAGCCCAAGGACACAGAGCCATCAGCTCAGCTGATGCACACAGAGAACCAGGGCTACTGTCAGACCCCTGACAGTCCTTGCATTGTATTTTCCATCCCAATTAAGAGCCCCGGGGCAGTCTGGGAGCAGGAAGAAATGATTTGGCATGAAATAAATGGTAATTGCAATGCTTCAGTGGGTGACAGCTTCTCCCAGCCACTATTCACCATCTCCCCAGCTCAGATAGCAAGGGAAAAAACTCTTACCTTGATATTCGTGGTCATTTTTAGGCTGAAACTTATGGAGTCCTCACTGTAGCTCTCAATGTGGATGACAGGGGGAGGAATGACTGGGGGGAAAGAGAGAAAAGACCTGTTAGTACAGCACGAAGAAATAAAAATATTTATTGAGAGGGGACAGATAAAATACCGATTTTTGTGTTAAGAGCTCCCAGAACAGGACACCCCAACCTTGCCTGAGCCATGTCCTCCTCAGAGAAGACACTGACATCATTTCTAACTCCAGCACCTGAAAGCTGCTTTATCTGTGCCTTGCTCAGTGCAGACTGGAGCTGGAGGGGTCTGGGCAAAGGGATTTCCCTCTGAACTCAGCAGGGTGAGCTCCTATCCCAGGAAACAGCTCCTGCCTTTCCAAAGAGCTGCTGAGGAACATCAGGAGCTATCAGTGCCAAGCACTCATGCAAAACCTGAAGTCAGAGCTGTTTCTGTTCTTTCCACCTCTGTTTTTCTAACCATCAGGTGATTCACATTATCTGGATCCTGCGCTTTGAGTAGCCTGGTGTTTTCTTTCCCTTCTTTCATTTGACAAATCAGCAGACAATTTTGATGCAGGGACATAAGTTTGGATGAAAAACTTGGCATGAATATAAACGACTTCAAAAGGCTTTTCTTAAAAAAAAAAATGACAAAACAAAAAAACAGGTTGGGAAGGAAATTATTTACTGTGCTGTTTGAATTTATCTGCTGTGATGTTGTGATAGCTCTTGGGAGCTGTGGTTGTTTTTTATGGTCTAAACCTGCAGGAGGAGCCACAATAATTGTGACCTAAGAGGGAGATGGATGAGCCAGCATCCTTTTAGAGTGAGAGTGATGGAGTTGGTAATTTCTTGTCTATCTGGAGGCAGAATTTGGCCTACAAAAGTCTGAGGGAATCTGTCTGCAGCCTGGGAGAGAGGGGACAGGCTCCTGCTCAGTTCCAGGGCAGCACATCCATCCCCTGTGCAAGGAAGAGGCAGTGACCCCTCCAGAGATGCCACTGAACTCTGAGGCAGCTCAGGCTGAGTGAAAAATTCGCTTTTTACAGGTCAATTTTAACAGCAAAGCTGTGAAAGGCTCAGCAGGGAGAATAAAGGCCGGGGAGGTGGCTCTGGATGCTGCTGCTGGCGTTTCAGGCTGCTCCTCTGCCTTGTGGTCACCTTCTCTGAGCTGACCCAAAGAACAACATTTACCTTTGCCTTTGACCGTGGTGATGGACTTGGGTTCACTCCAGTTTCCCACCCCTCGGCTGGTTACTGCAGCAACCTTTGGAAACCAGAGGGAGAGGGAACATGAGCAACATTTTTACAGTGCAGAGAGGGGAGGTGAGAGGAAGGTTACAGACCTGGCGGGGCTCCTGGGAAAAGGACTTGGAAGCAAACAATAGCTTAATTACTTGGCAATAAAATGCTTAATGCAGAGATAAAGCCGACTGCTTAAAGTCAATTAAAGGAATCTGAGAGGAGGGAGGTGCAGCCTCTTTGCAGATAACTGCTCTCTGATGGGATCTTTGAGGAGCCCATCGAGATAAGGAGACAGGGACTCCAGGGGCCATAAAGCAGGTGAGAGGCACGCCAGGGAAGAACACGCAAGCCCTGAAATACTTCCAAAGATTCATCTGGGGATGAATTATATTGGGAAGGAATGCCATGGGAGGAAAGTCTCCAACCAGTTGTGAGAATAACACGGATTTGGAGGCGGGGATTCATCCCCCCTCGCAGTGAACTTCCCCAAGAACTCAGGAGGATGGACAATGGCAAATCACTCATTTCCCAGGGCTCTCTGTACAGACTTTTCATTTCCTCTCCTTATTACTTCTGTCTATAATTACCCAGCCTCTCCCCTGTGCAGACATTCCCCACAGGCAGATCTGCTTCTTTTCCCACTGATACACCAAGGACCAAATTTATCTCTGGCCCACATCCAGTGCAGTTGCAGTGACATTGGAATGGGCAATTAGCAGGGAGGATTTTGTAATCCAGCCTGGCCTTGTGGGACAAAGGAGCAAACCAAGGGCCTTGGAACTGTAGACATTAGCAGTGGTGGTGTGGGTTGGCATTAAAGGGCAGGGCTTTAACGAGATGGTTTTTTTAACAAGATCATTTTTTTAGCAAGTTTTTGGCTGTGCGGGGCTTAGGCCACTCAGGAATGAGAGCTCACTTAGAGTGAGCTTGGAAATAGTCTGAGAGGGAGCTTTGGAAATACTCTGAGAGAGCTTTGGAAATACTTATTCTGAGAGAGAGCTTTGGAAATGCTCACTCTGAGAGGGAGCTTTGGAAATACTCTTAGAGGGAGCTTTGGAAATACTCACTCTGACTGTGTAGAGAGTGTTGACCTGCAAGTTCTTGATCTCCGTGTAGTTCTTGGTGGTTCTGAGGGATGACCACTCCTTGGATCCACTGCTGCTGTATTCCACCTAGGAGCACCAAAACAAGGCTTGAGGGCTCAAAAATACCACAGGTCAGGGAGAGAGACCTGTTTATCTCTATCCCAGACCTGTTTATCTCTATCCCCCTGAGACAAAATGCCAGCAGAAAGAAGCACGACATCTCAGAAAGGGAGAAATTAAAAACTCCAGGGCTGTGGTGCTGCCTACAGCATTTCTTCTCCCAACTTGCCTGATGCTCCCAGCAGATTTCCTCCCCAAAATATCCCGTTCCAGGCCCACCCCCCTGCAGCTGGCTGTGTGCTGGTGTCCCCATGTCCCCAGGGGTAGCAGGACTCACGATGAATTCCCGGATGAGGCCGTGGGCGTTCAGGGGGGGACTCCACCAGCCCATCACCACACCCTCAGCTTCTCTCTTCAGGGACAGCTGCAGGTTCAGGGGAGCATCTGGTACTAGTGAGAGAAAGAGAAATATTAGTGACAGTCACAGTGGTGTGCCCAGAGCGTGAGGGGAAAAGCAAAATCTCCCTGAAAATCAGGACAAAGGGGTGGATGGCCCTTTCTCCCAGTCCAGGACAATTCTAGTTCTAGAATGTTCTGCCCAGGGAGGTGGTGGAGTCCCCATCCCTGGGTGTGTTTAACAAAGCCTGGATGTGGCACTGGGTGCCAGGGTTTGGTTGCGGTGTTGGGGCTGGGCTGGATTTAATGACCTTGAAGCTCTCTTCCAACCTGGTCATTCTGTGATTAATTCCCAAGTCCAAGGAAAGACCCTTTTTGTTCATAGCAGGGATATCTCTACTTTTCAGCCCTTTGCCCAGGATTTTTCCCCTGGGAAGCTGAAAAGCCTCAGAGAAAAGGAAAACAATTTTATTTCATTTGCTTCTTCTCTGTTTTGCTCGTGTGGAATGTGTTTGGAGATTGTTTACACACAGGTGATTGTTTCCTTGGATTTCTAGTGTGAGTTGTTTTGACTTATTGGCCAATCAGGGCCAAGCTGTGTCGAGACTCTGGAAAGAGTCAGGAGTTTTCATTATTATCTTTTTAGCACTCAGTATCTTTTCTGTATTCTCTAGGATAGTATAGTATTCTTTAACATAATATAGTATTATAAATATAGTATTATACTGTAATATAATATAATATAATATAATATAATATAATATAATATAATATAATATAATATAATATAATATAATATAATATAATATAATATAATATAATATAATATAATATAATATAATATAATATAATATAATATAATATAATATAATGTCATATATATTGTAATATATAATTATTATATTAATAATATCATATATTGCATACATTGTATATATATGTAATATATATAATACATTAATAGTATTATAGTATAATATAGTATTCTGAGAACATGGAGAGAGATATTATAAGAACATAATAAAGTTTTATAAATAAAGTATGTATAGTATTATGGTATATTAATAGTATATATTATTAATAATAATATAATTAATATACTGTAATATATGTAATAATTGTTTTATTTATATTATTATTAATAATATAATATTTATAAGATAATAGCTAATATAATTTAATTATATGATATATATAATATATTGGATATATATGTCATATATATAATATATTAATAGTATTATAGTATAACAGTATTCTGAGAACGCAGAGTCAGATGCATCATTCCTGCCTTGGCTGGGGCATTCCCTGCAAATAAAATTCAGCCCACAGCAGCAGAAATGTGGCAGGCAGTGGTGGCAGCAGCAGCTGTGCTTACGTCCTTCGGGCGCCCTCAGAGTGATGAAGTCGTTGGTGTTGTAGACCCTGCTCAGACACTGCACCTGCACCTTCACCTGGTAGCTGCAGTCGGGCTTGAGGACCTTCAGGACGCTGTTGGTTTTGTTGCTGTGCGTCTCCAGGACCTTCCAGATGCTCTCACCGACCATCCTGAGGGACAGAGCCACACGCCTCCAGTCAGGATGGGCTTTTTCAGCATAGAACATGTATATTTATCCCAAAATATTGAACCATTTTAAAAAGTTGAGGCTCATTTTGGTAGTGCCACACCAGCAATTTGAAAAGATGCTGCTGGAAAGCCTGAACTAACCATGGCTTGGTGACTTATAAGCCCCTGAGCTTTTCTATAACTCTTGTGCTCAAATTTATTACCTTTGTTCTTGCTGTTAATGGTCCCACAAAGACAAGGCCCAAGTGGAAAAAACAATGAATATAACAACTTTACTGTCTGAGTACATGGTCAAGGAGGAAACCAATGCAATTTGTCACCAATTCCCTCTGGGTGCTCCTATTTTGTGTCTCTTTTGCTACCAAATATTACATTTTCCAAGCAGAACTTGATTAAGGAGCTCTGAATCTTTCAGACCTGATATTCTGTGGTTCTCTGCAGTAAACACAGGCACACCTGTGCTGATGCTTGTCCTCTTTACCTGCCCCAGCAGCAGGGGAGGGGTGATGTACCTGTAGTAGATGTTGTAGACACAGGAGCTCGAGGACATCCTTTTTGGCCGAGCCCACGTCAGGGTGACATCACCAGAGAAATCAGCTGTCCACTGCAGGTTCTGGACCTTGTACACGATTGTGTCATCTGAGCAGAGAAGGGGAAAGGGGAATTTACTGCAGGGAAACAAGCCCTGCGCCCAGGAGAGAAACAGGAGCTTTGTTTGTAACACCAACCACAGGGGAGGCAGGAACAGCGCTGACTCAAGGGGTGTCTGCACCACTTAAATGAGATGTGTGATTTACCCTGGGCTCACAGAGGGCAGCTCAGAGCAGGGATTCACCCCTGGTGCTCTTAGTTCTACCCAAAATATCTTCATGCTGCACCAGGCAAGCATCCCCTTTCCCCTAAGGAAAGATAAAGTGTGGCTGTTGATGAAATAATTGGGAATTTTGGAATTGTGTGAGTGCAAACTGCTCAGTGTCACCCTTCTCCTGCTGTGACCAGTCTGTGCTGTCCCTGTCACCCCCCAGGCCCTTTCTTTGTGTGTTTTCCCTTATCACACGTTGTGCTCAGCAGCAGGACCAAGCAAAGGCTGGTAATTCAAGTTTGGGGCTTGCCTGGACACAAACTCTGGCTGAATCACTGCTTGACCTTCACAGAGGCATTCAGGGGATAAAATCACTGTGGAACCCAGCCCTGCCAGGGCTGGGGGTGGGAGGTGCTGATCTGAAATGCCCCAAATCTGTGCCCTGCTCCCACCAGGCCACTCCCTGCTCTCTCTCTCTATGTGCCCAAATCCCTCTGTTGTGGTTTGGCTCTGCTGGGGTGCTCAGCTTTGGTGCTGAACAGAAACCAAGCAGAGCAGGGGCAAATTGCTGCTGTTTTGCTTTCCCTAAACAGCTGGAATTAAATCCAGCAGGCATGTGGGGCCATGGACAGCACGGCAAGGCAATTTTTCCAAGGGAAAAGAAATGGTTTTCCATTGGTGTAGCAGCTGAGTTGTGCATCTCAGCAGCTCCTTCCCCTTCCCCCTCCCCTGAACCTGCTAGCCTCTCCCAATCAATATTTAATTAAAGAACTAAACCTGATTGATGCCCAGCCCGCCCAGCAGTTCTGTGGGGGAGCTGCTGAAGCTCATGGCTGGCTGGAGGCAGTGATCAATCCCTGCTATCAGCCCAGGGTGGGCTCTGTCCCTCTGCCCCCACAGGGCCACCAAGGGACAGCCAGGGATGGCAGCAGGGCACATGCCACGTCCCCAGGGTCACCTTGCAAAGCAGGGCAGAGCAGGAGACTCTTGTTTCACCTGTGGGCTGTGTAAAATAGCCAGCTTTGCTCCCATCCATCCTAAAATGATTTTTTTTTTCCCCCGGTGTCTGAGGCTGCTGGAAGACAAATTGTCAGTGCAGAAGCTGCTGGGAAGTTTGTCCCAGCTGGTGATAAATGGGTGAGGAGGCAGCTTGGACAAGAGAGGCAGATAAATCAAGGATGTTGTGAGGGCAAGGTCACAGAGCGAGGAGAGCACATCTGTGTGCTGACAGGGAGAGGGAGTGAGGGATGGGACAGGGCTGCTCTCACCTGTGCAGTTCCTCTCATCACTGCTGTCTGAGCAGTCCAGGTACCCATCACAGCGCTCTGGCAGCAGGATGCAGGCCTCCCCATCCTCACACCTGAAGCCACTGGGGCAGGACAGGCTGCTTGGAGTGGCTGAAAGAGGCACAACAGTTCAGGACTGCAGGCAGGGAAGTTCCCTCGGCAGCACTGGAATATTTGCAGGTGGCTGCATGTCAGGGATGGAGCTCAGGCTGATGTGTCACACTCTGGGGTGTCTCCTGCTGGCTGCACCTTCAGAAGAACCTGGAGCTCATCCCGTGAGAAACAACAACTGGACTTCTAATGGGAATAGCACCCCTTGGGCTTTTTATCCTTTTTTGAACTTTTTCTGTAAAAGATTTCTGTTTTCTGTAAAGATTTTTTTCCTACAGGGATTTCCCCAGCAATCAAAGCCTCCTCAGAGGCTTCCCTGCCCTCACAATTCTCAGGTTCTCTAGCTGGTCAGAGTGACTCTGAGATATTTTAGAAAGTCTCTTTTCTCAGCTCAAGACTTGAAGAAGGAGTTAGAGCTCTTCAGTTCTCAGTCTCAAGGTTGTTTATCGTTTCTTATCTATAAATTTTTTTCTCCTGTCCAGCCGAGGTCTGCTCAGCAAGACAGTCAGAGGCACTCTGCCCACCCTCAGGGCAGTGTTATTATGTCTTTATACTAAAAACTACATGTACAATATTTACAATTACTTCCCAATACCTATCACCTATGTTAGACACTGAGCTTCTACTCTAAACCAATCCCAAAGTGCCACCATCACACAGAAGATGGAGGCCAAGAAGAAGAAGGAGAAAGGCTGGACATACCCAGTTCCCTCCATCTTGCCCCCTGAACTCCTATTCTAAAAACCCCAAAAAATCTATTTTTTCACCCAGTGATAAATTCACTATCATGCTACTTAAACTTTTGTGGCTCGTAATTCTTCATATCAAGGTTGGTAATTGTTTTTTCCAAGGGCTAAATCAAAAGCACAGGGGTCTGGGGCTCTGTGCCAAGGTCTCTGAGCCCCCTGGCAGGGGTTTGAGCACTCCAGGGCAGCCAGAGGGATTTCCTGGGCTCTGACACACAAGGAGCTCCCCAGGGAAAGCTCCAGGTGTGCCCGTCCCTGCCCACACTCACGGCAGTTCCTCTCGTCGGTGCCGTCCTGGCAGTCCCTGACTCCATCACACCTCTTCCAGTTGGGAATGCACTTGTGCAGCTGCTGGCACTCGAACTCGAAGCGGCTGCAGCGCCCCGGGAGCGCGGGGGACGTGGCTGTCGCGTTGGGTCCTGCACACACACAGAGACAGGAGAGCGCCAGGGCTGGCACCGCCGCCAGCAGGGAGCAGCGCTGTCCCCAGGCCCGACTCCACTAGATGGCAATCTCCTTCCATCCAGCAGGTGACGGGCATGACGCCTTGGCCATCCTCTCTGCTGACTGCAGCGGGCTCGAAAAGCCTCTGCTCTGCTGGGAATGTGTGGCCATTATATTTTCTGAAAAATCCCTTTCCTTAGGATTTTTTTCTCCTGAGAAGCTGAGAGGCCTCAGGAACAAAATGCAGACATTACTTATCTGCTGCTGTGGAAAGCAACAGGTGGATCTGTGATTGGTCTTATGTGGTTGTTTTTAATTAATAGCAAATCACAGCCCAGCTGGCTCGGACTGCCTCGGTCAGTCACAGGATTTTGTTATCATTCCAGCCTCTGCATTCCTTGCAAACCTTCTGATGAAATCCTTTCTTCTATTCTTTTAGTGTAGTTTTAATATAATATATATCATAAAATAATAAATTAGCTTTCAGAAACATGGAGTTAGAGTCTCTTCCCTCTTCCTGGGACCCCTGTGAACACCACCACAGGACTGTGCTGCTCTGGAGCGCTGTCCCAGCTGGTGGCACTGCTGCAGGGCGACAAAACTTTGTTTTACCCCGCAAATTTTACACCACAAATTAACCCCGCAACCTGGCCAGGCTCTGAAAGGGCAGAACTCCTTGCAGATGTGATCTGGGAGAAGGGAAGGGGTGAGGGAGAGGAGGGCTTACTTGGGGTGGGACAGGCCTCTTCATCAGAGCCATCAGAGCAGTCCTTGTAGCCATCACACACCCAGCTGTTCATGATGCAGGCGCCGCTGTTGCAGCGGAAATGGTTGGGCAGGCACGTCGGGGGGATCAGCGTGGTAATGGGATGAACTGGAGAGCCTAAAAATACACCAGGGACAGCTGAGCTGAGCTCCTGCTCCTGTGTAAGCTCCCTGCTGGCCGAGGAGGAGGCAGGTGAGGCATCACAACCTCGGTGTTTTTACATTGTGCCTGTAATCGGGATATCCAGAAATACAGAGTAAAAGGTGCACGAAAGTGCCCTCATGGGGCATTGTGGGGGCTGCGGGAAGGCAGAGTGATCCTTCAGCATGTCCCAGTCCCTGTCATGTCCGTGTCAGCGCGTCCTTACCCTCGCAGTCCCTCTCATCAGACCAGTCCCCGCAGTCGTTCTCCTGGTCGCACTTCCAGCGGTTGGGGATGCAGTGCCCGTTCCCACACTGGAACTGGTAATACCGGGAGCAGTTCGGGGCTTCTGTCGGGTTTTCTGGCAAGGAGAGGAGAGTCCTGTGAGCCACAGGGGCACCTCAGCACAGCTCAGAGGTGGGAGCACCTCAGGGAGATCACCTGAGCAGCACAAGCACATTTCTTCCTCTTCATTCCCAGCATTCCCACTCCTCCCAGCCCTCATTCTGTTGCTACCACTGCTGTCTGTGTTCTTTGTGGCCAGACACCATCCCTGATCTCAGAACCAGAGCAGAATCCACCAGAGCATGGCAAAATGGAGAAGCAAACCCTGCAGCTCTGAAATGAGGCTGCAGCTGCCTCGCCTGGCTGGGTACAGCTCCTACAGCCGCCCAGGGAACAGTGGTAAATATTGGGTTTGGCTGCAAACTGCCTGTCTGCTCAGGGCTGGGAGTCTGTGCAGTAAATACGGTCACAGAGGAGTTAGTCAAGCACAAGACGTGCCAGGTTTTCTGCAGGCTTCACTTCACCTGCCTGCAGCAGGAGGGAAATGACACCGATCTCCAGGTAGGACAGGCTGTGCTGTGCCACACTCACACACACGAGTGAGAACATGAGGAAGACACTGCTCCACGCTCCTGAAATGCAAAGGAGGCTGGAGCTGCAGTGGCAGGAGGCCTTGGGGATGCTGCTCACCACAGTTTGCTTCGTCCGAGTAGTCCCCACAGTCATCCATCCCGTCACACTTCCACACCAGGCTGATGCACACCCCGTTCTGGCACTGGAAGCTGAACTGGTCACAGGTCCGGTGGAACTCGGGGTCCTGGGCTGCAGGGAGAGGACTGGTGTAAAGATCAAGGGCTTCAGGAAAGCTTGAGCAGGAAGGAGCACGCTCAGGGCCAAGCACAGATTTCTAAGCAGGTCTGGAGCCACCTCTTAGGAAAGCTGGCATCCCTGGTAGCCTGGCTCTTGGCAGAAATGTGACATTGGTGACACTCACAGCAGCCAGAATAGCTGGCATCCCTGGTAGCCTCCCCAGGGCTCTGTTCCCATGCTGTGCCCACCCTCCCTTGGCAGAAATGTGACATTGGTGACACTCACAGCAGCCAGCATAGGCGGCGTCCTCGTCGGAGCCGTCGCGGCACTGGACGATGCCGTCGCACACCATGGAGTGGAACAAGCACTGCTGCCGGTTCTTGCACACAAAATCCATGTAGCGGGTGCACAGGGGCTCTGCAGGGATGGGGCAGGACAGGGGGACAGGGCTGGCACCTCTGCTGTCCCTGCAGCCAGCGGTGTCACCCACCGGGGGCTGTGCGGGTCTGAGCGCAGCTCAGGGCGGATTTTGGGGATTTACAGAGAGTTCCTGACACAAATGGCTTGAGCTGTGTCCCTGATTCTCACCAGATCACCCCTCAGGGTGGGCACAGGCACCAGGAGGGGTTTGGTGCCTCCCTGGCAGTGTCCCCCAGGCTGTGCCTTTTGCTGACCCACCAATTTCACAGTGGGCCCGTGACTGCCCACTAAGCCTCTCCCATTATCTCCCAGGGGAGTAAAGTGGCTTTGCTCCCATTTCTGGCTTGGGCAGAGCAAAAAAAAATGCAGCTTTGCTTTTTTACCTGCAGAAAGCTGGTTCAGACAGTACCTAATATGCTTAAACTACATGTTTTGGATTTTCTGGATAAAATAAGACAAAAACCTGACTTTTTGAAACCTTTTCCAAAACCTTTTTTTTTGAAAGTAAAACCTGGGTTTTGCTTTCAAGGGAAGGCGAGTTGAAGAAAGATATGTAACCTTAAGAACTGCAAGGCTTCTGAAGGACCTACAGTTTATATCAATCCATCTCAGCAGATGATAATTTCTTTCCAATGACCATTTCTTTAAAAACCTGAGATGCTCTGAAGGTAACAATGTCAAAGTAACCTCATTCAACCTAATCTGCATCAGATGCTCGCTAAACACTGCTAGCCACAAACAAATTTTGCCAGTTTGTCTCACTGTCAGTGATCAAACTGCTAACATAGTGTGCTGGTTGAGCCACTGGTTGAGGTTTATTGTCTGGTTTAGGTGCTGGTTTAGGCTCACTATCTGGTTTAGGTGCTGGTTTAGGCTCACTATCTGGTTTAGCTGCTGGCTTTGAGCCCAGGGTGTTGGCTGCAGCCTGACTGGGAGAGCTGCTGATTTATCTCCCTGCCCTTCCTCTGTCTGCTGCCCTGCAGTGTGCAATAATTCTCCTTAGGGTCATCCTGGTACTTCTCTTTCAGGTATTTCCCCACCTCAGCTGGGTTTTGAATCTGTTCATGTGGAAACTCCCAGACTATAGGGTCAGAGAATTCCTTCACGATTTGGCCCATCTCCTCCCATTTTTCGCATCACTCAGGATTTTCCACTCCTCAGGGAGTCAGGGGTCTCATCAGCCCATCTAGAAATCTCAGCCCTCATTCTAGAGAAGCTGCAGACTGTATAGAGGAAGGTTACCAGAGGAAATACCAGAAATATTCCTTAACATTCTGGGGAAACTGAACATTCTCCAATAGCGACGGAACAGATCCAGAGGAGAAGAAGCAAAGCAAAGGCTGAAAAGCTTCATCCCCTGCTCCTCCTCTAACAAACTGGGTGCCGAGCAAGGCACATGAGCTCATTACTGCTGCCAGCCCCAGAGCTGGGCCCCAGAGCCCCCCTGAGCCCAGCACCCACCACAGTGCTGCTCGTCCGAGGCGTCGGAGCAGTCGTTGATGCCATCGCAGTGTTTGCTGGTGGGGATGCAGCTGCCATTGGGGCACTGGAAGCCGTTGCACTTCTTCTCTGAAAGGCAGAATGGGGAGGATGTTGGGCGTTTTTTCAGGGTTTTGTTAAAGCTGTTTTAATCAGCTAAGAAAAGCCAGGGTTGCTGTGGTATTCACATGCCCTCTGAGACAAGCAGAGAAGAAGGGAAACACAATTCTTATCTCACTTGTGTTGTGCTAAAGCAGAATGCAATATGGGGATTGTTTACCCAAATTGAGGATGTTTTGTTCCTTTGGCCTATCAGGGTAAAGAAGTGTGTGTGTGTCAGATAGTATTAATTGATATAAACTATATAAATATAATAATATAAATAAAATATCATATAAATAAAATAATTATAATATTATATAAATAAAATAATTATAATATTATATAAATAAAATAATTATAATAGTATAAAAATAATTTATATAAATGATGTAAATAAATATTATATAAAAAATAATAAAAATATAATATAATATTATATAAATAAAAATAATTTATATAAATTATAGAAAATAAAATATTATATAAATAAAATAATTGTAATATTATATAAATAAAATAATTATAATATTAGATCAATAAAATAATTTACACAAATTATACAAATAAAATGTTATATTAATTACATAAACAAAATATTATCTAAATAAATTATATTGTATAAATAAAATAATTTATATAAATGATCTAAATAGAATATTATATAAATAAAATAATTATATTGTATAAAGTAAGTTCTATAAATTATCTAAATAGAATATTATATAAATAAAATAATTATAATATTATATAAATAAAATAATTATAATAGTATACAAATAATTTATATAAATTATGTAAATAAATATTATGAAAATAAAAGTATTATGATATTATATAAATAAAAATAATTTATATAAATTATAGAAATAAAACATTATATAAATAAAATAATTGTAATATTATATAAATAAAATAATTATAATATTAGATCAATAAAATAATTTACACAAATTATACAAATAAAATGTTATATTAATTACATAAACAAAATATTATCTAAATAAAATAATTATATTGTATAAATAAAATAATTTATATAAATTATAGAAATAAAACATTATATAAATAAAAGAATTATTATATTATATAAATAAAAATAATTTGTATAAATTATATAAATAAAATATTAATTATTTTATCATACTATACACATCCCTTGGTGTGTATAGCATGATAAAGTAATTAATTAGCCTTCTGATACCCATGGAGTCCTCCTCATCATTCTCTCCCCTTTGTCGGAGTCCCCTTTGATTTACAATAGGTTTTCTCTGCACTATGACTGCTTTTGGAGGGGCGGGGGCTCTCCCCCTGAGTTTGCCGCTGGTTTAGCTCAGTGGCTGTGCAGAAATCCCTCCCAGCCGTGGCAGAGCCCCCCACACACACAGGACACGTTACCACAGGTGGCAGGGTCCTCATCAGAGCCGTCCTGGCAGTCGGCGTCGCCGTCGCACGCCCAGCGCTGCGGGATGCAGTGCCCGTTGTGGCACTGGAAGCTGGAGGCCTCACAGGTGTGGTAAACTGCTGGAACCAGAGCAGGGCGACACCTGAGAGTGGGCTGGCACCGTGTCCCTGCTGAGCTGAGTGTCAGGCCACACAATGCCACCCTGCTCCTTCTCCTGCCCCAGCATCTCCCACCAGGGTCCCAGCACAAGCAGCCACCCCATGGAGCCCAGGCAGGAGAATTCCTTGAGTCCCAGTTTGCCATGGTCTTTGCCTCGCTGTGCCATTCTTGCTCACAAGCCTGCTGTGCCTCGGGGATGGCTTTTGCAGGGTAGAGACGTCCCAAAGCTCTCCCCAAAGTCAGCAGCCTCTGTCCCTTTGATCTCAGCCCTTGGGGTGCGTGGGCAGAGGTTACAGCCGTGGCACCGTGCCAGAGATGGTGAGAAATGTCACCGAGATCAAGCAAGGCTCGGCAGAGCTGCAGAGTCCCCCGTGCAGGGCAGGACAGAGTCAGAGGGAGCTTTTAATTAAGGCAAACAAGGCTCTTCTATGTTGCCAAAGCAAACAAGAAATACAATTCTCCCTGGGGGTTTTCCTTAGGCTCCTGTCAGGAAAAATATCCGCCTGTGGGGTATCTGGGTTGCAGCCTGGTTTGTGTTGTCACTTCAGAGACAAATCCTGCTCCTCAAGCAGGAGAGCGCTCAGAGTTATTGCGAAAAGCAGTGTTCAACTTAATTAAATGGCATGATCCTGAGTTTCAGGTTAGAGAGTGACATGCACTCGCAGATATTTCCAAATAGTACAATCTGCTGGCAGTAATATTCTATTAGGTATTCAGCATGAAATGTAATTATTTTAGATAAGAGCACTAATTGCAGCCCGGTGAAGTCAGACGGAATGTTCCTCAAATAATTGTGATCCTCTTAGATAATTCCAACTCGGGGCTTTACAAACCCGACACGCTTTTTGAAGTAGGTTCCTCTCCTGTAGTAATTCTCTCTGGAGAAACTCATACGAGAGATAAGTGATACCAATATAAATTAAACCTTCTTAGGAAGCCACACTCATGGAATACTAATGACCAGGATGAGCCCTGGGTGCTCCAGGCACAATAAATGCCACGGGGGGTGAGCAAAGAGGAGCTCAAAGACCTGAAAGGGATCTCTTAAATCCTCCTGCCAGAGCCCCAGGACAGCAGCTGGTGCCACTCTGTGTCCCAAAGGCTCCAGGCTGCTGCCAGCATTCCCAGATCCTGGTCCCTGCAGGCTCCTCATGCCATGGAAAGCACTGATTTTATCTTAAATATCCCATGTATGATAAATACAACCTTGGGTCTTTTATCTTAAATATCCCATGGATGGCTTAATAAATACAACCTTGTGTCTTTCACTGACAGACTGGGGCTCTGCCTGCTCTAAGAAGTTTCTTCTCATGCAAGCACTGAGGTTTTTGGTTTGGTTGATAGTTTTGCTTGATTGTTTCTAGTGGAAAAGGCCAGTGCACTGCTCTCTGTTGTTTTATCTGGTGAGAAAGAGGCTCTGTGTGGGTGCGCTAACCTCAGGAGGCTGCTGGGGAACACCATCACTGTGGTGGTGAGGAGGGTGGAGTGTTGTGACTTTCCACTCCAAACACACAGTGAGGCTCACAGGTCTTCCTGCACAGAGTAGGAACAAGGTTATTTCTGCCAGCCAGGCTGCTTTAATACAAGCTGTAAGTAAAACCAAGAGTGGGTTTTCTCTGTGGGGCTCCCTACTTAGGGCACGCTCTTTAAGGTTTTCGAGCCCGTGGAGCAATGAGGCTGCCAGAGGAGGACTAAAACTGCCAAACTAAACTTGCCAAACTAAACCTGCCTCTTCTTCACATCAGCTAACTGTGGAGAAGCTGCAAGAGTGTGCCTGTTTTCTGCACCTAATTAATGGCAAGGAAACCGAGTGAAAGCTGTGAAATGCTGCCAGTGCCCACCAGCCTGGTTGCTGCCTTCCTGCAACACAGGAGCTCTTCTTGCAGGAGAGCCCTTTGGCTGCTCAGCAGCCACAAAACCACTTCCCATACCACAGAGCTTTGCCTGTGGGTGCAACCTCGCAGGTAAAAAGCAAAGTTGGGTCACTGTGTGAGCATCTCAGCTGCCAGTGAACCTGGGGGAAGGAAATCCTTGGATTTGGAGCATCACACCAGCCTAAGGTGCTCTAACAAGCAAGGAAACTGAGGCACAAGACACTGGCTGATGTCTCCCAGGCTGGAAATAAAAAGTAGGAGCAGCAGGAGGTTCTTGAGCAACACCTGAGCACTCACCAGTGCAGTTTGCTTCGTCAGACCAGTCCCTGCAGTCGTTATCCCCGTCACACATCCAGGACAGACGGATGCACATCCCTGAGCTGCAGCTGAACTCATCATTCCTGCACTGGTGAGCTTCTGCAAACAAAACATTGGGCTTCAGGTCACGGGAATGCCCAAGGAGCAGAGCAGGGAAGCTGGATAATAATGGCACAGAAATCTCCCAGCTGGAACACGGTGAGAGGAAGGACCAACATATGGCCTCTCTCTCTTCTCCTGCCCCTCACTTCCCAGTACGTGATGGTGCTGGATTCTTACATGTCCCTAATTCCCAAATACCCTGTAAATGCTGGTCCTGTCCCCCATTTCTCATTCCCCAGCAAATGAGGAGGAGACAGCCTGGGCAAACAGGGGGATCCTCCCCTCCATCAGCCCTGAGCAGCATCCAGAGCAGGAGCAGCTCTGAGCAGCACAGAGAGCAATGGAGAGCAGCTGCCCACCCGTGCCCAGGGCAGGAGGGGCACTCACCACAGTGACTTTCATCGCTGTTGTCCCCACAGTCGTCCTCCAGGTCACATTTGTAGGACAGGGGGATGCAGGTCCCCGAGCCCTGGCAGCGGAACTGGGTCTCGGTGTCGCACACGGTGGTTGCTGATGGAGACGGGAGGAGGAGGAGGAGGATGAGGAGGAGAAGGCGGTGGTTAGAAAATGGTTGCTGCTGTACTGAGTGCAGGGAAGTGGAGGGACAGGGACAGAATCCTGCCAGCCCAGCCTGAGTTCCTGCTCTTGTGTTTTAATGCCATTTTTAGGCACTCCATGTAAAGCAGAGCGCACAGGGGTCAGTTTTCTGTCTGGGGATCAGGACTGAAACTCCTGATGTCCACTCCCAAGCCAGGGAAAAGGAAGCCAAGGCTGTAGAGCTGTCTGCTCCCCACAAAGGGGACTGAAACCTCAGGTGCTGGGACGAGACAGGGCAGCCCAAGCAGGGGAGAAGCTGGCCATGAATATCCAAGGCAGCATCTCTGTGCCAAGCTGGTGACCTCTCTCCAAGGAATGGAGAGGTTTTCCCACACCTGGAGCCATTGAACTCAAACTTGGACTCTGCTGACACGGAAATAAATTCCTCATTGGTACAAAATGGGCATAAGCAACCTCTCTCCTGGTCCTCCAGTGATTCCTAACTTCAAACCCAGTCCTTTTTCCACAGAGCACGAACCCAAACCCCTCAGGCTGTGCAGAGCTGTGGAACATCTGCCCCTCCTGCACACATTGGCTGTTCTTAACTTTGCTCAAAAGGGTGACCTCCATATTTAATGTCTGAATCTGATTTATTATCTCAACAAGAGGCCCGTGTCAGCACTGTCTGCTCTCTTTTCCTCACTGGCTGTGCCCTCAATTAACTTCAGAAGACAATTAGTGCAAGAGTTGGCATCAGCCTCACCAAACTTCAGACACTGATGCCTCATCTGCTCAAGGGGACTGGGACAAGACTTATCAAATTTGCTTTGGGAGTCACCAAAAACCTGAGTTACACCCCAGAGAGCCTCTTGCTCTCCCTGACTGGGAAAGGAGCGTGCAGCATCAGCTGAGGTGCCACCAGAGCAGACACCTGAGCCTGGCCAGGCTAAAGCCACCAGGGCAGGACACTCACGGCAGTTCTTCTCGTCGCTCATGTCCCCGCAGTCATTGTCATTGTCACACTGCCAGATGCTGTTGATGCAGTTCCCATTGGAGCACCTGTACTGGTTGGGCAGGCACGTGTTCTCTGGGGCAGGAGGGACGGCAGAAACAAGCTGGCATCAGGCTGTGCCTCCAGAAATGGGCCAGAGGACAGGTCACACCGACCTCTCCTGATGGCAGAAGCCACCTCAGCCCTGAGCAGCAGCAAGAGCCAGGCAGGACCTCGCCTCCCTTGATGCAGGACCTCACCTTCCTTGATGCAGGTGTTGTTCTTCATGGCGTAGCCGTGGGGACAGTCACACCTGAGCTCCCCAGTGGGCAGCACCGTGCTGGCCACCCCCTCGGGGCACTTGCAGCTGCGGCCGTTGTTGGACCTGGGCAGGCAGAGCAGGCTGCAGGGCTTGGTGATGCAGGCGTTCTGCCCTGGAGCAGGGCAGGAGAAGGGGACAGTGTCAGGGCAGAGGCACGGGAGCCCCAGTGTCACCTGTCACCCCAGAATAGAGACACAGAAGCCCCAGTGTCACCTGCCACCCCAGGATAGAGACACAGGAGCCCCAGTGTCACCTTCTATCCCAGGACACAGGCACAGGAGCCCCAGTGTCACCTGCACCCCAATAAGGTATTGAATCGTGATCAGCCCAGCTAGCACAACCCCATGTCACCTGTTCTTTTCCCCCAGCTCTGCAGGGCTGAGTGCTGAGGTCACCCCTAGGAATGCCCAGAGCCACCTCCAGGGAGTTTGAGGGCCTTTAAGGGACACAACTCATCCGAGTGGCTTTGGAGCTCTACCAAAGGGTGTCAGTTACACCCCAGAGTGCCTCTTGTCCCTCCAGTCTGGAGCCCTTCAGTGGTCTGGTAGCCATCTGGAAATGGGTATGAACAGCCCACGGAGGTCACACTGCCTTGGCACAATGCAGACAGATATTAAAGGAAGGCAGAGTTGGTACAGCACTGAAATCCTGTGGCTTTTTGGTCTATACAACACTTTGATGGAAAAGCCAGGATCTGACACAAACCATGAGGTGCCACCACAGCCAAGTGCCCTATGAGCTCTCTCTCCTGGCAGCCAAAAGCAGAATATAGCCCTGATGAAACTCATTCCTGAAAGCCTCAAGCCCTGCAGGAATGGGTGCTCAGGAAATGCAAGCCAGGATGGCCCAGTGGAAATGGGGAAAGAACACATTTCTAAATCCCAGGGAGGATCATCTGCATCATTACCTGTTGTCTTTCCTCTGTAAAAGATTTTCATATCCATGATCCCATTCAGTCGGCCGACCAAGATCTCCATCCTGGAGCCGCTGGTTTTGGATGCTCTGAAAATACTCAGCTGTGACCAGTCATTCCAGTAGATTTCATTCTGAAACACAGGCTTGGCTCTCAGTGTGAGCAGAGGCACCTCCAGGGCCGTGCTCATCAGTGCTACCTGCACTCATCACCCTAAACACTGGAAAAGAGAGAGTGAAAAGTGTCCCCAACCCACAGGGGAGATGAAGAGGAAGGCCTGAGGTGGGATTTGAGCAGGAATGAGAGTGACAGAGTGATCTGCTGAGTGGCAAACATTGCAGGGCAGCTGCTTGGGAATGTTGGTCCTGGATTGGGCTGCACTTGCCTGCTGGTTTCAGGGATTTGTGGGAATGTTTCAGGGAATCAGACAGAGAGACAAAAGTGTCATGCCTGCTCCATACCACATCCCTATCCTCCAAATTCAGGGATCTGTGGGAACGTTTCAGGGAAGCAGACAGAGAGACAAAGTGTGCTCCAAATCACATCCTTATCCTCCAAATTCAGTGTGCCCCGTGCTCCTCCACCACCAACCTCAGATCCTGCATGCTACGGAAAAAATGACAACGAGGAGAACAAACCTTAAATACCGCAATGGCATAGGGGTGAGGGAGGCTGTCCAGGATCACAGATCTCTGCATGCCATTGAAATCCACCCTCTCGATCCTGTCCATGTAGGCCTCAGTCCAGTAGATCCAGTGGTCATCCACAGAAATGCCGTTGGGCCAGCGCACGCCCTCCGAGACGATGCACCCGGCCAGAGACCCGTCCATGTCACTCCTGTAGATGCCAGCCCTGGAGTCCCCCCAGTCTGTCCAGAACATCAACCTGGCAGCAGGCACAGAGGTTACTCTAAATCCACACAGAGCAGCTTGTCACAGACATGTTTTATGAAAAATCCTTTCCTTAGGATTTTTCCTCCTGAGAAGCTGAGAGGCCTCAGGAACAAAATGGAAACAATGGTTATCTGCTGCTGTGGAATGCAACAGGTGCATCTGTGATTGGTCTCATGTGGTTGTTTCTAATTAATGGCCAATCACAGTCCAGCTGGCTCGGACAGAGAGTCCGGGCCACAAACCTTTGTTATCATTCTTTCCTTTTCTATTCTTAGCTAGCCTTCTGATGAAATCCTTTCTTCTATTCTTTTAGTATAGTTTTAATGTAATATATATCATAAAATAATAAATCAAGCCTTCTGAAACATGGAGTCAGATCCTCGTCTCTTCCCTCAACCTGAGACCCCTGTGAACACGGTCACAGCAGCTCATCAAAAGGATCGGGGTTAGGAGAGGCAGAGGGTGGAATGCTCCACATTCTGCGCCTCTTGCCCGACATGCCTTTGAACAGGGAGCTCTGCAATTCTAATGAGCACCAGCAGCAGATTTATGAGCAGCACGGAGGCTTTTGAGCTGCAAGCTCTGTAGTGGGAGTGCAGCTGCAGGTTACCTTGCCATGAACTGCTTTGGTTTGTCAGAGCTTACATTCGCAGCCGAGGCCAAACCCCAAAAAGATGTAACTCGGATTGGGCTCTTGGATTCGAGCGCAGCTCAGTTTCTCACGCATCACTGCAGCTTCCCCCACTGACCAGACCAGTTTTACAGGCAGGAAAAGTTATGTACCGATGGATATGTATGGGCAGGAAGGAATTAACAGTTGGTGATCTGTGCTCTGAGGGAGTTGGTGCCTTAGTTGGGGATGCAGTGGTGACAGTGGGCTCCACAGGGCAGGACTGTGCTGTGCCTGTCCCCAGTTTCCCCTTGCCAGGCTGTCCTCCCTGAGGAGGACGTGGTGAAGGAGCAGCAGTTTTCCTTGGGAATAGCAGGGAAACACTTGTGTTGTTTCCTTTCTTACCCATCTCGGGGAACCAGAGCCAGGGCTCTGGGTCGCTCCAGTATCGAGGAGTTGAGGACAGTCAGTCTCAGGTCTCCATCTGGATTGGCAACCTAGACCCAAAACCAAAGCCAGGACAGGTGCGTTTGCTACTGGCACTGCTTGAAGTGACACAAAATCTGTGGCAGGTAATTAATTGCTCCTTAATAAAATATGCACTGCCACGGGTGGGCAGAGCTGTACCTCGATTTTGGGAATCCCAGCGTTGACCCAGTAGAGCAGCTGGCTGAGAGGTTCAAAAGCCAAAGCTTCCACTGTTTCCAACCCAGTGCTTATGATTATTTCCTGCCCAGAGCTGCCGTTGAGACAGAGACGCTGGGGAAAAAAATAAAAATAATCAGAATAAAAGACGAGGAACTGCCTGAAGCCTGAAAGGTCACGGGACAGCCAGCTTCGGAGGGGAGGAGCACCAGGACAAACATCTGCATTTCAGGGTGTGGATGCAACACCCGGGTGGCAAGGGGGTGATGCCTCCCTGCTCGCAGCTCACCTGGATGATGTCCAGAGTGACATCAGCCCAGTAGAGGCAGTTGTGCTCGTAGTCAAAATCCAGAGCCACAGCCCCCCTGAGCCCGGCCAGGGGCAGCTCCTCGCTGACGCCCGAGGCCAGGTCGTAGCGGTGGATGGAGTATCGGGTGGCGTAGAGGATGAACTCGTTCTCCTCTGCAACAACAATGCCTTGTTTAGTGGCCGGTTTTGGCTACTTGAGGGGCAAAAGAAAGAAAATAGCAGGTGTTTTTCAGCCCTGGTTTAGCACTTCGGGGAGGCAAAGGGCTTTTGTCTCAGTGGGATTAGGTTAATGGGAATGTGGTAATAGCCTCACATGGGGCTGGGTACACACTGTGGGCATTGTCTGGTCCAGGAGGAGGAGGAGGAGGAGGAGGAGGAGGAGGAGGCACAGAACCTGCCCTGACCCCTTTCGTTCTGCCAGTAAGAAACAAAATACTGATCTCTGTCGCAGACATCTTTTATGAAAAATCCTTTCCTTAGGATTTTTCCTCCTGAGAAGCTGAAAGGCCTCAGGAACAAAATGTAACTAACGGTTATCTGCTGCTGTGGAATGCAACAGGTGCATCTGTGATTGGTCTCATGTGGTTGTTTCTAATTAATGGCCAATCACAGTCTGCTCGCTTGGACTCAGTCCGAGACACAAGCTTTTGTTATTGATTCTTTTTTATTCTATTCGTAGCTTGCCTTCTGATGAAACCCTTTCTTCTATTCTTTTAGTATAGTTTTAATACAATATATATCTTAAAATAATAAATCAAGCCTTCTGAAACATGGAGTCAGATCCTCGTCTCTTCCCTCATCCTTGGACCCCTGTGAACACGGTCACAGACCTCCTCTTCCTTAAAAATCCCCAACATTAAAAAGAGTGGGAGTGATGCAACTCTGCAAGTCCTCAGGGACACTGGCCCCAGGAAATATCCCAGAGTGGGTTTTGTTTCCCAATGGAGCCGAATCCAGGTAATGGGATCCTGGTCCAGGACAAAGTCTCCTGGCCATTATCCCACCACCAGTCAAGTCCAATAATGCTATTAATGAGTAGAGCTAATGTCAGTAAGTAACTCTGGCTGTGCATCCCTAATGAGATTATCGGGAGATATGAAACAGATCCTGTACATGAAAGTGTTACCATGGAGCGAGCCAGCACGGATCCCCAGCCCATCTCTGGGAACACAGCACTTCAAAGGCCAGCCCGTGGGGACAGCAGGTTTACTTTGCAATCAGCAGGGCCCTTCTCAGCATGCCCAACACAGCTCTCCAAATAGCTCAAGAGGGCTCAGAGGGGTGAATAACGTGTCAGGAGTAAAGCTGAGTGCAGAGCTGGCAGGAGTCCCAGGGCAGGGGATGCTTCCCCGTGCTGTTCCACACCTGGAATATCTTTTGCACGCTGAAAAATTTTAGGGCAGTGCAGGGGAACCTGCTGCTGGTGGGTCTGGCTGCTCTGCTCAGCTCCCCAGCCCTTCCAGGAGCCCCTGCCCTGCCTGAGGCTCTGGAGCTGCAGCAAGCAGCAATGCTGATCACGCAGCTCGTGACGCCAGATTAAATTAAAGCTCTAATGAGCAGAATGCAAATAACTCTGGCAGCACAGGGGCACGGGACTGCTACAGTGCCTTGTATGTTCCAGAGGAGAAAGTAAGGCTGGGGAGGGTGAATTCTGGCAGGCACAGGTGTGAGGGATGAAGGTCTGCCCTGGTCTGGCCCCAAAGGGCCATGGTTCAGCTGCCCATGGTGGCTGTCTCAGAGTGGGACCTTCCTGTAGCTATGATATTTTATGAAAAATCCTTTCCTTAGGATTTTTCCTCTTGAGAAGCTGAGAAGCCTCAAGAACAAAATGTAAACAATGGTTATCTGCTGCTGTGGAATGCAACAGGTGCATCTGTGATTGGTCTCATGTGGTTGTTTCTAATTAATGGCCAATCACAGCCCAGCTGGCTCGGACTCTCTGTCCAAGCCACAAGCCTTTGTTATTCTTTCTTTCTTTTTCTGTTCTTAGCCAGCCTTCTGATGAAACCCTTTCTTCTATTATTTTAGTATAGTTTTAATGTAATATATATAATAAAATAATAAATCAAGCCTTCTGAAACATGGAGTCAGATCCTCGTCTCTTCCCTCATCCTCGGACCCCTGTGAACACAGTCACACCTTCCCAAGGGGACCTTCTCAAGGATGGGGGTGTCTTTGATCTAATTCCTGTCTTTCTGGTTGGGTTCAAGCCAGCTACAGCAAGGACATGACCACGGTGGAGGGGATCCTGCTTGCAGTCTGCCCCTGAGGGCTTCAGAGGGCTCTGCACTGTGGGCAGCCACTGCTCCTGACCCTCAGAAGCTCCGGCCACAGGACAGGAGAGGGCGATTTGTAACCCACCCAGGCTCCTGTGTCACAGGTTTTGTCTGAGAGCCCTCTGGGACTCAGTGCCTGGTCCCTGAGGCACCAGCCAAAGGTTTTATGAATGGAGCCCTTGTGCCCAGAGCAGCTCCTGGTGCACACACTCACCCGCCAACGGGCACGGCACCAGCTCCCCCTCCAGCCGCAACTCGACGTCTCCACCCGTGCAAGTGTCCCCAGAGATCTTCCTGTAGCTGCAACACACAGAGCCAGGCAGTTTATTCCATGGAAAAAAAACTGTGAACAAACCACCCTGTGCAGCCAGAACAAGCTGTGGTGTTTAATTGCCATGTATGTCCTAACACGCCGTTTGTTTGCTGCCGCTCTCGTGGGTTTTGTGGTTGTTTGGGGTTTTTTTAATCACCAGTAAGATAAATTGGAATATCAGGTTGCCTTCCCAAGCACAGCACATACCCTCGAGTCTTCCTGTAGGTTGAGCCAACAGGGCAAGGGACTGGTGGGTCATAGGGTTTCCCAGTAAACTCAGGGTCAGGGACACAAACTTCTAAGGACAGGTCATCGCTCAGCTTGAAGCCAAAATCACTGCAAGAAGAAGAAAGACATAGGGAGGGACAGGGAAAAGCAAAAAATGCAGCCATGCTATACCACGATCTATTTTTGCATAGAATTTTTAAGAACCCAAAGTGACCCTTCGTTTATTATCAGTATTTAGCTGCACAGAACATCTCCCAGCCAGACAGGGTGTTTCAAGAACACTTTGCAAATCAGCTTTGCCAGTGGCTGGGCAGGCTGGGGAAGGTGAGGCAGCGAGGCAGAGCTGAGGCAGCGCGCTCTGCAAAGCTGGCTGCCAGCCCCAGTGCTGCTGCTCAGCTGGCTCGGGTCACTGCTCTGTCTCTTGGCTGGTCCTGCTGGCAAAATGGGAGTTACAGTGTGGCTGTGCTTTGGAAAACGCTGTGGGGGAGAGAGGTTTTGTCCGTGGGATGCTGTAGGGAGCCCAGGGCTGAATTCTCAGGCAGGATCCCACCGGCCCTGCTCTCAGTGTGCTCGTGGTGAGCCAGACTTGGTCTCAGCATCAGACAGGAGCAGCCTGGTGTGAGCTCCACTGAAAGCCCAGGCCCTCAAAAGCAGTTTCCTTTCTAACCCCAAACCTTTGCATCAGTTTGCCAGAGCGTGTTTCCTGATCCTGAAAGCGGTGTCAGGATTGTGGGAATTGCAGTCAAAGGGCAATAGCAGCGCCAGCTGCACCCCTGTGGCTGCAGAATCACAAAGATTTTTAGTGGATCTCTGTCTGTGATGGGAAATTACCCATTCTCCTTTGGAAGGTGATGGATTAACAATACTTCCCTTTTCCGTGGAACCTTTCAGAGGCTCCCAAAAGGCTCTAAAGACATTAATTAAGTCTCATGCCCTGTTATTAATGAAAGGATGTTTTCAGTCTGTTTAGTTTCCTCTCTGCTATAAAATGAAGCAGGGACATTCCGAGCTACATAAATTGGATGTTTGCTCACTCGGAGCGATTGGTCACAGATACTTATCTTGGATTTACAATCCAGACTAGAAGAAATTAATTGGTATTTTACCATTCAAAGTCCTCCCTCGTACAAGAGCAGTTGGAGACCATGACAGGCCTGTCAAAGTCTTCCCCATTGAAGCAGGTTGCATGAGGAGTCCTCCTTTTGAAAACGGTTTTATGCCCCAGCAAACATTCATTGCCTCGCTCGTCCGAGGGTGACCACAGCTTGTAGTCATTCTCTGTGCAAGGGACCCCTGAGAGGAGAAACAAGGCTGGGGTGAAGAAAGGTGCAGCATTTGCAGCACACCACGTTTAAAGACAGAGAGATGCTGATGCCCCTGGGTACCCAGGAGTGCCAGGCGTGCTGGCATCCAGCCCCACACCACAGGAATGCCTCTTGTCCCAGGCAACCACAGAATGAGAGGAAGTTTATGTTGGACATCAGGGAAAAATTCTTCATTGAAAGAGGGATTAGGCACTGGAATCACCTGCCCAGGGAGGGGATGGAGTCACCATCCCTGGAGGTGTTTAAAGCAAGACTGGACATGGCACTTGTGCTGTGGTTAAGGTGATGAGGAGGTGTTGGATCTTTTCCAACCAAAAGTCTTTTCCCACCTAATTCATTCTGTGGTTCTGTGATTCCCTCCCCTCTCCACCCTCCCCTGGCGCAAAACTTCCCCTAAAGAGGAAGGGAAGGGAAGGGAAGGGAAGGGAAGGGAAGGGAAGGGAAGGGAAGGGAAGGGAAGGGAAGGGAAGGGAAGGGAAGGGAAGGGAAGGGAAGGGAAGGGAAGGGAAGGGAAGGGAAGGGAAGGGAAGGGAAGGGAAGGGAAGGGAAGGGAAGGGAAGAGAGAGCTCCAGCTGGGAGCGTGCGGCAGCACGCAGTGACAGGAGGGAGCAGGCAGCTCCGTGGCAGTGACAGGGAATCTGAATGAACTCGTTCTGGTTACCAAACAGATCTGTTCCCAACAAAATGTCAAGGGAATTGGTGATAAATTTTAGTCAAGCAAATTCCTCTGCTGGGTTTAACTGCGCTTTGATTAAAATGCTGCCTCGCAATCAAAGCTGAAATGGGTTATAAAACATTCATAGGCACAAGCCTTCAGAAGGAGGTTTTTTTTTTTCTCTTTTCCTTTTCAACAAATTCCTCAGTGAGGAGGGAAGGAATACAGGGAGAGCACAGGGCACACGGGTGCCTTCAGCAGCTGTGTCCACATGGACATGAGACACTCGGGACAGGGCGTGAAGAGATGCCCTCTCTCCAACCTGCAGAGCCACCCCAGAGATGGCTCTGCCACCCATCCCCTTACCCAGCACATCAGTGGTGTTGATCTGCAGGATCAGCCAGCTGTGGCCATTCTCTTTGTAGGAGCCAAAGATGGTGAAAATGGTGCTCTTCTCTCCAGGCTCGGTCAGGAGCCCGTACACAAACACCGGCTTCTCCGAGAACGTGAACACTTTCCAGGTTTCCCCTTCGTTTGTGCTGTACCTGCACAAAAAAGGAGATTGGGAGAGGTGACAGGGGCATGTCCTGCTGTCCTGCTGCAGGGCACTCTCTGCCATGCCAGCCCCTGTGCCCTGACACTCACTTGAGCTGGTCGGTCTCGGTGCCTTGGGCGATGGCCACCAGAATTCCACCGTGGTCACCCCAGGTGTAGTAGTGGGGTCCAGACAGTGCCTGGAAGAGAGACAGTGCTGAGGGGTCATCAGAGCTCTGCTGAGTGAAGGGAAATGGCGTGGTCAGAAACTCTGCCTGAGCCAAGCTAATGCTTCAGCCTCGGCCAAATCAAGTATCTGGAGGCACCAGAGATTCAAGTGTTTATGGGACACCATCTGCAGATGAGAATAGCCAGCCCATTTCCCCTAAGAGACGTGTGTAAAGCTGCCCTGAGCCCTGGACTCTGCTCCTCCTGTGCTCTGTGCAGGGAAAGAATCAGTGGAAGAAGCACCATGACACAAAACCAGAGTCCATCACTCCTCCTCTCATTTGTCACCTCTGTGAGGCTTTCCTGACACCCAGCAGTGACTTGTGGCCATCCCAGGACTGCAGAGAAGCTGGCCCTCAGGCTGTGGAAGGTCTTGTGAATGTTCAGAGAGAAGTGGGGCCATGGCATGCAGAAACAAGCCCTGGAGACAATTCATCCATGGCAAGAAGCTTGGATCTCACGCTCACCTACACCTCCAGCACACAAACAGCTTTGCTTTCCCATCCAGGGAGCCCAGAGCACCTTGGGATGCAAACAGGGAGTGTGTCCCTGCCAGACCCTGCTCACAGGATGTGCTGTCACACCTGGGGACATTCAGGGCACTGAACGCATTGTTCCTTTCTTCTCTGGGCTGTGAAATCACCCCAGTGATCTGCGGAGCCTCCCAGCCTGCTGCTGGCCAAAGCTGAGCAGGAGGAGCTGTGGTGCTGCTTCTCAGCTCCACTGCTGGGTCATTCTGCACCTCTGCTCATGATACAAAGACCAGGAGCTTTGGGTTCCTCAGAATGCTTGAACTGCACTCCAAGGCAAACTCATGGAGCTTGGCACCTGGAAGTCTCTGGTTTTGGACAACCTGTCAGCTCCTGCTTGGTGGCAGGGTCCCCACAGCTGCTCTGCATCTGGATTTTGGAGCAAGGAGCAGCCTCTGAACCACCTCTGGCATCAGCCAGACCTGTGGTGTGTCCCCAGCCCCCGTGCAGCTGCCCAGACCTCGCCCCGACCGCGCAGCACTCGCAGGGGGAGAGGAGGCTGCTCAGCTCCCAGGATTCAATGGCTTGCAGATGTTGGAATACCACATTACACTGGCTGCAGAGTGCACAGGCATGCCACAAACACTGCCACAGACCAGAACATCCACGCAGTGAACAGCAGCACGCTCCCCATAAACCAAGGGCAGCTCCCGTTTCTCTGGAAGAAGCCAGAGCCTCTCCAAAGTCTCTCACACACAAAATCCTGGCTGTCAGTCCCATCTCAAAGACACCAAATGCTCCATGCTGAGGAAAAGTCCTGCCAGATGTAAAGGAAAAACAGAGGAGGGAGCTCTCCTGTGTCTGAATCCCCCATCCACACCAGAGGTTCATCTCCAACCAACCCACACCTGGTCCTTCATCTAAAAACCTTTTTCCCTCATTTTAAGGCATTGAGCACCTTCCAGCTCTTGGATGCATATGAAATCACCTTTAGTTTAACTCATTTATATTGCTGCCAAAATTCTTCCTGTTCCCCCACCACACTGGCTGATCTGGCAGGTGTAAGAGCAGCCTTACCTCTCTCCACCTTGCTCCAGCACTGCTCGAGACATAAACATTGGTTTTCCTTGCCATGTTCTTGCCAACGGAGCCTGGGAGAATGGGAGAAATCATCCTTCTTGAGGAATGCAAAGTGATTGCTTAAAAGGCAGCCAGACACCTCCAAACTATTTTTATCTGTGATTGAGG
Organism: Camarhynchus parvulus; assembly: GCF_901933205.1. NCBI lineage: Eukaryota > Metazoa > Chordata > Aves > Passeriformes > Thraupidae > Camarhynchus > Camarhynchus parvulus. The sequence goes on along the minus strand of NC_044594.1, from coordinate 2,830,626 downwards.
AGATGATTTTTCACACTATAAATTAATCCCTTCAAAAGCAAATATTTCAAGGACTATTTCAAGTTTTGAAAGCAGATGGGGGAAAAACCCATGGCTACAAACATGATTAAACAAAATGTGTGCTTTCTTCAGTAACAGAGCGAGACAAACAGGAATTTCTGAATCTTAAAGAAGCCCTTCACGAGGATCAGGAAAGAAGATCAGAACAGAGCAGGTTTCTCACATCTCTGTGCTGCAGTGAAATGTTCCTTCTGTAATTACTGTATGGGGACTGCAGCAGAGAAAGGACCAAAATGCACCATTTAATTGCATTTTATAACCTGCTTGTACAAACTAAATACTGCCTGGCAACAACACCCCACAAAGCCAAGGGAAAAGCAGTACCAGTGGCAATGATCAGTCCTGGCGCCGACTCCTTGGAGAGAATGGGCATCCTGCGCAGCTGGAAATTCAGCAGCTGGCTCAGGCGCTGGGCCAGGTGGAGAGAGCAGCCCTGGGACAACTGGGAAAGCAGAACAGTGGATTAACATCCATCCCTCATGCTGTGTATTCCAGTCCTCTCTGCTTGGAAAGGCCAGGAGGGACTCCCTTGTGGTGGCATTGCTGTTTCAACCTCTTTTCGTAGAGTGAAAACATCTCCAAGATCACCAAGCCCACCATTAATAAACCCCCAAATGCCACTTTTGGGGGTCTTCTCCCTGTCCCACCCCCCCGTGGTACCTGGCAGTCGATGTGCTCCCCATATTGGGTCTGTGTGGGGGGCTGGAGCAGCTCCCAGGTGCCGCCCTTGTCGAAGGTGATGACGGAGCGCATGTTCTCCTCGCTGAAGGAGCCGTTGATCAGCGTGGCGATGTAGACGCCCCGCACGCCTTCCACGCGGTGGAAATCCGCGAAGGGCTCGTTGGCAAAGTACCTGTGGGGTGGGGGAAATGGGAAATGAACCCCTTCCCATAAGGCTGGGGATGTGACGGATCGGCAGGCAAAGGTAAGGCGTTGATGCAGCACAGCCAAAAATCACAGATTTCGGTCGATGTTCTCATTTGCCTTGTGGTAATCAAAGATCCTCTAAACAGAGAGAGACAGCTCTCTCCCAGGATTTTCCTGGGAAGCTGTGAGAAAGCTCAGAGAAACAAATGATAAGCAATTCTTATCTCCACTTGCTGCACCTGTTGTTGTGCACATGTGGAATGTGTTACGGAGATTTTTTTACCAAAGGGTGAATTCTTAATTGGACACTGAAGGGTGTTTGGATATATTGACCAGTTAAGTCAAAGTTGTATTGGATTGTGAGATGAGCTTCTTAATAAGTACAGTATAGTATAATATAGTATAATAGAATATTATATTATATTCTATAGTATAATACAGTATAGTATAGTATAAAATAGTATAACAGAATATAGTATAATATAGCGTAATAGTAATATAGTATAGAATAATATAGTATAACAGAAAAAAATTATAGTATAATTATAGTATAATATAGTATAATAGATTGCAGCCTTCTGCAATCATGGAGTCAATGCTAATTATTCCCCGTTCAGGGGACCATTGATAAGTCCTGTCTTACCTGACCAAGGTGTCGCTGCCAGCTCCCCCTGGGCTGTAGTAGAGCACATTTTCTAGTGACAGGGAGAACTTCAGGCCCTCAGCCTCCGAGATGTAGAGGTTGGTGCGGTTGTTGTCGTGGCTGACACACACAAACACCTGGTCCTCCGAGGCATCAGCAATGTAATATTCCTTTGGGACACAGAGAACAGGCTCTGTGTGTGTGTGTGCACACAGGCTGGTTTGGATTTCCTCTTGTCTTGCTTCCACCTTTTTGTATTTTTCCCACTCAGCAGCTGGAAAATCTTCCCTTTGTTTTTTCTGTTGTGTTCCCCCTACAGTGATTCCCTGCAAAGCCCCCTGGAGCAGCACTGGTCCCAAGCCCCATGTTGTGCTGGATCTCTGGACCCCCCTGAGGCTGGGAGGGCACCCCACTGCTCTGCCAAGCACCAAAACCTGCTTCTCATGCCCTCCTTCATCCCCACCAGCCTGGAGACACCACAGCATATCTGTTCATGCACCAGGGACTCTTTGCAAGCCCTGGTGGTGTCCTGGGCTTCCTCAACCTGCAAGAATTGGATGCTCTAGGTTGTGCCCCATGCCATGGGAAGAGGTAAAGTCCCCAAAAGCAGAGTCAGAGTGGGATCAGCCCCTCTCTGGTATCTGGGCTTTGCTGCCAGCCCCCATCCCAGGTGACTGTCCAGGTGCCATCGTGTAAACCACGAGATCATCCCAACAGGAGCCTTTGCTCTGCCACCCCCCCCAGCAGGGTCATACGAGGTCCTTTCCCTCTCCTGCAGCATCTGGAGCTGCTGCTGGCACCGCAGGGTGTCCTTGGCAAGGCAGGGAGCTGGGAAGCTGCTCGGGAAGCACCACTTACCTTAATTGGATGCTTGGTAACGAACTGTGCCACCCGCATGGGCTTGCGGTTGAAGGAGACCCAGAGCTGGACTGAGGGGGGCTGTGAGCTGCCGAGCAAACGCTGTGCAGAGCACAGGGACACGTTAGGAGGGGCTCTCACCCCAAAAAACCACACTCATCTCCACTGGGATCACCCAGTGCCTGGGACTTCCCCCTCCCTGCATGTGAACAAAGCGTGGCAGCTGCGCCAGGCTGGGAGCAGTGATCCCCACTCAGGTTTTAAATTGCCACAGCAAGGGCTCAGCAAGGAGACAAACTGTCCTTCCTGGTCAGGTGGGGGCAAGGAGGCTGGGTTTAATTCCTCCTTTCTCCTCAGAGCACACTGACCTTTCCTTCCTATTTTTACCGATTTGCGCAAAACGAAAGGTGCCGGCGCAAAGCTGGGAAAGTAAAAAAGCTGGGGGCAACCTCTTTCATACAGAATGCCAATGGTGAGGACCTAAACCCAGATCTAGGCTCCAAAAATAAGCGGCCTGGTTTTTGGTTTGTTTTTTTTTTTTTTCCTTTTTCCCCCCCTTCCCCCCATTCTCCTTATCACTAAGCAACCGTGCCTCCCACGGAAAGGAGCAGAAGTCAGAGCCCTGGGCGCCGCTGCCACCCAGCCTGTCCTTCCCCAGCACCGCCCCTGCTGCAGCCAGGCTTGGAGGCAAGTGCCTCATTCTAGACCTGGGGATGTGACTCCCAAATGAGGGGTTTGCAGCCAGCCTCCCTCTGTCTCGGTGTTTCCCAGCAGTGCTTGCTGTGGGGTGGAATACGGGTGATTTTATTGATGTTTAGTCATTACAGCTGCAGGACGAAGCAGGGAGTGCTGCCCGCTGGCCCCTGAGTGCTCCAAAAGCAGGAAAAGCTCCAAAGCACCCCAAAATGGTGCCCAAACCTTCCTCAAGGTTTCAGGATGCTGCCCCTGAGCTCAGTGGCTTCCCTGCAGAGACACAAACCACCCCCAGTGTTTCACCCTACACCAGCACCGAGCCCTCGATAAAATCTCCTGCAAACCACAGAGCAGGCACAGCGCCAAGGGGATGGGCCCTGGGAGTTACAGGCTGTACTACCTGCAAGGCAGACTTCTGAGAAACTGAAATTGCTCTGCAAATGTTCCCTGCCTCTGTCAGACACCGCTGTGCCCGCTCAGGGGGCCGGAGGTGACACAGCTGTCACTTACTGCCTAGGAAACCCTCCCTGGTTCTGCCAGCAGCCACCCCTAAATAAAGAATTCCTTCTTAAAGCTGCCTTCTTACTCGATGGCAGCTGCAGGGGAGAAATGCATCTTTTGAAAAGAAAGCTGCTCCTTGGATTATAGAAGGATCAGGACTTTGTCCCTCTGCTGCTGTTTCTGATCTAGAAAGGCCTGGCCCTCAGAGGAAGCACAGACACGTTCTTGCTGTCTTTCAGGTTTGTTCGAATTTGGCCGAGAACTAAAAAGCACAGAGAGGCTCTGGCTGGCTGCAGAGGGACCAAAAGATCACTTTTGCTCACCCACATGCTCTTTTCTTAGGCAAGCAGACTGAAAATGCAGCTTTCTTTCCAGGCTGGAGCACATTAGGCTGCTTGGAGCTGGTCCACGTTTGATGGTAATCTCCTCTGACAAGCGGCCTCCTTTAACCACCGAGCTGCCGAGCCACATCCCCCTTCCCCTGCCACCCCCACCCCGCTGTTCACAGCCATCCTCTGGTTTTTCCCTGCTCCCAGCCCTCTGCAGGCTGACCTATTTCTGCCCAGCCTGCCCGAGGCAGGGTTATGGAAACACCACGGGGAGAGAGCAGCACGGGCAGCCACTGCTGTGAGCCCACAGGCTGGGTGACACCTCTGTGACAAGCCAGCGAGCTCTGAAGGCTGTGAGGTGCAGCAGAGATGCTCCTGCCCGCTGTGGCTCTGCACCACATCCACCCTCGGCGACGAATTCCTCGCACGTCACTCACCACAGACTTGGTTGCAAACATGTATTTGTCCCTGAGCTGGAAATCCTGCACATCCTCCAGGATGATCTCCTTGTTGTCCTGGCTCTGGAAGAAGTCTGTGCTGCGGATGACGGTCGAGGCGCCCGAGGGCTCGTGCCGCTCGATGTACACCGTGCTGGGCTTGTCGTAGGGCTCAACCCCCCTGGGAGCACAGGGGACACGGTGGGATGGGAGAAGAAGGCAGCAGGAGCAAGGAGATGGGGTAGGAGGAAAGGGAAGCACCCTTGTGTCACAGACATCTTTTATGAAAAATCTTTTCTTTAGGATTTTTTCTCCTGAGAAGCTGAAAGGCCTCAGGAACAAAATGTAAACAATGGTTATCTGCTGCTGTGGAATGCAACAGGTGCATCTGTGATTGGTCTCATGTGGTTGTTTCTAATTAATGGCCAATCACAGTCCAGCTGGCTCGGACTTTCTGTCTGAGACACAAGCCTTTGTTATCATTCCTTCCTATTCTATTCTTAGCTAGCCTTCTGATGAAATCCTTTCTTCTATTCTTTTAGTATAGTTTTAATATAATATATATAATAAAATAATAAATCAAGCCTTCTGAAACATGGAGTCAAATTCTCGTCTCTTCCCTCAACCTCAGACCCTTGCGAACACCGTCACACCCCTGGGTGCCAGGCTGTCACTTGTCACCCTGCCCTGGCACATCCCCACAGTGCAGGGTGAGGGGAGCAGGGCTGGAGCACACCCTGGTACCCAGATTTCCGATCTTCACAGGGCAGCAAACAGTGCAAGAGAAGTGTCTTCTTCCCTTGAAAGACAGGAGCTGGGTGCAGTACATACCAAGAAAAGGACTTCACGTGCTCCTGAATCATTATCCAGGTCTGGCCAAAGTCATCTGATTTCCAGAGCTGCAACAACAAAGGTGAGAGATGCCAGTAGGACTGGGACACAAACAGACCCAATCCTTGAAGAGACCCCATGTGTCCATCCATGGCTGCTCCCAAGACTTTTCATGTGGCAGCTCCTGGAGCAACAGCCACTTTTCTGTTAATAACAGATAACCCAAACAGCAAAAAAACCCATCCTTTAGTCTTCTACCAGAAGGATTTCCCACTGTTTACCTCCAGGTTTTACTCACTGTGTCTATCTGAAGGTGCTGTAATTATTTTCAATCTTTACCCAACAGCTCCAGAGGGAAAAAAAAAAAAGGTGTTTGTATTCAAGCAGCAATTTGTTATTCAGGACCCAAAGGGAAACCACAGGCCCACATGAAACACTGCAGAGGTCACCCTGCCTCAGCTGCCAGGGCTCTGTGGTGAGTTATGACCACGGTGGTTGGGGTGAGGGATGTGGCTGGGAGCAGCGTGGATGGAGGAGAAAGGAAGGGAAATAAGACAGGCAGCCTGCAGGTATTGTGTCCTCATTCTCCAGAGGTGGGAACAGGACAGGCTGTAGGGAAGGGAGTGACCTGGCAGATTTGGACAGCTCTGCATGTGAGATCAGACTCCTGAATGGCCAGAGTGGCACAGACATCTTTTATGAAAAATCCTTTCCTTAGGATTTTTTTCTCCTGAGAAGTTGAGAGGCCTCAGGAACAAATGTAAACAATGGTTATCTGCTGCTGTGGAATGCAACAGGTGCATCTGTGATTGGTCTCATAGAGTTGTTTCTAATAAATGGCCAATCACAGTCCAGCTGGCTCGGACAGAGAATCCAAGCCACAAGCCTTTGTTATTCATTCTTTCTGTTTCTATTCTTAGCTAGCCTTCTGATGAAATCCTTTCTTCTATTCTTTTACTACAGTTTTAATGTAATATGTATCATAAAATAATAAATCAAGCCTTCTGAAACACTGAGTCAGATCCTCGTCTCTTCCCTCACCCTTGGACCCCTGTGAACACGGTCACAGACTGTGTCCTCATTTCCCAGAGGTGAGAACACGACAGACTGTAGGGAAGGGAGTGACCTGGCAGATTTGGACAGCTCTGCATGTTGGATCAGACACCCTGAATGGCCGAAGCATGAAGCCACATGGCCCGGCACAAGGCACGGCGGCTCTCAGCTGTGAGAGGCCACAGGAATATCCCAGCAGGGCAGGGTAGGATGCTGGGTGCCCACCTGAGCAAAGTGCTCACCTGTTTTTTAGGGTGAGACCTGTCGAAGCCCAGGAGGAGGTTGGGGTTCCTGCTGTGCAGGAGGAGGTCTGCTGCTCTGAAGGGGATGGAGAAGCCTTGGATGGTGTTGCAGAAGTCGGTGGTGATCCAGAGGTACGGGGCAAAGGCGTCCACAAAGATATACTGGGAGTGGAGGGACAGACAGGGCAGAAGGTCAGAGCAGAGCTCAGGCTGGCAGCAAGCAAGGTGCACATCCCAGGGGAGCCTTTGGGAGGGCAAACTTTGGAGGAGAAGAATTTTCCCCGCTCCCACCACACTCTGACCATCACCAAAGCAAAAGAAGCGCCTGGCACACGCCACCTCTGCCCCAGGGACAGCCCAAGCGGTGTCCAGACACCCTGAATGGCCAAAGCATGAAGACACCCCAACAATCTTTGTCCCTGTGACAGCAGGGACAAAGGACCAGCTGCCACGTCCCCCTCACCCTCTTGTTGTCAGCTGGGCTGTGGTAGAACTGGGCGATGGCCACCTCGCTGCTGTTCCCCCCATCGAAGCTGAACCTCTCCGAAATCTTCTTAAAACTCTTCCCGTAGTCATAGGACACATAAACCTGCGAAAGAGAAGCCCCACAATGAGAAGCACAAAGTTCTGAGCTCCCTTCTGACAGATTTGGTGAAAACTCAGTGAGCTACGAGGTGGGGAAATATTTGAGATTTTCCCAACCGTGCCTTGAACCCATGGGGCAGCACAGAGGATATTTAATATTTTTGTGCCTCCGAACCCAAACTTGTGGGCTTTTTTTGTGATATTTAATATTTTTGTGCCTCCGAACCCAAACTTGGGGGGCTTTTTTTGTGATATTTAATATTTTTGTGCCTCTGAACCCAAACTTGTGGGCTTTTTTTTGTGTCTGAGGACACCAGAGCGAATCAGGCTGTAGCTCAGCAGCCACCACCACCTTGGTGCACCTGGAGAGGACCAGGGTGTGTTACTCACATCGCTGTTTTTGGGGCCCAGCAAGGACAGGCTGTCCCTGGCCAAGGCCACAATCACGTTGCTCTTCTCTCCTGCCCAGTGAACGACCATCTGATTGTGGGAATCATTGAGGCTGACCTGCAATGCCAAGGAAAAGAACATCCTGAGCCACAGCCTCCCCCACAGGGACAGCAAACACCCTCTCATGCCACCCTCCCTTGGAAATACCAGACTTTGGGAAAACTCATTCACAGCAGCATCTCTCCTGAACACGTTGGCAGAATGTACCTGAAAGGGTAAATTTTCCCTTTATTCTTCCTCAGACAAACAGGATTCAGGGGATGATGAGAATGAAAACTCAAACCAAGCACTGGGAAGTGTTTTCAAATCCAGGTTGATGAGGCCACAGGGGAGGTTTAGCTGGATACCAGGGACAGGTTTTTCCCCCAGAGGGTGCTGGGGGCTCACTAGGGAATGGGCACAGCCCCAGGAGCTCCAGGAGTGTTTGGATATTGCTCCCAGGGATGCTCAGGGTGGGATTGTTGGGGTGTTTGTGCAGGGTGGGATTGTTGGGGTGTCTGTGCAGGGCACAGCCCAGGAGCTCCAGGAGTGTTTGGACAGCACTCCCAGCGATTCACAGGGTGGGATTGTTGGGGTGCCTGTGCCAGGCCAAGGGTGGGCCCCTTCCAGCCCAGGATACTCCATGTTTCCCTGCTGGTTTCCAGCACACACACAGAGCCATACACGATCCCGTTATTCCCGATATTCCCGTGTGAGCTGTATCTGCCAGCACAGCGCTGGTTTCTATGGGGAAGCTCTCACAGCAGCAGCACGGGGGGAGCTGACAGTGCAGGACAAACCCTCTGTGGCTGTCAGCAGCCAGCAGGGACAGCCAGGCGTGCCGGGAGAGCAGCTCAGGCCGGCCGTGGATGCAGCAGAGCAGTGCGTGCCTGAGCCCTCGCACGCCACAGCTCAGCCCAGGGCTCTAACCCCGGAGCTGGGGCCTTGGGAAGCTGTAAAAATACAGGATAAGCTCTTCTTAGGCTTGATACCCTGCAGCTCTCGCTGACCCCGGGATCAGCGAGCAGCACCGCCTGGAGAAGGGGCTGCTTTAACCTCCAGCAAGCCAAACACTTGGAAAAACAAGGACTTGATTCTGGAAGAACACGGGCGGGGAGGGAGAGGGGGGGAGAGCCAAGTAGAAGCCCTCAAATCCCTCTTATGCAATAGGCTCACAGGAGAGGAAAGAGGAACGACCCCAAGCCTGGCAGGGAGCATCCCCAGGGCTGGAGCATCCCCCGGGGGCTGGAGCATCCCCCTGGGCAGGAGTACCCCCAGGGCTGGAGCATCCCCTGGGGGCTCGAGCATCTCCTGGGGGCTGGAGCATCCCCTGGGGCTGGAACATCCCCCAGGGCAGGAGTACCCCCAGGGCTGGAGCATCCCCCTGGTTGGAGCATCCCTGGGGGCTGGAGCATCCCTGGGGCTGGAGCATCCCCCAGACCAGAGCATGTCCAAGGACACAACGTCCCCTGGGGACTGGAGTACCCCTCGATGCCCGAGCATCCCCCGGGGCCAGAGCATCTCCGGGGCTGGAGCATCCCCGGTGCCCGAGCATCCCCTGGGGCTCAAACATCCCCCAGGGCCGGAGCATCTCTGGGGCTGGAGCATCCCCAGGACCCGAGCATATCCCAGGGCTGGAGCATCCCCCGGCCCGGAGCATCCCCCGGGGGCTGGAGCATCCCCCGGGGTCCGATCATCCCCCGGTTCCCGAGCATCCCTGGGGCCAGAGCATCCCCCTGGGTCTGAGCATCCCCCAATGCCCGAGCATCCCTGGGGCCGGAGCATCCCCCTGGGTCTGAGCATCCCCCAATGCCCGAGCATCCCTGGGGCCGGAGCATCCCCCGAGGTCCGGGCAGGGACCCCCCCTCACTGGTCAAACCCCGCCGGAGCTCCGGCTCCGAACGCGGCTCAGATTTAGGTCAGGCAGCAGCAGCAGCAGCTACAAAGCCAGGCAGCCAGAGCCCTGCGTGCCCGCCGGAAAAGAAAACAAAATAAAAATGAAAAGGAAGAGACGCTGTTTGAGGATGTAGGGAAATGGGACGGAGGAGGAGGAGGAATTGCTGCTGCTCTCTGAGACAGCCTGGGGTGTGGAACTGAGCTCTGCCATCCCCTTCCCCTACTCTGGAAGCAGAATAACCCCGTTTAAATCTCCCACATCTCCGTGGGTTATTTTGGGTGCAGCTTTTTTGGTGGCCAGGCTGGAGCTGGGCACTGTTAGAACACAAACTTGGCCCTTCAGATCCTCTCAGCCAAGAGGGGTTTGTTACTACCTCAGTGTCAATTTTAATAGTACTTCTCTGGGGTTTTTTGGGGTTTTTTTTTCCACAAGAAATCTGACGCTTGGAGTTTCAAAAGCAGGAAAACCAGAGGAGACTCCTATCTGCACCTTGATTTAACCTCAGCAGTAAACCTCTATATTTTTAATTCAGATGAGCTTTGTTAGCCCTTGAGGAGCAGGCTGAGCTCAGGCAGAGGCCCTATAAAGGCAAACTGGAGGCAGGCAAGGTTTGGCTCCCTGGTAGGAGCGAGAAGTGCTCAGCAGGAAGGGTTGGAGCCGCTGGAGAAGCTCTTACTAGAGGGTGTAAAGCAGGAGAAAGCAACACAAGGACGCTGTAAGTCTCCCAGGAAGGGGTTGTACAGCATTGGTCGGGTTTATGAGCCTCACACTTTTGTTTTTTGCTGCCTTGATGCCCTTCAGAGCTCTGAGGGGACCCAAGGGGCCCAGCGGAGCAGCTGATGTCCCATTAACCAGGATGGGCTGTGGGGAATAACTTTGGGATGAGGCTGTGGCACTGTCCCCACCTCCCCTAGCAGGGCACAGCTGCCTGGGGAGCTGGTGTAACCCCTGAGCCTAATGGAAACAGCATTTAGCATAAATTCCACTTAATGGGGAAGTGTTTTGGTCTTTGCCAAGTGATTAAGCAGATATGAAATATGCATGAAATTCTAATTTGCCCTCCTAACACGCAAGGTGCCAAATGAAGTCCAGGAGGGGAAAAGTGGAGCCAGGACACAGCAGAGGCTGTAATGGAGTCAGTGTTTCCAGCTTTGCTATGTGTGTGTTTCTTTGTTAACAGCATCTTCCAACCAATGAATGCCCTGCAGGAATGGGATGGGAAGAGGACAGCCCCTGGAGGACCCATCTGAGAGCAGGTATGAGCTCCTGGGATGCAGCTGGGGCCCGGGAGCTCCAGGCTGGGCTGGCAGAGGGAATTTCTGGGAGCTGAGGTGGAAGTGTTTCCCTGCTGAGCCTGGAGAATGATGCATGTCAGGAACTGAGTGCAGTGCTGACTCCTTGAGTGCCCAGGGCTGGGAGAGGAGCCCTGTCCGTGTTCTTTGGCACCTAAACGTCCAGCTTCCCTTCCTGTCTCACCCTTCTTAATGCCTATGCCCAGATTGGAGTCTGGAGAAGGATTTTGGTTGTGGAGGTGGCTCACCCCTGGCATGTGACAAATGTGCAAAATGCCAGCTTTGGGAGTTAAGAGATGAGGGTTTGAATCCTTTCTTCCTGATATTGGATGGTGGGGTAACTCTAAGAAGGGGTTTAGTCTTCAATCTTTGGCTTACAAGACCAGTGTTTTTATAAACTATTAGAGTTAATTAGAGTTTGAGTAGTTTATTCTCTAGGGTGGCTGCAAGGAGGAAATAAAGTAGGATGATTGTGAAGTAGGTGAATGAGGCTAGCTGGCCAGTGATGATGAATGGGTGCAGGCTGGCCAGGGCATGGGTGACTGGCAGGGGCTGCTCTCCAGCCCTTCCCTCTAAATCCCAGCCTTGCAGCCCCTGCTCTGTGTGGGAAGCCTGACTTCCCCATGCAGAAACCCCACTGCTGGCTGTGGGGAGCTGCCAGCAGAAATATCCTGTGCTGGCTGACCTGTAACAGCAGTGACGAGTGACAGGGCAGGGTTAGGGGCTGCTCTTGGTGTCCAGCAGGCCTGAGAGCTCGCTGTGTGTGTGCCTGGGCTTGCTTTGGTGAGGATCAATGCTCCACTCCAGGGCTGGCACTGCAGCTCAGGGTGGGTGCTGGTGATGCACTGTGAGAGCTCAGGGCTGTCACAAACATCTTTTATGGAAAATCCTTTCCTTAGGATTTTTCCTCCTGAGAAGCTGAGAGGCCTCAGGAACAAAATGGAAGCAATGGTTATCTGCTGCTGTGGAATGCAACAGGTGCATCTGTGATTGGTTTCATGTGGTTGTTTCTAATCAATGGCCAATCACAGTCAGCTGGCTCGGACAGAGAGTCCGAGTCACAAGCCTTTGTTATCATTCTTTCTTTTTCTATTCTTAGCCAGCCTTCTGGTGAAATCCTTTCTTCTATTCTTTTAGTATAGCTTTAATATAATATATATCATAAAATAATAAATCAGCCTTCTGAAACATGGAGTCAGATCCTCGTCTCTCCCCTCATCCTCAGACCCCTGTGAACACGGTCACACAGGGCTGCAAAACTGAGAGCAGAACAAAGATTCCTAGGGATCACCGGGGTGTTTTCCCATCCTCACAGTGACCTACAAACAAATGCAGCTCCCAGGGAAGTTCTGAATGGTTAATGAGTTATTAGTGCTGTGTGATAAGTGAGGCTGGCAGAGAGCAAGGGTCCTGAGCTGCTCTGAAACTATCCACGTGCTGTCACCAGCTCAGATCACAGCTCCAGAGCTGCCAGAACACGTGTGGAGAAGGGGAATGGGTGGAATATTGTGATCCCAGTAGCTGGTGGGCCTGAAGAAGGGGTCAGAAGCACAGGGCAGAACAAGAGAAGGTGCTCTGCCCGTGCTCCTCCTCATTCCAGCTCTCTGGAAGCGGCAGAGGACAAGTGCCAGGTCTTTTGGGCCCATTCCCTATGCTTCCCCTGGCAGGGCTGATGCAGGAGCCTGGCCCAGAGTGCCAGGGGTGGCTCCTGACACAGCCCCAGAGTGCCAGGGGTGGCTCCTGTCCCCAGCCCCAGAGTGCCAGGGGTGGCTCCTGTCCCCAGCCCCAGGGTGCCAGGGGTTGCTCCTGCTCCTGTGTGACTATTTCTCCCAGCCCTGGAATGCCAGGGGTGGCTCTTTCTCCCAGCACGCCGCGTTCCCCACGCTCTCTCCCACTAAAGCTCCGCTCCTGCACCTTCTGCTCCTCTCCCGAGCATCTGCTCCCAGCCCTGCCAGGAGAGCTGGAAATGCAGCCTGTGCCCGCCCGTGGAGCTGCTTGCGGCTCGGACTGGAAATGCCAGGGTCTGAAATCATTGATATGAAACACGGGTGACTCATTTCGGAGAGTGCCAGGCCCCGTGTTAATTTGGTTAATGCTGAAATCAGCTGCTTGCGGGGCTGTTTTCTCTCTGCCACCACCAAGAGAGCTCCCCCTGAGCTGCTGTTTCCAGGAGAATGGGAAAGGGAGGGGAGGAGGAAGATTGGGGTCAGGGCAGGAATCCAGAAACAACCCCAGAAAGAACCTAAATTGATAGAGGGGCAGGGAATGGAGGGTTCCCCAGCAGATTTGGCAAGTGCTGATGAAATTCACTCCCCCATGATGAGGGAAGAAGGCTGCAGAAGAGATCCAAAGTGTGCCACGAGCTTGGCATTGCAGCTCTGGAAAGCTTGAGCGATGCCCCAGGGACACCACAGCGCTCACAGGATCTGTGAGGAATCTGCTGGAGGGGAAAAACAATGAATAAAACCACAAATCCCTTTCTCAGCCACCATGGTGCCAGGAGCAGGAACTGTGTGGCTTCCAGGGATCAAAAAGCAAAGGCCAGGAGCAGAGAAACCTCCTCAGGGTGGCCATGAAAGACCCAGCAATGGGGAGGAAAGCCTCCTAACACAAAGGAGGAGGAAAAGGACACAGCTGGGACACATCACCACCCTGGGCACTTCAGGAAGGTTAAAGTCTGATCTGGGAAGGCTCTGCCAGGCTGGCAAAGTAGGTCAAAATTAAGTATGGTTCAACTGAGACGCGGCGTGACTGATGTCTGCGCTCCCAGGGCTGCATGGAGCTCGCCCTGCAGAGCCATCTCTGCCCCAGCAAGGCTCTCTGCCAGCTCTGCACGATGGACAGGAGATGATCTGAGCTCTCCATCAGCACAGAAGGGTGCGCAGGGTCACGGTCGAGTGGTGGGCTGATGAGAGGTCAGGCCGTAGTGAATGGGAAATGATGAAAACTCGGTGGTTTCCCTCAAAGGCAGGATGGGTGATGAGGAAACAGGAAGGTTGGGAGCAAAAAAATAGTTCCCCCCAGAAAAATGATGTTAGGGCAGGCACTAACACCGGTTCAGGGGCCAGGGAGGCACAGAGGTGACAGCCACAGGCTGAGCACAGGGGGAGGCTCACGCCCCGCAGCGACAGCAGAGAGGGGAAGTGGCTGCCCCAGGAGCCACCAGCACTCAGAGAAGATGTCCTCTGTCCTAGCGTGGCTTAAGGCAAAGATTTCTTGTGAGCTGTGTGTTTTGTGGGGTGGCTTTAGATAAACCTTTTCCAGAGAAGGGGGAGGAATGCCTGCAGGTCAAGGTCAGATATGTTTTAGCAGTGTGAATGCTCTCACAACTCCCCTCGGCACCAGCAGAGCCAATCTGGGCTCCTGCCGCAGCGTTTTTCCTCTCTGTGTGCCACAGCCACGACACAAGAGTCTCTCCACACCCCTCCCAGGGTCACCCTTCAGCCCAGCACACACAGGCACCCAGAGCGGCTGCTTTGCTCTCCCTTGCTCATTGCAGTCCCTGCAGTTCGGGGCTGGTTCACACCCAGCAGCCCGGATCGCTGTGGGATGGTGGAAATGGCAAATCCTGGAGCCAGCCCCTGCTTATATAGGTTGGGTATCAGGAAAAAGTTTTTTACAGAAAGGGTGATAAAGTTCTGGAATGTGCTGCCCAGGGAGGTGGTGGAGTCCCCATCCCTGGGTGTGTTTAACAAAGCCTGGATGTGGCACTGGGTGCCAGGGTTGAGTTGAGGAGTTGGGGCTGGGCTGGACTCAATGATCTTGAAGGTCTCTTCCAACCTGGTCATTCTGTGATTTTCTGTGATTTCTGTGTTCCCAGGCCTGAGCAGGGATGTGTAGGCAGGAGCACAAAGGTTGAGAGGGGACAGGAGGATGGGTGCCAGGCCAGCCCCTGTGCTGGTGGCCAGGGGCTCGTGCCAGGAGTGTGAGGTGCCACGCTTGTGGAAGGGGTTCAGGGAGCCCTGCTGGCCCCAAGGGCGAAGTTTTCTTGCCCTGGGGATGCTTCTCTGCTGCCAGTGGCATCCTAGAAAAGTCCTGTCTCGTGTCAGTGCCTGCTTCAAACAGTCTGTCCATTGTAACCCTCACCAACAATCCCACAGAGGTGAGGGCTGGGCAAGGGAACAAAACCTGCTCTGTCTCGAAGCCGACAGACTCGAGTCAGGCATTTGGTCTCCTGATTGCTGCTGCTTCAGAGTCAGAAAAAACAAGGAAAAGCCACAAAGGGGGTTAGGCTGCTGGTCCTGTTATTTGGGGATGTTCCTGGGAAGTTTTGCTGCAGCCTGCCCAGCAAGGATGTGCTCAGCGGTGAGGGTCCAGATAAAAAATCCAAGTTACATCTTGTGCTTTGGTGTCCAAGGCAAGAGGGCTCTGAGCCTGTTCCTGACAGTGCTGAGTAAGCTGTGCTTGGCTCCTGAGGAGCTACAAAGGCTTTGGATGTTCTTCCCCTGCTTGTTTCCAGACAGAGAGCGATGCATCCCTCCCTCTGCTCCCCTGATGCCATCACCCCCACAGCAGCAAACCCTGCCTTCCTCAGCCCCTGAGCTGAGCCTGGGCTCTCAGCTGTCCCCCCAGCCTGGTTCAGAGAGCCAGGGAAGGGCAGGGAGTTTTGGGGCACGAGCCAGAGCGTAGCATATGGCCAAGTGACCTGCCAAAGGCACGGGGGTGGGATGTGTCCCAGATCAGGGACTGCAGTGACACAAGGATGCTGGCTCCCAGCACAGTCCCAGAGTGCCAGGGATGGCTCCTGCTCCTGGTCTCAGAGTGCCAGGGGTGGCTCCCAGCACAGCCCCAGAGTGCCAGGGGTGGCTCCTGCTCCTGTCATCCCTCTGCTCCCCCAGTGGCATCACCCCCACAGCAGCAAACCCTGCTCTCCCCAGCCCCTGAGCTGACCCTGGGCTCTCAGCTGTCCCTCCAGCCTGGGTCAGCACCACAGCACAGAGCCAGGGGAGGGCAGGGAGTTTTGGGGCACGAGCCAGAGCTTAGCATATGGCCAAGTGACCTGCCAAAGGCACGGGGGTGGGATGTGTCCCAGATCAGGGACTGCAGTGACACAAGGATTCTCGCTCCCAGCACTGCCCCTTGTGCTGATGGCCCTGGGAGAGGAGTGCTTTGACTGCACTTTGATTTTCTGCTGCTGTTGGAGTGCCAGAGAGCTGGGGGAGGGGGGGTCACGGGGATTGCTGGGTGCTTGTGACCAGGCACGGGACCCCGGAGCACGGTGCTGCACGGCTTCTCCAGCTTGCCAGGCATTAGTAACTCGTGTGCTCAGATCTGTAACGCAGCCCAGGGCACACAGGCTCCCTCTTGTCCATTCTATCAAGGCAGAGCCCTGATTTAAAGCGCTGTAGAGAACTCAGAAATGTTGTTTAGCGCTGAGCAACTCTTCCTGGTGACACACCTGGGCTGTAAAATCTGTGTGTCCTGCCCCACAGCAGAGCAAGGGACGGGTGCTGTGTGCTCTGCTGCCAGTGAGAGCAGCTCCATTCCCCAGGCCAATCCCTTCTGGAAGCTTGAGGCAATGAGAAAATCCCAAACAGTGGCAAACTGTTGAACTCCCACCGCTTCCTATTAGTCCTGTTCTGGATTGTGACAGGGTCACTGCACCCTCCTGGGTCTGCAGCTCCTGTGCAGGTGACAGGGACATCCCTGCTGGAGCTGCTCTCTACGTGGCAGGATGGAAGGCATGGGGAGACAGAAGGGAAAGTGCCACCAATGTCTTGCCGTGGATGAGAGACAAGTGTCATGTTTTCTTCTAAAATGGGGTAGCTGTGTTATGCTAAAAACAGCCAAACGCTGAGGAGGTAGAGGAGGCGAAGCAGATTTTCAAGGGGAGGAGGAACAGCTTTTCCCTAAACAAGGGAACAGAAGGGCTTTAGGAGCAGCACCAGCCCTGCATGTGCCCCTCCAGCAGCTCCAGGGCCAGCCCTGCCTCGTGACTGGCTCCTTCTGATCCTACAAGTAGCAAAAAGGGGAAATTATAGAGGACCAGGGGGGAAAGCACCGTCCAAGGAGGCAAAGGCAGATGTCACTGAAGGCTCAAAGCCTTTCCCCAAGTGTGCCATGTCCCTCTGTGGGCTGGTCCCCCCCCAGCAGCATTTTGGGCACGTGATGGGGACACAGGCAGTGTCAGCAAGGAGGATCAAGTAGGGCAGAGAAGTGCAGAGGGCATGTGGGTGCATCAAAAATAAAGTAGAACCTTTAAAAGGCTGAAGCCTTCCCCAGCCGAAAGTCCAAGTGAAATTTGTCATCACCACCCAAAAGAGATGGAAAAGAAGGGCTGAGGGGGAGCCTTCACGGTCCTGGCAGCAAAAACTTGCCAGTGAATCGAGCCCGAGCAGGGATACTTTCAGCAATAGCAGTTTCTGTGCTTTCCTGCCGTGAGCGGCTCTGCTCCCCTTCTTTCCCGAGGATCAGCGGAGGATGGCTCGGGCACGCCAGGAGCCGTGATCGCGGGGAAGGAAGGACACGGCGCCTCGCACAGAGCCATGGTTTCCCCCGGCGTCACCTCCCCCTGCCCAGCTCACGGCGAGCATCCCCGGCTCACGGCGCCGCTGCCCGCAGGGAATCGCTGTCCCTTCCCGGCCCCAATCCCCGCTGCGTGCCCTTGGCTGCTCCCTCCGAGCCCGCGGGTACCGCCGGGGATGCGGGCATGGAGAGCCGCGAACGCAGCACCGACCCGTGCCCGGGCGCGACCCCCGGGCAGGATGTGGAGCGGGGGGTGATGGATGGATGGATGGATGGAGCTCGGGGGTCGGAGCGGTGTCCGTGCCCCCCGTCCAGCCGCGGTGCGGGCTCACCTGTCCGTACACCTGGATGGGCTCGGGCGGGCGCGGCGCGGCGCGGCGGCCCCGCGGGGGCTCGGCGGGGGCCGGCGGGGCGCGGAGCAGCAGCAGCGGCGGGGAGCGGGCTGGAACCGGCACCGGCGGCAGCAGCAGCAGCAGCGCGAGGAGCGGCAGCAGCCGGCGGGGGAGCGCGGAGGCACGGCCGGCCCCGCCGCAGCTCCGTGTCGCCATGTTCGTGCCGCCGGGGCCGGGCGGAGCGGAGCCGAGCGGGGCCGAGCGGGGCCGGGAGGAGCGGCAGCCGCGCCGCCGCCCGGAGAGAATGTGCATGGGCAGCGAGCGCCGCCGCTGCGAGCCCCCCCCGCGGGCACCGAGGCTCGGGCCCCCTCCCCTCTGCTCGCCTCCTTCTCGCTCCTTTCTTCCCTCTTCCTCTTTTTCTTGCCTCTCCGTCCTTTTCGGCCTCTCCGGAGGATGCTCGGCTTCCCGACGAGATGCAGTGAAATAAGTTCTGGTGAATTTCTGTGAAATGGATTAAAGCTCGGGCCCCCTCCCCTCTTCTTGCCTCCTTCTCGCTCGTTTCTTCCCTCTTCTTTTTCTTCCCTCTCCGTGTTTTTCGGCCTCTCCGGAGGATGCTCGGCTCCCCGAGATTCACGAGATGGAGTGAAATAAGTTCTGCTGGATTTCTGTGAAATGGACTAAAGCTCGGGCCCCCTCCCCTCTTCTCGCTCTTTTCTTCCCTCTTCTTTTTCTTCTTCCCTCTTTTCTTCCCTCTTCTTCTTTTTCTTCCCTCTCTGTGTTTTTGGCCTCTCCTGAGGATGCTCCTGGCTTCACGATAAGATGGAGTGAAATAAGTTCTGGTGAATTTCTGTGAAATGGATTAACTCCAGCCCCTCTCCCTGCATCTCCTCTCCCTCTCCTTTTCCCTGCTCTTTCTCCTCTTCTTTTTCTCCCTCTCCCTCTCTTCGCGTCGAGATGGAGTGAAATAATAAGTTCAAGTTCATTTCTGTGAAATGGAGTAAAGAGAAATGAAGCAGCCGGAAATCGAGTTGAAGGGAGCAAGAGTGAATGAAAGGAAACTGTGTTGAAGTAAAGAAGCTGTTTAGGAGCATGTGGAGTGACAGGGCAAAGGGGAAAGGCTTCAAACTGGCAAAGGGTAGGGTTAGATTGGATGTTAGGAGGAAATTCCTCCCTGTGAGGTGGTGAGACCCTGGCACAGGTTGCCCAGAGAAGCTCTGGCTGTCCCATCCCTGGGATTGTCCAAGGCTGGGTTGGATGTGCCTTGGAGCAACCTGGGATAGTGGAAAGTGTCTCGATTTCTGCCGTGTTTTTACCTGGGCAGAGCTGGGAAGGTGAGCAAGGTGGGAGCAGGAAGCCAGAAACCCTCAGCGTCTCTCCAGGGCTTTGTGCCCCCTCTCCCAGCCATGGCAGGTGGGTTTGAGCTGTGCCAGTGCCCGTGTGCTCCCCACAGAACACTTGGCACAGGCAACGTGCCCATAACTCAGCAAAGGGCAGGAGCTGATGCTTGGTTGGTTGTGCAGGGACAGCACAGGACTGATGCCAGCAGCCACAACTCTGATTTATTGGGGCAGCTCAAAGTGCTGGGCTCCCAGGGGTGGGATTCCCCTAGAGCTGCTGCCCTGGTCACTGTGCATCCCTTTCAGAAAGCAATTTAGAGAGACAAGCTGGGGCTGAGCAACAGGCAAGCTCACCTTTGCTGTCATCTCCCAGTGTCATTTGAATCTCCTGCCTCAAATCCTTGCTCCCCCATCCTGCCCTGCATCCTTGCTTTGCCCATCTCCTGCTGTTTTGGCCCAAATTTGCTGGAGTCCAGCACTTTGAGCTGCCCCAATAAATCAGATTGTGCCCACTGGCATCAGCCCTGTGCTGTCCCTGCATAACCAACCAAGCCTCATCTCCTGCACTGGTGGTTTTTTAGGCATGGTCTTGCTGCTAAGAAATGGCTCAGGTGGGTTTTAGTGTTGGTTAATCATCAGTGAATTTATTTCTTGTTGTGAGATAGGATTAGGAGAAAGGTAAAGTCCTTCTCATCTCTGGGCCAGATGAGAAGGGCTCAAAAAGGACCTGGAGATGAGGAATTGTAGCGATTTTGGTTTGTTAATTTTAGATTTTTTTTTTTTAATTTTGAGATTTTCAAACTAATGTGTTGATGAGCGTGGTGGGTTTTAGTGTTGGTTAATCATCAGTGCATTTATTTCTTGTTGTGAGATAGGATTAGGAGAAAGGCAAAGCAGGTTCAGACTATAACAGGAATAGAGTAAGAAATAGGAGGAAATGAGAAACTGTCTTTGCTGAGGTGCTAAATGGAGGAAAATGGTGTTTGGGGGGGTTTGCTGTCTCTGAGGTACTGAGAACACACTGATGGCTTTCAACCCCTCTGCCTCTCATGCACCATTCAACAAATAAAAAAGGTTGTGGCCCAGCAGTGAAGGAATGGGAGCCTGTAAATCCCATGGACAGCCCCAAGGCAGTCGTGCTGCCCCTTATTCCACTTGCCTTAATAGCAGGAACATTGTCCAGAGCTTTCCCCGAGGTGCTTTCACCTAGAAACCCAGTTAGTGTATTTCAATTATCGGGTCAATACAATTATAAACCCTCCTGATAAGGCTTTTAGAGGTCTTGGCTCAGAGTGATGTCCCCCTGGAGGACAGGAGGTCACCGTGGCTCTGGGCAGAGTCACTGAGGCAGTTTTGTTGTGTGGGAATCCCTGCAGGCAACTGCTCTCTGGGCCAGGTGAGAAGGGCCCAAAAAGGACCTGGAGATGAGGAATTGTGGCGATTTTGGTTTGTTATTTTTAGATTTTTTTTAAATTTTGAGATTTTTCTAACTGATGTGTTGATGAGCGTGGTGGGTTTTAGTGTTGGTTAATCATCAGTGCATTTATTTCTTGTTGTGAGACAGGATTAGGAGAAAGGTAAAGTCCTTCTCATCTCTGGGCCAGGTGAGAAGGACTGAAAAAAAGACCTGGAGATGAGAAGCTGTGGTGATATTGCTTTGTTAATTTTAGATTTTTTTTTTAAATTTTGAGATTTTGCAACTAATGTGTTGATGAGCGTGGTGGGTTTTAGCGTTGGTTAATCATCAGTGCATTTATTTCTTGTTGTGAGGATTAGGAGAAAGGCAAAGCAGGTTCCAACTGTAACAGGAATAGAGCAAGAAATAGGAGGAAATGAGGAACTGCCTTTGCTGAGGTGCTGAATGGAGGGAAATGGTGTTTGGGGGGTTTGCTGTCTCTCTTCCAGCCCTTTTTCACACTTCTGGCAGGGTGTAGGAAGGGTCCCTGTGCCCCTGTGAGCTCCCTGCAGTGGGCACAGGGTGGGAGCTTCAGCCAGGAGCTCCTGGGTGAGCCCAGCCCTGGTAAATGCTCACAGATGAATGGCTCTTTCTTTGTGCAGAAACACACGTTTCCCTTGCCAAGGTATTTTTTTTTGTTGTTGTTGTAAAGGGGAGAGGGGAATGGTGCAGAGTTTATTTTAAGGTCCATCTGGATTTCATCAGCAGCAAAAGCTGTGAACTCCAAGAGCAAGGTGAGGAGCCCCTGGCCCCCTGGTTTTCCTTCCCCTCATCCTTGAGACCTTTCCCTCTCTCAGCTTTAGATCTCCCAAAGGGTTTGGGGGGCTGAGGGGTTGGAACAGCCATTGCCACAAAGCCTCACTGAGAGAGCAAAGCTGCTTGAAGGAGCCATTGCTGGTTGCTGGAGCAGAATCAGGGAGCAAAACAGGGATGCCAGGAGCCAAAGGCAGCATCCTGCCCATGGCACTGGCCTCAGAGCCTTCCTCGGAGGATGATGAGGGTTGTAGGGTTTCCTGCAGGGCTCAGGGCTGTCAGAGGGACCCAGCTGTTGCATTCTCACACCACGGGGTCACTGGGTGTGCTGGGGGCTCTCTGAGGGGGATGTTCAGTGTGCGGTACAAACGTGTGGGGGTGAAAGGAGGGAAGGAAATGCTCTGTGTGGGGTGGGACAGGGCAGCTCTTGCAGAAAAATCAGCAGAAAAGGCTCTGATGCCAGGAAAAGCGTGAGGAATGGGGTCATGGAACAGGAGCAGGGACAGCCCCTGTGTGCCCTCTAAGAAAGCTCCTCCTGCCCCACGCCGGGGGGACGAGGAGGAGTGTCACCCTGGTTTTGTTAAGATTTTCTAAGCTTTCTGATGTTGATATTCTTGCAGCGAACTTTCTCACACACTTTCTGTAAATAACTCATTGTTTTGCATTCCTTTCTGGAGGAGGAGAAATTTGATGGGCTGGTTGGTTTGTCCAGTGCCATTGGAGAGGTGGCACTGTCACTGTCACCCTCCAATTCACTGTCACTTTTGGAAATCTATAAATGTTGGAGTCAGAAAATAAACTTCCCTTTTTTCCTTCACCTTGAGAACAGCGGTGTGAGATTGTGTTCTTTGGTGTCCTATAGCGACAGAGGAGGAGGAGGAGGAGGAAGGGCATCCACGCAGGTGCAGCTCCAGCCATGGCTGTGGTGAGCAACATCCCCATCTTGTGGCTACAGCAGCATCAGGGGAGCAGAGCCAGAGCTGCTGCTCTCCGTTCCAGAGCCCCGAGGCCACCGCGGGGGCTGTGACAGCCTTGGCAGGGGCTGTGTGACCGGCAGGGCACGATCTGCCTGTGCCGGGAGCTGCAGATCCACCCCGGGGCAGTGCCAGGCAGGAGGGCCCCGGGAGGCTGCACTGCGCACCCGAGTGATGCAATTTCATCAATTCATACAATTATAAACCCTCCTGATAAGGCTTTCAGAGGTCTTGGCTCAGAGTGATGTCCCCCTGCAGGACAGGAGGTCACCGTGGCTCTGGGCAGAGTCCCTGAGGGAGTTTCGTTGTGTGGGAATGAAGATGTAGTGCCCTGTGAGGGTCACTGTCTGTCCCAAAGGTGCCAGGATGGGGCGCCCAGGCTCAGCTAAGGTGGGAGGACGGGGTTTTGAGAACCCTGGGGCCTTTGCCAAGAGTGGGTTGGGAATCAGGGTGGCCAAGGTGTGTGATGTTGTCACCGTGTTTGATCTGGGCTGTGCCTTGACCCCGGGTTAATCAGCACACAGGGGTCAGGGGTGCTGTCCACGTGAGGAAAGCAGGTTGGGATGGTGAAAAGGGGAAGGCAGAGCCTGACCGTGCTGGCAGGACGTGAGGCAGGTGTCCCTCGTGCTCCCCAGGTGCCACAGGTGTGGTGGTGTGGCCTTGGCCTGGGGACAGCTGAGGCTGGACGAGGAGCAGAGGGGCTGTCACCACTGCAGGGACCCACAGAGGGGCCTCCATGTCACAGACATTTCTTCTGTGAAAAATCCTCTCTCAGGATTTTTCCTGCTGAAGCTGAGAAGTTCAGCAACAAGACATGAACAATAGGTTATCTGCTGCTGTGGAATGCAACAAGTCCATCTGGATTGGCCCAGCTTGGATGTTTGTAGTTAGTGGCCAATCCAGGACTGAATTCTCTCCTACAGAGTCGGAGAGAGCTCCTTTGTTTTCATTCTTTACTTTTCTATTCTAAGGTTAGGTAGCAGCCTCTGGCAACTCTCCTTTCCTTTTCTTTTTAGTATAGTTTAAATAGATCTATATATCATAAAATAATAAATCAAGCCTTCTGATCATGGAGTCAGATCTACGTCTCTTCCTTCATCCCAAGAACCCTTGTGACCACCGTCACACCTCCATCCCCAGGAAGGGACTCACAGAGGGGCTGTCACCACTGCAAGGGACTCACAGAGGGGCCTCCATCCCCAGCAAGGGCAGCAGGGCTCCAGGGACTGGTGAAACTGGGGAGCAGGGAGCGGGAAAGCACAGGTGTCACACACGGTCACACCTAAGGAGGTTTGGGCCACTGGAGGTGGCTCTGGCCATTCCGTGTTTTGCCCATCTTCTGCTGTTTTGGCCCAAATTTGCCGCCAGCACAGCACAGCTCCGTGCCAAGCCCCTCATGGGTGCTGTAGGGCAGAAAGAGGCTGCCCCAGGAGCCAGGGAGAAGGGAGCAAACAGCAGGCAAGTTGGCAATTGAGATTTATTAAACTTGGCTCACCCCAAAGCTGGGGTGACCAGATTTCAGCAGGAAACACACCGGCCCTTAAGGGGGGAAGCTGGCCACGAACCCTTGAGTGAGGAGAAGCTCCTGCCCCTCACATCTGGGTGTCTGGTCCTCCTCTCTTTCCCCTCAGTGTTCTCAGGGAGCTCGAGAGACCCACAAGACTCAAAGCCTGCCTCTGTCCCACAGGCATTGTATTTCCACGGGACAGCTCCGGGCGAGAGGAATGAGGCTGAGTGCAAGAAGTCCCACCAAGGGAGCCATCAGAAGAAGCCACACCACCTCCAAAAGGTAGGCTTTTTTCCAAAATACAGCCTGTCCCAATGGACACCATGATGGGACCAACAAAGGGGCGCAGCAGCGGAACAAAGACCCTGCCACGAGTCACGTTAATTTGTGCCATGTTACTGTTCTATTTGTGCCATGTTATTCTTCTTGCCAAGCATCAGCACAGCACTAGAGCAGCGCAGGGACCTTAGCAGAGATCCAAAGGGAGCTGAGAGGGGAAGCAGTAGGAAAACCAGGGCAGATCTGTGGTGTGGAGCGAGGCCGGACACGCCGCCGTTTGGGAGCGGGGCAGGCCAGGCGCTCACCAAAAATCACCGCACGCTGATCACATCATCAGGGGCTCTTTGTCCGTGGGAAACAGTCTTGGGTGGCTGGTGAGGAACGGGACAAGATCCAACCAGAGAAGGGACACACTCAGAGGAAGCCTACTCAGTCTTGGAGGCCACGGTGCCGTTGGATGCTCCCGGGTCTTTCTTGGAGGCTCCGATGCCGTTGGGCGCTCCTGGATCTTTCTCTCGGAGCTTGCGCAAATAATCGTGGGGGCCTTTGCCCTCAAAGGACGTGGGGCTCTTGTAAGAACCCCCAATCTTGTCCCAGAGGGTGAAGTACTGCCCGTAGTTGTAGTCGAAGTACAGGTGGTGGTCGGTGTGGTGGGCAGAGCCGTTGATGATGTGCCGCAGCGGCCGCGGCACGCGGTAATCGCCGTCGTGGATGGAGATGGTCCAGACGTTGACGAAGATGTAGAGGCCCAGGTAGGTGACTTTGTGCAGGGGGAACAGGAAGGGGTAGATGTGGTAGGGCAGGCTCTGCATGAAGCCATCCACGGGGTGGAAGGCGTGGCTGGCGAAGGGCGTGGCGATCTTCCACAGGTGGTGGGGCTTGTGGAAGCGCTGCGGGGACACGGGGCTGTCAGTCAGGGTGGCACCTTTTAGAGGGTCCCCCAGCTAGATTCATGGCCCCAAGGGATGCTGTTTGAGCCACCACCACCCAAACTGAGAGGGGGACATGTACCCTAAAGGGCTCTCAGCTTGACATCTTCAGTGTCATGCTTTTTATAAGCTACAAGAACGTAAAATTTGTGGGGGATTTGTTGATGATTTATGATCATGGCTTGTATTTCTGTTTGGTTTTTTTGGGGGGGTAGTTCTGGGGTTAATTCTATGTTTGTTTGGGGGTGGTTATGGAGTGATGGTGACAGTTGGTTATTGTTTTTGATACTAGGAAATACAGAGGAAGGTTAATTGAAAGTGTATTGACGACCGTCACACGGTGAAGCCTTGTTCAGCCACTCCCACCCCAGCATGCAGCTTGGAAATGTCACCAGAGCAGGACAAGGACTCTTCTCCAGAGCCCCCTGTCCTGTCCCATACCTTATAGAACAGCTTGTGGTGGAGACCACGGTGTATCCAGTAGATGCCCATGTCAGTGAAGAAGAGGAAGGACAGCATGCTGAGGAAGACACCAGACCAGCCTGGGGAGGGGGGGAACAGGGTTGTTAGAAGTGGCACAGGTGGGCATTGTGAGGGTCTCCACAATGGTCCTCGTGGTGGGAGACACATCGGAGTCCTGTCAGGGGCTGCCACACTGAGGTGACAGGCTCAGGCTGTCCCACGTGACTCAGGGCAGGTGAGTCAGGGGCTGTTTCACTGGGAGCTGTGCCCAGGGAAGGGAAGGATCTCTTGTGCAGGGTGCAGTGTGTCAAGGAGGGGGACACAACCCTGAGTGACACCTGAGTGTCTGGGTGCCTCCCCTACAGAGAACCTGGGATTTTGGCTGACAGGCCAAAAGGGACAGGAGGTACCCAGGAGGATTTCCTGGGGTTGTCACCATGAGAAATGGGGTCTGAGGGAGGTGACCCAGGTGGGGAGGGGACCCTGCTGTGGCAGGGGGTGCAGGGAGGTCACTCACCATACGGGGAGTCCTCGATGTTGTCGTAGAGTTTGCTGTAGCCCCGCACCTCGGCGAAGAACAGGGCGACGGTGGGGACACTGATCCAGGGCAGGGAGCGCAGGGCGTAGGAGATCTCCCGGCTCACCTGGTTCTGTGGGTGTGACAACAGGGTCAGGGGGCACAGGGGACATCTCCTGGCTCACCTGGTTCTGTGGGTGTGACAACAGGGTCAGGGGGCACAGGGGACATCTCCTGGCTCACCTGGCTCTGTGGGTGTGACAACAGGTCAGGGGGCACAGGGGACATCTCCTGGCTCACCTGGTTCTGTGGGGTGTGGCAAAAGGGGTCAGGGGACATTTCCCAGCTCACGTGCTTCTGTTGGGTGTGGCAAGAGGGGTCAGGGGGCACAGGGGACATTTCTACCTGGTTCTGTGGGGTGTGGCAATAAAGGTCAGGGGCACAGGGGACATCTCCACCTGGTTCTGTGGGGCACAGGGGACATCTGAGAGCCACAGTGCCCCTCCTAAGGCTGGGAGGGCTGGCGTCTTGGCCACCCCTTTGTCATGGCATCTGTGCCATGGTGTGGGACACAGGGTGCTGCTCATACAGGGACAGCTGTGCTCCAGCTGGGTGTTGGGGTCAGTGGGATGTGGCACAGGGATGATGGAGGGCAAGAGAAGGCAGACAGGGGTGGATGTGACAGCGGGGACAGCCCATGCACACCACTGGCAGGTGACACTTGGATGGACAAGGGGATGGCGAGGGGGACAGTGAGCAAGGTGCACTCACCTCCAGGAACTGGGGATGTTTCTTGAGCTCGTGGTCAAAGATGAAGTAGTAGCTGAGGGTGCCGAAGAGCAGGTAGAGGACGAGGGCGCCCAGGTTGGTGATGACAAAAAGGCTGAGGAGCTGCCGGCACGGCTCGGCCTCGGGCCACCCCGCCGGGTACACGTAGGGCGTCAGGAGGTGCCGGTCCGCGGCTTCCAGGACCAGATCCATGGTGGCTCCTGCGCGAAGAGGAGTCGCTGTGACCGAGCCCAGCACGGGATGTCGGTGCCCGCCGGGATGTGGGCAGGGGTTGGCAGGGTTGGCATGCTGTCTGTCTGGCTGGGTGGCCCCAGCCGGGGCTGGGGAGCAGATCTGGGACGCGCACGGTGTGGGTGTGAAGCAGGGCAGGTGCAGGAGTGGGGGCCTCCCCTAATTCTGCGCGCTGTGCTGCGGGAGGGGGCACTTAGGGCAGGGGACAGCGGGACGGGTGACAGCGGGATGTGGGTCTGGGGCGCGAAACCCCTTTAGGGGCAGCACATGGGGCTCCGTTCCGTGCCCTGCGCGGCGATGCCCCGGGCAGGGTAGGCGGCCAAGGGGGGGGTCACCGTGTCCGGGAGCCGCAGGTGGCCCGGCCAGCGGCGGGGACGGACGCGCGGGGAGCGCGGGGGTCGTGCCGGCGGTGCCCCCACCCCGTGCCCACCATCCCGGTACCCAAATCCCCCATCCCGAACCCCCATCCCGATCCCCCCATCCCCGGTACCTGCCCGGGGTCCCGGAGCGGCGCGGGGCGGGGGCGGGCCGGGGGCGGGGCCGCGCGGTAGCGCCACGTGACGTCACCGGCGGAAGGGCTCGCGCCACCTCGGGCGGTGACGTCAGTGCGCAGAAAGGGGCGGAGTCATGAGCAGGGGGCGTAGCCATTGGATGGGCGTGTCGGGGGCGTGTCCAGAGGGCGTGGCCTGACGTTGGGCGTGGTCGGGACGGGGCGTGGTCTGGGCGGGGCGTGCGGAGCGCCGCAGGACGGGGAATTTTAGGGAATTTTGGGGAATTTTGTGGAATTCTGCCTGCTCCGGGCCCCTTCCCTGCTGTCCCCTTGGTTGTGAACAACATATATATATATTTCCCAAATATATATGGGAAATATATATGTGTGCATATATAAAAATATATGTGTATATAGCTATCTATCTATCTATCTATCTATCTCTCTATATATAGATATATCTAGATATATATGGATAAATATATATATATATATATATAGGTATCTATATATAGATATATAGTTATATAGATAGATATATAGATATCTATCTATATATATGTATATAAAAAGAGATATTTATATATAGAGATATCTATATCTATCTACATATAAGTGTGTATATCTCTATAGCTATAGATATATAGATGATATAGATAGGCATAGATGATATGGATAGCTATAGATATATCTGGGACTCCAAAAAATTCCATATGTTTTATGCACTTTTTTATCCATCTGGGACAAAATTAACCGCAAAGTGCTTTGGAGAGAGAGAGAGTTTGATCTCTAATGACCCCACTGACCTACAGCAACCCCAAATCTTAATGGTTGACCTCGAATAACCCCACAATGGCCTCTAGTAACCCCAGTATTTTCTGCAGAGGGCGAGTTTGACCTATAGTAACCCAAATGACCTATAGGAACCCCAAATTTTATGGGTTGAACTCTAGTAACCGCAGAATGACTCCTAGTAACCCCAAAAGTGACTTAAAGTAACCCCAAAATTTTCAGAAGAGAGTGAGTTTGACCTATAGTAACCCAAATGACCTATAGGAACCTCAAATTTTAATTTTTGACCTCAAGTAACCCCAAAATGACCTGTAATAACTCCAAAACGACCTGTAGTAACCCCAAAAGTGACCTAAAGTAACCCCAAAATTTTCAGGAGAGAATGA
Source organism: Camarhynchus parvulus (assembly GCF_901933205.1). Lineage (NCBI taxonomy): Eukaryota > Metazoa > Chordata > Aves > Passeriformes > Thraupidae > Camarhynchus > Camarhynchus parvulus. The sequence continues at coordinate 2,802,210 of NC_044594.1, read as the reverse complement.
CTTTGACCTCAAGTAACCCCAATGACCTATAGTAACTCCAATGACCTCTAATAGCCCTGAATTTTAATTAGCTTGGGTTTCTTAAGGTCAAACTCGCTCTCTATAGAGCACTTTGGGATTACTTTCAGCATTTTGTGGGTTACTAGAGGGCCACAATTAAAATTTGGGGTTACTAGAGGTCATTTTGAGGTTACTAGAGGTCATTGGGGTTACTATAGGTCATTGGGGTTACTTGAGGTCAAACTCTCTCTCTCCTGAATATTTTGGGGTTCCTTTAGGTCACTTTTGGGGTTACCACAGGTAATTTTGGGGTTACTACAAGTCATTTTGGGGTTACTTGAGGTCAAAAATTAAAATTTGGGATTACTATAGGTCATTTGGGTTACTATAGGTCAAACTCGCTCTCTCACAAAAATTTTGGGGTTCCTTTAGGTCATTTTGGAGATACTACAGGTCAATCCTTAAAATTTGGGGTTACTATAGGCCATTGAGGTTATTCGAGTTCAAACTCTCTCCAGAAAACTTTGAGATTCCTTTAGGACACATTTGGGGTTATTTAGGTCATTTTGGGATTACTGGAGATCAACCTTTAAAACTTGTGGTTCCTTCAGGCCATCAGGGTTTCTTGAGGTCAAACTCGCTCTCTCCACACGCTCTGGGGTCACTTTGCATCTTTCTGGGGTTTGCTTGATGGCAGTTATGAAGTTTAGGGTTTCTCTTGCTCATTTTGGTGGGCATCTGCCAGACGCACACTCCAGCCCTGCCCTCAGCTCTGCTGTGCCCCTGCCTGGCACCCCAAAACTCCCTGTCCATCCCTCCCAGGGTCTCTTGGCAGCTGTGGTGCCCTCCCAGGCCCTGCTGCTGCTCACCCCCATCACACAGGAGCCGGTGCTTACGAAGGATTACAACACTTTTTATTCCCACGCAGCCGTTTCACAGAGTACAAACACGAGACAAGACACCAACACAGCCCCCCCAACACCCACCAGCCCCCCAAGGCTGCTCCCCACTCTTTCACCAGCACCCCAATGCTGCCCTGGGCCCACAGACCCCAACCCTGCTCTGACCCTCAGCCCCTGCACGCCACACAAACATGGCAGAGAATTTCATCCCTCCTTCCTCTGACTCTTGTTCCTGCCCACCAGAAAGCACCTCTTTCCAACTATTGGCACCAGCTGGTCATCACCAAAGCACAATGCCAAGATTTCCAGGCCCCTATGGATGAGTCTGGTTCTTTGAACCAAACCTCAGCACCACCTCTGCTCCGGAGAGTCAGAGGGTGACACGGTCCCAAGGTGCCACAACATCCAGAGATGGCAATGCACTGCTCTGTGCCCCAACACCTACCTCTGCTTGAGTCTGTGAGCCCATAGGACCGTGGTGGCAGCTCCCAAGGACAGCGGAGATGTGAGGGGACAGCATGTGTGTCACCCTGGTTTTTTAAGATTTTCTAAGCCTTCTGATGTTGATATTCTTGTAGTGAACTTTCTCACACACTTTCTGTAAATAACTCATTGTTTTGCATTCTTTTATGGAGGAGGAGAGAGTTGATAGACTGTTGGTTTGACCAGTGTCATTGGAGAGGTGTCACTGTCACCCTCCAATCCGCTGTCATTTTTGTAAAACTATAAATGTTGGAGTCAGAAAATAAACTTCCCTTTTTTTTCACCTTGAGAGCAGCAGTGTGTGCGTGTGTTCTTTCGTGTTCTATAGCGACACACCTGCTCCACCCTGTCCCACACTACCAACAGTGGTGTGGGCCACCTACACTGCACTCCACAAGGGAGAGCCTGTGGAAAAGCTGCAAAACCCCTCCTCGAGTCCACATCAACGATGGAAAGCTGTAAAAAAACCCCAAACCCCAGTCCCACATCGCTGCTGGCAAACATCCTCCTGCTCCAGCCGTCGCTGCACCGGCTGCATGTCAGCGCCGGCTCCGCGTCCCACCTCTCTCAGGTGACATCCCTCGGCCTCCTCGCAGCATGGCCGGGTGGGCAGCGGCGTGCCCATGGCAGGGGGGGCTGTCTCCTACCCTACAAAGACTCAGGCTGACGCGAGAACAGTTTTTGGCTGGGCGGCGGGGCCGCACCTACGAGGTCGGGGGCCGCGGGGCTGAGCGCAGCCACAGCCACAGCTGGGCCGCCAGCAGCAGGGTCACTCGGGCACGGTGCTCCCCTGAAGAGCTGGAGGCTGCCAACACAACAAGATCCACGTGAGATGGGGCTCTGGGTGCCTCCCTGGTGCCCGCCCAATTGCCCAACCTCATTGCTGGGCTCCCAGACCCACTGCATTTACTCTACCCTGCCCTGTGCCATGCAGGCACCATCACCTCCCTTGCAGCTGCCTGCCAGCTCTTCTGAGGTTGTTTTTTGTGTGAAAACAACAAAATCAGAGGGTTTTGGGAAAGATGCAAAAGGCAGGCTTCAGAGGCAGCAGAACTGTGATTAGAGCTAAGCAGCAGCCATGAGATTTGTCAGCAGAAAAATTATTTAAACTGTAGAAAAGCAAGGACAAATAGAACAATGGTCTGTGTATAACGCTTGTCTAGAATAACTCTCTAAGCTACAGAAAAGTTCATCTAGCAAGATATTAGGAAAGTTGAAGCTTAATAATGGAGCTCTGTGCATTGTGTGTTAAGGCTTACAAGCAGGTATTGTATTCAAAATAAGCAAGCATTGTTTTAACCAAAGGTATGTGTGCTTATAGTGATTGGATAGAACTACTGTCAATGTGCTTTTGCTTTGTGTGATTGGTGAAAAAACTTTTAAAGTGAGTTGTAACATTAAATTCTTTGTCTGCTGCCTAAGATGTGAGCTGGTGGCATCTTCCCATTGTCATAATCACGTAATAAGACTGATGCTGAACAATAAAACAGCTCAAGGCACGTTCCACAGCAGCCCCATCCCGTTCGTGATTTGTACAGAGCCCCCAGCCCCTCTCCCCCACTGCTCACCCCACAGCCCCCGTTTTGGGGGTGGCAGTCCCACCCTGACCCCGGTACTTGCCCCTGCAGCTCTTGCCGTCCCCTTGCAGTGTCCCTGTCACACAGCTGCACAAGGGCCCGTCCGCCCGGCTCGTGCAGATCTGCTCACAGCCTCCGTTGTCCTCGCACCAGTCTGATCCTGGACACAAACAGCAAAGGGGGACACCTGAGCCATGCTCTCACACCTCTGGTCCTTGGCTGCCTGAGGGTGGGATGGCAGAAAAACACCGCCAGCCTTCCCTGGGGTCCCACACTTACTCTTCCTCCTGATAGGCCCCACTGAGAGGATCTGCTCCTTGGACTCCTCAGCGAAGGCGCTGGCCATCCTTGTGTGCTGAGGGCAGTTCTGTTGGGGGATAAACACCAGGTCTGTCACCCTCAGCCTCACCCAGGCCCCCTCTGTGCCCCTCCAGCTCCCAGAGGGACCCTGCAACCAGGCTCAGAGAGCACAGGTCCCAGGGTGACCTGCCTGTGACAGAGCATCTGCTCCCCATGCCTAGAGGGACACACAACCCTCCCATTTGTGAGATTCTATGTTTGTCTGGGGATGGTTGTGGAGTGATGATGACAGCTGGCTATTGTTTTTGATCCTAGGAAATATAGAGGAAGGTTAATTGAAAGTGTATTGATGACAAATGATTTGGATAATGAAGGGATATATGGTTTAATTATTTGACAAAAAAAAAGAAGTCAAGATTAAAAAAATGGATATGTAAAATGAATCTAAATACTAGTTCCTAGTAAATGTTCCAGGGCTACATCTCTGGTCACCTCTCCAATGCCACATCATAAGGGCTCACTGCACGCTGGAAGAGCCCTTCAAATCAAGCATCCCCTCCCTCTGCACTGGCCCCACTCACGATTTTGCAGGAGTATTTCTCGGAATCACAGAGGGACACGGCACAGTGCAGGTGAACCTCATCGTAGTCCCCGATGAACTTGAAGACGGTGACGTGGAAGCGACACGTCAGGGACACCCCATTCTCCTCGATGCCAATGGTGTTGTCCTTCATGTTTTGGCATCTGTGCAAAGCACTGATGCTCAGCACCACCCTCCTGTGACCCTCCCTGTACCCTCACCCCGTGTCCCACAGTGGGGTGCTTAGACCCTGCCATGGCTTGTCTGCACAAGGGTGTCATGCCCTGCCTCTGTCACCTCTCTCTGGCATTTCCAGCTTCCCAAAATGCCTGTGCATGATCCATATCCCCCTGTCTCCTGCAGTTAGGTGTTGTCCACAGCATCATGGACACAAGGAGAGTGCTTCTCTCTGCACCTGGTACTCTGTCACACGCAGGGCTTCTGACTCTGCCCACACCAAGCAAATTAATTCCTGCTCTAACAACACTGCTCCTCACCCTTTCCAGATTTTGATCAACCATCCCATTGGCCTCAAGGTCCTTGTCCCAGCTGATGCCACCACCCTTCCAGACACCACGAAAACCACTGGGGCTCGTGGTAGCTCACCCTCCCTCGATGATGAAGTAGCGCAGTTTGTCGTTGCTGTCCCGCGAGGGGGTGGCGTAGCACTTGTTCAGCATCAGGATCAAGTGGTTGGAGTCGGCCCCCACCACAAAGACCCCCACGTAGAGCACGTCCCGGGTGGTGAGCACCACCTCGCCCTGCCGGTACGGGTGCTTGTAGGACGAGTTCTTGTACAGGGCCATCTTGGTGGTGAAGCTCCCTTCCTGCGTTGGCACCGTCAGGTTAATCACGCTAACGATGACAAAAAAACACTGGCTCAGTTGGTGGAAAGGTTTTGAACCCCCAAATTGTTGCCTGGCTTCAGAACCAGCACTGCCTCACCCATGTGTGTAACAGGCCCTGCTCCTACCTGAGCATTGGCCTCACAACTGAGTCCAGGGAGATCTTGATGTCCAGCTCATAGGCACAGGAGAACTCCACGTTGATGGTCCTGTCCCGGGTGATGATGTTGCCCGTGTTGTTGGCACTCTCGATCCACACCGTGTTCTTGTACACTATGTGAGTGCTGTTGGACTGCAGAGGGAGCACAGGGCACTGCTTAATGCCAGCTGTCCCTGCTTCCCTGCTCCCAGTGAGCTCTAAATGAGCTGGGTGACAAGGGACATGCTGCCCCTCCACCTCTGGCCAGAAATGGTGGGGCTTGGAATTACCTCCCTCTTCTACAAGACCTTCCTGTGTTCTCCTTGGCCCCCAGCCCATTAAAGCACCTCCCAAGCATCACTTGCACTGGCCTGCCTCAACCCTGGAGCTGAGCTGGACTGCAGTGGACTGTCCCACACTCCCAGCCCTGTGTGCCCCGTGTCCCAGCTCACCTGCACCAAGTTGCCACAGTTGCCTTTGGTGTTGTTGATCTGGAAGGAGATGAAGTCCTCCCCCTCGATGCCGGGGCAGTGGCGGTCGTTGACCCTCACACCCTCACGCTCAAAGCCCAGCTGGAACAGCTTGCACTTTGAAATGGACACCTCCATTTGGGCAGCCTTGCAGGTCACCTCCGCATCAATGATGTCATGGGTGGCTGAAGGAGAAGATGACACGACTTCAGATCACCACAAATGACCCCTTGGCACTTCTCTCCTCCACTAGAAATGGGTTGGGATCATCTTCCGTAGTGTGTTCTGCCCATCCTACACCCCTGCTGCTCAAAGTGCTCCCAAACCAGAGATGCCCATAATCTGCACCCTAGAAAAGCCGTTCCCTGCTCTCTCCTCTCCTCCATGGTCAGGAAAACCCATCTTGGCAGAGGTCACAGCCCTCAGCATGTCCTTTCCCAAAGCCCCTGTGGCATAATGGCCCAAGGTGGAGCTCGGCACTGACCCCACAGCCAGGAGCAGAGGACTCACTGTTCCCATAGGGCCAGGAGCAGAGGAGGACTCACTGTTCCCATAGGGCGGGGGCTCGATGCAGCCGCACAGCTCCCCGCCGTTGTCCAGCTCGCAGGTGCGGTTGGGGCAGTCGGCGCCCACGCAGGGATCTTCCACCACTCCTGCTAAACAGCACAAGACACAGCACAAACACAACCTTTACCCTCAGACCGTGGGGCAGCCACCTCCAGCCCCTCTCCCCAGCGGGACATGGCTCCCCTCGACCTGAGCAGCCCCAGTTCCCTTACAGCAATTCTCCTTCTCGATCCACTCGGTGCCCAGGATGCCGAAGGTCCTGCAGGCCTCTCCGTAGGCAGCCAGCGAGCCGCACAGCTGGATCTTCTTGTGGTTGTAGCAGCCATCAAGAAAGCAGGACTCATAAAAAGGCAGAGGATCCAGGAGGCCGTAGCAGGGCTGGAAGAAGCCCTTCATGTCGGTCAGCTTCAGGCAGTAGTTGTCACTCTGCAGCTCCTGGATCTGGACGTTGTCGCAGGAGGCGGCGTACTGCGAGTACTGCAGCTCGTTGCAGCTGTGGGCACCGGACACGTGGTGGGGGCTCCTTTCATGGCCAGCCCTGCTCCCATTCCCGCTCCCACCTGGTGGGGAAGGGCTGGCTGTGCACTCACCTCTTCTGCATGCCGTTGGTTTTCCAGCTCTGTGCCAGCACCACGCTGCTGACGGCCGGCTTGCCCCGCAGCGTGGCGTAGTCGTCGGTGCGGTCGCCGTTGAAGTTGCCGCAGAGGCCGCACACCTTGTTCTGCAGCCGCTCCCCAATGGTGATTTTGATGACATTGAAGCCGTTGTAGCGGATCTGGATGTCGGGGCTGGAGTCGATGACCAGGAAGCCCTCCTGGCTGAAGATCTTGGTGGACAGCCCCGTGACAAAGGGGATGCTCACAAGGCTTCCGTTCACCTAGTGTGAGAGGACACAAAGCTGACATCCCTCCCATATCCTCTGCCTACAGATGTGGGCATGTTTTGGGGAAGATGAAACAGGAAAGCCTTATCAATATGATTGTCTGGCAAAAGATTTTGGGAATATGGAAGCTGTAAGTGAGATTGAAATGAAAGCAAGCTTTGAGATCCCTCAGTTACTGAACAACTGGAAAACAATGCTGTGGCTGGCTGAAGGTAATTCCCTTTTGATGAAACAACACCCTCTGCTTGCAGACAGCTCCAAGGGTCAGAGCAGACCCTACAGCTTGGCAGAAGGGGCCCAAAGAGGAGTTTTTAGGGTTTAAAATGCAACACAGGATGGTAAAGTAATGATTCTTACAGGCTGCATGTAAATGCTATAGGATTTGTATCTTGTACTAGATTGGTTAGTGAGAATTAGAATATTCAACACAGAAGAAGACTTATAGTATTGTAATGGGAACCTCGCTCTCTTACCCCTTTTACTCTCTTTCCCTCTCATCCTCTCTCCCCCTCTCTTCTCTCAGGCCTGCTCCAGCTGTGGCTGGCAGCTCCCAGCAGGGCCCTGCACCCAGGCCCTTTGCAATACACCACAAGTTCCATGACCTGGCTTCAGAGATCTCTCATCTCCATCCATCCCCACCGTCCTACCCCCCAATGCTCCTACAGGCATGAGCCGCTCATAAAAGATTCCAGAGCTGCTTCCCAGTACTCCAGCTGTGAAAAGACTGACAGTAGTCTGGGGCACTTGTGGAGACCATGGTGCAGCCTGGACTGCCACCCACTATTCCCTCCCAGCCCCTGATGAGACCTCACCTTGACAGTGTTCCTGTCGCTGATGAGGATCTGCTCCTCGTTGATGTAGAAGTACACGGGGGAGATGATGGTGAGGTTGGGCGATGACCACTTGTCGAAGTTGATGATGAGCTGGAAGGAGAAGTCGGGCAGCTTCTGGCAGATGGTGGAGAGCACGAAGGCGCAGTTGGCGGGGAAGCGCAGGAAGGCGCCGTCGAAGGTGCGGAAGACGCCGCCGCCGGCCGCCAGGCAGAAGGAGCTGCGGGTGCTGAAGCAGCCGCGGACGCCGTTGCGCAGCCCGCACTCCTCGTCGGACTTGCAGTGCCGCGGGTCGCACTGGATCAGGTTGCGCCGGAAGCAGCGGCACCGCCGGGTGCAGTCCCCGCTCCAGAAGAGCTGCTTGGGCTGAAAGAGGGACCCGTCAGCGGCTGCCCTGTCAGCCCAGAGCGGGTCTGGGACACGGTTTGCACCCTTCTGTCACACGACAAGCAAGAGCAGGAAACAAGGGCAGAGAACACGCTGGCAGCTTGCACCTGCCTTGCAACACCTCTGCTACTCGCACTCAGGTTTGCACTGCCACCAAAACCTCCCTCACCTCTTGTGCACACACAAAGCCACAGTGTTTAATAGCCCCCTTCTTGGCCTCTTTCTTGTGTTCTGCCAGCCACCAACCCATCTGCAAGGAAGCCCATATGACAGTACCCCAATACTGGCTCCTCATGGAGCACAGGGACCTTGCACAGAACAGTTTCACTGGCACAAAATACAAGCCACTATGATATGACCAGTGCCATCAGCACAGGACTCTGCTGCTTCAAACTCCCTCAGTGACATCCAGTAGCTATGAAAAAGTAAATTTCACACGAAACACTAAAATGACAATGTGTGAATACCTAGCACAATGTGATCATAGAATACTGGACTTTGGCACTCATCAAACAGTCTTTCCAATCACCACCTTCTATTCATCACACCTCCACCAGCTCCTTTCTGTGCTTGACACCCAGGTCACCTTCACCCAGCAACTGCATGATGGTTTTTTTTGCATAGAAAGGCTCCCTATGCAGCACACCATGGAAGGACATCCCTCTCCTCTCCAGCCCTGCTACCAGCCCAGCCTGTCATCCTCACTCAAACTCTGCCAAGAAATATCATCTAGAGGGAGGGAGCAGGCCCCAAGAGCTGTGTACCTCGTAGTATTTGCCATCAGAGTAGCAGCCACAGTTGTGGGGCAGGATGCAGCTCTTGCCATTGAGGACATAGCCAGGGTCACACTGGCAGCCCTCCACGCAGTAGTGGCTGCAGTCGCTCTTCAGCCGGATGGCAGCACATCGGGGCTGGCACAGGGACACACAGCTCTCGTAGTGGCTGTTGGGGGGACAGCTGACAGCTGAGCAGGGGACAAAACAGGCACAGATTAGCTCCATGGACACAACCAACCTGGCTCCCCACCAGGGACTGATTCAGACCTGTCATGCATGGTGCCAGTCTGTGGCCTCACCACCCTGTGAGAGAGGGGCCTCTGAGCCATGAGCTTGCTTGTTAGAAGGGAAAAACAACACAAATTTAATTTGCAGTCTCGTTAGCAAGGAAAATTACTTCCCATTTGATTTGCCAGACAGATTGGCTGCCAGGGATGCGTGCGGTGCCCATCCTCAGGAGCCTGATTGAACAGCACATCGTCATCTTATTGACAAGGGGCTGCAGCTTCATTAGAGCAGCACGCACTGCTGGCATTGAGGCTGGCTGATATAATTCCTGGTTAGCAGTGGGGGATGGCTGATGCCTTCTGAGCTTGAGGCTTTCCATTTTCCATCCCTGTCCCTTCTGAGCTTGGGGCTTTCCATTTTCCATCCCTGTCCTTTCTGAGCTCGGGGCTTTCCATTTTCCATCCCTGTCCTTTCTGAGCTCAGGGCTTTCCATTTTCCATCCCTGTCCCTTCTGCGCTTGAGGCTTTCCATTTTCCATCCCTGTCCCTTCTGAGCTTGGGGCTTTCCATTTTCCATCCCTGTACTTTCTGAGCTTGAGGCTCCCCCTTTCCATCCATGTCCCTTCTGAGCCTGAGGCTTGCCCCTTTCCCTCCCTGTACCTTCTGACCTTGAGACTTCCCCTTTTCCATCCCTGCTCCTGTGTACCACGTGCAGTTTGTGACAAGTCCTGGAGAATACAGTGTGCCAGACTTCACCCACCTCACCCAGCAAGCATGGGAGGGATTGGCTGCCTCCCCCTCCCTGGCACCCCAGGAAAAGAAGGACCCTGAGGCATGGTGGCACTTACAGCATGAGGTGAAGTTCCTCCAGCCAGTGATGGCAATGCCCTGAGTCTGGCATGTGCTGGCGTAGTTCTGCAGCCAGCTGCAGGCTGTCTGCATGGCTCCCCCATCCACGCACGTGTCAAAGAGGCAGTTCTTGTAGAAGAAGCCGGGGTTGATCTTGCTGTGGCACTTGGCAAAGACACCACTTTGGCTGGGGATGAGGCTGCAGAGCTGCTGGGGCTTCCAGAATCCTTCCACCTTGCCGCAGGCTGGGCAGCGATCGCCGCAGCCCACGCGGCAGAACGCGTCCCGCTTGGCCCAGCTCTGCACAAAGTCACTGATGCTGGAGGCCGGTGTCCCCCCTGCAGCCACCAGGTCGTCCTCGGGGTTGCCATTGTAGCGGCCACAGAGGCCATAGGTGAGGTTCTGGAAGCCCCGTGGGATGGTGACAGACAGGAAGGTCTTCCAGTCGTACACCACCTTCAGCCCGAAGTCGGTCTCCACCACGATGTGGAAACCGAAGGCGAAGATGTTCACCTTGCCCTGGCCCAGCTTCAGCGGCAGGTAGAGACGCTCATCGTTGATCTGCAGGGAGGGAACAAGGCACACCGTGAGAGGGAGTGATGGTGGGAGCTTCCAGAAAGACACAAATGAGGGCGGCTTGGCATTCCCAGAGAAAGGTCCCTGCTGACCTCACCTCCACAGCCAAAACAGAAATCCTCTCCAAAAGTTGTGCCTGGCATCCCCCTAGGATGAGCCCAAGGCATGATCTGACCCCCAAGAAAACCTTGTAAACCCTAAAGCCTCATGTCTAGGGTTTTACTCCTGCAGAAATAACCACAGCCCTCATGGCCCTGCACTCACCAGCACAGTGTATTTGTAGGCACGGTGGATGACAATCCTGTAATTAAAGACCTCCACTTCCACCTTGCTTCACCCACAGGGCCAGGGAGGTGTCCCGATCCTCGTTCTTGGCTGTGACAGTGAACGCTGGGAACGTGTCGAGCGCTCCACCCTGGGCCGGGAGATGCTGGTGACCAGCACCAGCTCACAGCTGCTCTGGAAGTCGAAGGAGTAGCCATCAAAGGTCAGGTAGTGCCCATAGCCCGAGATGATGCAGGAGGCGTCAGTGCGGACGTGGCAGTAGTAGAGGCCGTTCTCCTCCAGGCAATACTCGTCGTCCTTGCAGGACACGTTCTCGCAGTACACGCTGTTGTCCGAGCCGTTGCAGTAGCACAGGAAGTGGCAGGAGATGTCCATCCAGAAGGTCTGGTTGGTGGCCAGCTGCCGGCCCTCGAAGTTGCAGCCGCACTCGCGGCGGGGAATGCAGCGGGTGCCGCGCAGGGCGAAGCCCTCGGCGCACTGGCAGCCCTCCGAGCAGGTGTCCCTGCACACGGGGCCCGAGGCCAGGCTCTCGCAGGTCTCCACGCAGCTCATGCACTCCTCAAAGTGGCTGTTCTCCGGGCAGGAGAGAGCTGCAGGGTTGGCAAACACAGAGCCTGAACCCCCAGCTCCGACAGCACGGGGTGAGGAACAGGTAAAAAGCGGGTGGTGACGGATTTGGGGAAAGGGGAAACAATCCCAACACCTTGTGGCCACTGGCTCATCCCACTCCCTTTGCAACCCTTTCTCCCCTCAGCCATCATCCCCCTCACATCTCAACCCTGTCCTGTTATGTGCCAAACATCACCTCCTCCTGTTATTTCCTAAACAAACACCTCTGAGGCAGAGACAGGCACAGCCTTCCCACCATCTACTGCCACACTCGGGATTTGTCACATTTGCTTATGAGTTATGAGGCAAGTTTACAGCAACAGCTAAAATCCAGTGTTATTCAAATTATCCTCTGGTGGTAGCGTACAGCACCACCAGACACCATCTGCAGCTCCAGAACGCTCCTACAGTGCCCCATAAAACTTCTGCTGCCTCCTGAAATGCCACCCTGAAACCGCTTCCCTGGGAAATCTCTCTCTGCTGGCACCACAAACCACTGCCTGTGATTCCAGCATCCCACACAAAAAGCTGCTCTGCCTCTGCACACCCACAAATCCCCACCAAAACGACTCTGCCTGGGTTTGGTGGGTTCCTAATTCCCTTCTCTCAGCCCTGGGTGATGAACAGCTTTGGTGGACTCACGGCAGAAGCTGTGGCTCCTCCACTGGCCGATGTCCACGTCGGCGTTCTTGCAGGCGCTGGCGTAGCGTGCCACCGAGTCACACAGCTCCGACACGTTGCCCCCGCTCTGGCACAGGCGGAAGAGGCACGTCCTGTAGTAGGCCGAGACGTTGACCACGCTGTGACACTCCAGGAAGGAGCTGTTGGTGGGGTCGTTGATGATGCCGCAGCTGGAGCGGCTCCTGTAGGACTTGAGCAGCTCCGAGTCGTTGTTGCAAGCCATGAGCAGGTCCCCGCACTCGCCGTTGCAGAACTCGTCGAAGGTGGTCCAGCTGTCCAGGAAGAGCTCCAGGTTGTCCGTGAACTTGCCCTTGGGCAGGCAGAAGTCGTCAGTGGCGTTGTCGTTGAAGAGGCCGCAGAGGCCCCCGGTGCAGTTGAAGTAGGAGGTGGACAGGCGGATCTCCAGGAGCCCAGAGTCATAGTAGCTGATGGCCAGGAGGCCCCTCAGACTCCATCACGGTGCTGTTGTCAGTGCGGTAGATTTCCAGGCGCCCAGAGTGGTGGAAATAGGGCAGCTCCACGTCGTAACCATTCACCTACAAGGAACAAGGTGGAGAGGCTTCAGGGAGGGTGGTGTGGCTTTGCCCAACCACACTGTGCACATTAAACACTTCCTGACCCACACCCTCCCTCCAAGGCCCAGAGCCTCCTCTGAGCGAGAGCATACAGCTGTATCTTTGGGTTTTGCCCCACAGAAAGCAATTTTTCTTCCAGAGGAAAAGCAAGTTGCAGGAGAAGGAGGAGGCAGGAAACGCTCCTCAGCAAGCAGGAGGAGCAGTGCTGGGGCAACAACTTCACAGGCACCCCAAGGGCCTCCACATTATGGTTCAAGTGTCCCTGTGGAGTCCACAGCCACAGACCCATAATCTCCACTGGATCACACCACAAGCCAACACCTCCCACCCTGTCCCTGGGCAGCACCTTTACCTTAATATCTGACAGCCTGGTGCCTCCAATCTTCACCTCTTGGCCAGCAGCCTGGACCCGCACGACCCGCGGCCCGTTGGGGGCAGAGCCAACCTTCTTCTGGTTGATGTCCACCTCGATGAAGTCTGGCCTCTCTGGGCAGGTCTTGAGCAGCGTGTAGGACTGCTCCAGCGGGTAGGGGAAGCTGATGCCATCAAAGGTCTGCAGCACCTGGTCCTGCCCCACCAAACACACGGTCTCCCGCTTTGGGTAGCACCCCCGGTAGCCGTTCTCGATGGTGCAGATCTCTCCCTCGGGGCAGGTGGTGTTGAAGCACGTGGCCTCCCCTCCAGCCTGGCAGTGGCAGTGCACAGTGCAGTCTGGTGATGCCCAGAAGGACTCTCCGACGCCGTAGTAGCGGCCGTTGATGTCGCAGCCGCAGGCCTGGACGGGGACGCAGCGGTCGGCGCTGAGGACGTGGCCCTCGGGGCACTCGCAGCTCTCGGTGCAGGGCGAGGCACAGGCCAGAGGGGCTGTGAGGTCTGAGCAGGTGGCAGGGCAGCTGCTGGCACACACCGAGTACTGGCTGAGCTCCGGGCACTGCACGGCCGCCGCTGTGGGCGCAGAGGGATGACAAACAGAGGGACGTGTTACAGCACGGTTCAGGATCAGCTGCCACCCTCTCACTGAGACAACACAGAGTGACCCATGGACCCCTCAGGGGTAGGATTGTCCCCCCCATTTCCTGTTGCAGACATCTTTTATGAAAAATCCTTTCCTCGGGATTTTTCCTCCTGAGAAGCTGAGAGGCCTCAGGAACAAAATGTAAACAATGGTTATCTGCTGCTGTGGAATGCAACAGGTGCATCTGTGATTGGTCTCGTGTGGTTGTTTCTAATTAATGGCCAATCACAGCCCAGCTGGCTCGGACAGAGAGCCCCAGCCATAAACCTTTGTTATCATTCCTTCTTATTCTATTCTTAGCTAGCCTTCTGAGGAAATCCTTTTTTCTATTCTTTTAGTATAGTTTTAATGTAATATATATCATAGAATAATAAATCAAGCCTTCTGAAACATGGAGTCAGATCCTTGTCTCTTCCCTCATCTTTGGACCCCTGTGAACACCATCACAAGTTCCCACCCAGGCCTCCCTGGCCAGTCCTGAGCTTCTCCAAAATAGCCCCAGAGCCACTGAGTCGCCCACAGCTATTTAAGGCGACAAGGATGGTGGAGTGACCAACCAGTTCCCATTCCAGTCCAGCCTCCAGCTCTCCTCATGGCAGCTGATGACCCCCAGAGCAACATGGAGCTCCCACCTCACGCCTGATTTGTGCCACACTTCTGCCAGAGCAAGGGCGTGATGCCATGGAGAGGAGGGACCAATCAGTTCTTTCCCAACTCCCTCCACTCCAGGCAATCCCCTCCCTTGGATTTCCTCCCCCTCCTGTCACCACTCCTGGGCACACAGGAAAATGCCTGGCGTTGCTCCCCTCCTCCCAAACACTCACCGCATCCCGTCTGGCTCCTCCACTCTCCCACCGAGATGCCCAGGGCCTGGCACACGGTGGCATACGCCTGGATGGCCTGGCACAGCCCCGTGCCATTGTCCTTGGCGCTGCACAGGTCATAGACACAGCTGTGGATGAAGGCAGTGGGATCCAGGACAGAGCCACACTCCCAGAGGGGCCCCCCGCTCTTGTTGATGAAGCCGCAGTACTCGGGGGTGAAGTAGAGCGCCTCGGTGGCGGGGTCGCAGAGGCTGCAGTTCTCCAGGCAGCCTGTGGAGCACCTGCGCTCGGGGTGTGGCACCTGCCAGCTCTCCCCCAGGTCTGGCACGGACGTGGCCACCCTCCCATCCGAGCGCAGCACGTCGTCCTCGGGGTCTTTGTTGTAATTGCCGCACAGCCCGCACGTGGCGTTGATGTACGAGCCCGGCACAGACACGGAGGCGTAGTGCTGCCCATCGTAGGTCACCAGCAGGCCAAAGTCAGTCTCCAGGGCAGTGGACAGCCCGCTTTGGTAGACCTTGATTGCACCCAGTTCCAAGGAGATGGGCAGGGACACCACCAGGTCGTCCACCTGTGGGGACAACATCCGGCGGCTGAGCCAGCGCATGGAGCAGCAGAGCCCTTGTGCTGGGACACGGACAGGACAGCCCTGTTGTGGGGTCTTGTGTGACCGTGCTCACAGGGGCCTTAGGATGAGGGAAGAGACGAGGATCTGACTCCATGTTTCAGAAGGCTTGATTTATTATTTTATGATATATATTCTATTAAAACTATACTAAAAGAATAGAAGAAAGGATTTCCTCAGAAGGTTAGCTAAGAATAGAATAGGAAAGAATGATAACAAAGGTTTGTGGCTCGGACTCTCTGTCCGAGCCAGCTCACTTTGACTGGCCATTAATTAGAAACAACTAACATGGGCCAATCAAAGATCTACTTGTTGCATTCCACAGCAGTAGATAACCGTTGTTCACATTTTGTTCTTGAGGCCTCTCAGCTTCTCAAGAGGAAAAATCCTAAGAAAAGGATTTTTCATAACAGATGTCTGTGACAGTCTTGGAATAGGGACATGCACAGAGGGACAGCCATTGGTAAGCTACAGGCCCTTCGTGTCACCCATGCCCATTCCCCAGGACACACGAGGCCCAGAAGTGCCATCCCACACTCTCCAGGCTGCTGCCCTGGCAAATTCTCCCCTTCCAGCAGAGCTCTTACCTTTGCCTTCCCAAAGCCGCCCCTGGGGAGAACAATCTTGTGCGAGTAGACCTCCACATAAATATCCCTCAGCCAGGAGACGGAGGAGCCGCCTCGGTTCTCATTCTTGGCCTCCACGTTGAAGTAGGGCAGCTGGGAGCCTGGCCAGCACTGCCTGGCGAGGAGGTAGGAGCAGGAACCCTGGAAGTGAAAGAGGAAGCCGTCGAAGGTGTGGTAATGTGGATCTCCGAACACCACGCAGGTGCTGCTCTCCACCGGCACGCACTGAAAGAATTTGCTCTTCGTCTCACACGCCTCGAAGGGGCCACAGGCCATGTCCTGGCAGAGGATCTCATTGTTGAAGTCCAGGCAGCGGCACTTGGTGGTGCAGTTGGCGTTGTCCCAAAAGATCTCCCCTTGACGGAGAAACTGTCCTAGAAAGACAGAAAGGGGAAAACCCACGCTACATCACCTCTTGAAACAGAAACAGGCTCTGAGCCACCCTCGGGGGCCTGCTGGTCCTGTGCTGGAGACCACCACCACCGTGTCCTGCTGCTGGGCTTCTCAGCTGCTTTCTTTGCACAAACTCCCAGCAAGAGCTGCTCAGCAAGTCCCAAGTTTCATTTCTAATGTGTGGTGCATCCTCTTTGTGTCCTGCCCACGCCATGAGACCCCGGAATGCTGCGAGTGCTGTCACAAATCCGGGATCAGTGCTGCAACACGCAGGCTGGAAAACTTGAAGGTTATTCCACTCATTTTGGACACCCACCACTCTGGCTCTTCTTCAGTATTGCAGGGCATAAGAGGCATTTGTGCTGTTTTCCCAAAGGAAAAGCCCCATTTGGAGGCAGTTTCCAACATTTTTGCTGCACTTGCACCATCCTCCAGCTTTGCTCTCACTTCCACAGTTCCCTTGTGCTGGTCAAAAAGTCTCTCTGTCATCAGCAGCCCCAGGAGCAATTTACTCCCATTCAGGAAGAGCTCGTAGTAGTTACTACACCAAAGAGCTGTTGATAAGCAACTTCACCCCACACACGAGCCCCAGCAGGGTGCTGAGTGATCTCACAGCCCCAGGCAGCCCCAGAGAGGGAGCGGGTTTGGCTGGTGAGAGACAGCAGAGGCAGGGAGAAGGCTGGAGAACAAGGGTGGCAAGTCCCCGTGAGGGTTTCTCTCCCCTCCATCTGGCCATTTTTCACACTCCTCCAGTGCGTGGCTTCTGCTGTGCGCTGCCTGAGTTTACCTCTCCTAAACTTTTTGTTCTCTTCCCTGCCTCCTACCAAAAAAAATAAAACAAAAAACCCAAGCTGTTTTCTGCTGCTTCCCTGCAACAAATGTCTCCTCTTGGCAAGGCCCACGCTCCAACCATCCTGGTGTGGGGAATTTGGGAAGGAGGTGTCATTGGGATCCAACACCTTGTGCTGCATCTCCTCTCGTGGAGGGCAATCAGCCATTCACCGTGAAATTTCAATCCAGTGGTGGGATCTACTTGCACTCCTGTTGTCACCTGCGGAGCTGAGACTGGTTTCCAGCTTCTCTGCAGTCCAGCCTTTCTTCCTGGGGTCAGCAGCTGGGAAATTCTGGTGCAGCTGGACCCAAAACTCTGCTGGAGCTGCAAGAGCCTTGGGATCTTGTGGACCTTGAGCAGTTCTAAACTAGGACATAAAGAAGCCACATGTCTCCAGTGTCTGTCAGCAAATGACAATCCTCTCTTGCTGGAAAGACTCCTGGAGCCCAGTGGATGCTCCTGACAGTTTTATTTGTCAAATGGAAATGCAATAATCTTTCAGCAGCAGAGCCCCTGTGCAGCCAGAGTGTGCATCGATTAATCCCTTTATGGCCTGTCAGTGACAGGCACACACTCTGTAACTGCTGCAGACACATGACATTTGTCCTGCCTGTGAAACCTGCTGCTCTTCATGAACAAACAAGGGAAATGGAGCAAGATCAGCTTCCCTAATTTATGGGCAGGAGGAAATTGCTGTCCCCGGGTCTTTCCTGTTGCCACCAATTATCGCAGGAACTCGGAGATGTGCAAGGACTGAACCCTCTCTTGTGCTTCTGTCCCTGCTGCAGCTCATGGGGGCGCCCTGGCAAAAGCACAGATCATGCAGCACCCCAACAGCATCACCTTTTGCTACACTGCACCCCAAATTTGGGGACAAGCAATGCCATTTCTCCCTTACCTCTCAGGCTGCAGCCGTTGGCCGGGTCTATTTCTCTGCCATCTATTTTGAAAGCCCAGCGCCCAGGGACGTTCACATTGGTTGTTTCCTCAATATTGACAATGTCTGGGGTTCTGGAGCCTGGCATGCTGAAAAAGTTGGTGAGATTTCCACCATTGAAGCCAGCCTAAAGCAGAGAGAGAGAGCAAATTCCATCACCCCTCTTGGCAATGGGAAAGTGATCCTGCATTTCCTCACTTCTCTGTTCCCCCGAGTACATCTTCTTTAGTTTTAACAGCTCTTTCTGGAGATTTCTGTTTTCAGGTTGTCTAAATTTCTGTTTTCTGGATGTGAATGAAAAGCTAAACAGGCACTACAAGCAGAAGGGAAGTGTATTCACAGATTGCTGTTTGTATAGATACACATGTATGTACATGCAGATCTAAGGGGGTGTGAACTGAGTGGCCAAAATAAGGCGGGGGAGCAATGCAGGGAGAGATGAAGTGAGGAAGCAATGTGGGGATGCAGGATTGCTGCATTTCTCGTGCAGCAATGACCCCTTCCTCAGGCAGAGGGACTGCCTGTGGCACAGCTGCCACCACCAACTTTTGGAGTGCTCATCCCAGCAGCTGAGTGCAAGGCCAGTGCTGGGGATGCTGAGGGACTCAGCGGCCTGAGGAAGCATGGATGATGCATAGGCAGTCATCAGGAGCTCATCAGGATGGGGATATGGGAGCAGGAGCCTCACCTGAGCCATCACCCCGCCGAGACCAGTGAGGGGATCCCCTCCGCTGGCTGTGCCCGTGGTCCAGCTGATCTCGTGGTAGTTAAACAGGGCAAAGGAGGACACCCCGTCTGTGATCAGGACAGCCTGGAACGTGTTCACCTGTGGGGAACCACGGGCACCTTCACAGGGGGCACTGCTTTCCTCCTGCCCTCCTGCCACAGTGATGTCTGGCTCAGGGTGAGCCTCACCGTGAGGAGCAGAAGTGGAATGAGGCCCAAAATACCCAAAATTGCTGCCACAGCTCCAGCAGCTCCCATTCTGCTCCTTCCTCCGCCTGGGAGCATGTGAGGACCATCTCTGATCCAGGGGAACACCAATAGATGGCAGCATGAGAATGAGCTGACAGGATTTGGTGGCTGTGATCTGTTATCTCCCATTACCCTGTCTCAGCTTCATTCCTGCATTATCTCTCCCGGTTCCCTTCCACATTCACATCCTACAACGCTGCTGAGGGTGGATTACATCCAAGCCAGCCATGTATATCCTGCACTTTGCTGCCTGCCAAATCCCCTCCCTACCTGCTAAATCCTCTGCTCGTGTTCTTCCTTTCACTTGAAATGACTCTGCATTTCCAGCCCCACCAACTCCAGCCACATTCCAGCCAGGATCCAGGTGGGAAGAGCCCATCTTCCCTTTTAGGGCTGTGCAGAAAGACAGAAGCAGCTCCTTCCCTTGAGACATCCCCTCCATCCCTGCAGATCCAGCAGCAGGGAGCTCAGTCAGTCCCTTCTCTCAGCTCCCTGCATTTTCCTGTCCTTCCCATCCCTGCCCTGGGACCAGGCCCTGAGAGCAGCTCCTCCTGCCTCTGAGCAAGCAGGATTTTACCAAGTGTGGGCTGCCTCTCTTTTAATTAATGCAGAGCAACCCTTGGAGCCTGGCTACCTGGGCCCTGCACACTGGGGAGGAAACTGCAGCCACAGAAACAATCCCGAGATATTTGGGAAAGCCCACAGACCCAAACATCTCCCACTGGGCTTTATCCTGCATTATCTCAGGAGCCCTGAGCACTGTGAACACGGAGGCGAGGCAGCTCTGGGAGCTGCCAGGAGAGACAGAGAGAGGGAGAGGTGTGGGCAGAGCTGCCTCTGAGCAGCTGCAAATGGCACAGTTCACGCCAGGGCAGGGAGTGCAGCAGAGCCACTTCCACTCCTCATCCTTTTCCCTGAGATTCTTTCTCCTACTCCTGGTTTCCTGTTGCTCACCTTTGCCAAGCCTTTTGCAGTGCTGGGAGATCACAAACGTGTCCCACATAAGGGCAGTGCCGCTTGGAGAGTGCCACAGAAGCTTTTCCATGCTCAGGAGCCTCCGGGAGGGTTGGCAGGAGGAGAATCTCACACCTGGCTCTCCTCATGAGCAACACTTCCATCAACCCCCAAAATTCCCCTCTTTGGAGGCCATGGAGCACTCTCTCTCTCCAACCCTCTGAAAATGAACCCATTTGCTCAGGTGACATCTCCAGGCAGCAACTGCAGCGTCCCTGAGGCCACATTCCCAAATTTTCTGCAGTTTTTCTGCATTGCGATGAAATTCCTGCTTAAGTTGCATGGTGCTACTCCCTGTGCCAACCCCGAGCCCTGGCTGCTGCTGAGCAGGAAGGCTGCTCTAAAGCAAAATAAATTGCATTGTGTTGCAAATGAAATTCTTCAGGCAATACACGAATCTCTATATTGCTTGCTGTCTGAAAATATATATATATATAAAAATATATATATATGTGGGGTTTTTCTGCAAGGGCTGCCAGGACTGGCAAAAAAATATGCATGAAATCTCAAGCTTCTCTAACAAATGGAAAAGAGCTGAACTGTTTATCAGAGCCAACTCCTCGAGACAGGAGAAGCTGGGTTTTGGCACTCGCAGCACACAGGCTAATCCTGAACAAGCCAGACAAGAGCTGGGATCCCTCATTTGCTGCTCAAGAATGAGGCTTGGAGCAGCCTGGTCTAGAGGAAGGTGTCCCTGGCCATGGCAGGGGGTGGAATGAGGTGATCTTCTCCCACCCAAACCACTCAGGTTCTATCTTCACCCCTAGCAGCAGTCCAGCACCAACCTCCCGACATCAGCTGCAGTCACAGCTCACAAATTCACCAGATATTTAAAAGCTGTCCATGCCCTGACAAACATCCCACTGCCATCCCCCTCCTGCGAGCTGCAGCTCACACATTTGTGGCCATGTGACGTGGCCAAGTCATTCGTGTGACTCTGATCAGCGTGATCAATCTCCCATGCAGGCCGGGAGCTGCCATCAGAAACAGCTGAATTTGTATGCAAGAAAAGCATTGTGATCAAGCCAAAAAGTCCTAATTGGTGTCAGAGCCTTGCTTAGATCCTGCAAACACTGAGGAGGAGATGCTTTCCCTGGGGATCTTAAATCAGGGAGCGAGGCTCAGGGGAGAGAATGAAAAATCCCTTCTGCCCAGAAGGGAACTGGGGAGCAGGAACACAAAGTGTCTCACTCAATTTTACACACAGATGATGAAGAACACCTCCATCATCCCCAAAATTCCCCTCTTTGGAGGTGAATGAACCCCAAAATTTCACCGCTTTGGAGGGAACAAGACATAAAATAAAAAATTCCCCTCTTTGCAGGACAAGACATAAAACACACCCATGCAAAGCCCCTCACCGGCGTCGTGCTGCTTCCTCCGTAGAAGGTCACCTCCTCAATTTTACACACAGATCATGGAGAACACCTCCATCAACCCCCAAAATTCCCAGAATTCCCCTCTTTGGAAGGGACAAGACATAAAAAAAACCAATTTTCCTCTTTAGAGGACAAGAAATAAAAAACACTCATGAGAAGTCCCTTACCAGTGTCATGCCGCTTCCCCCGTAGAACATCACCTCCTCAATTTTACACACAGATGCTGAAGAACACCTCCAAAATTTAACCCCCAAAATTCCCCTCTTTGGAGGTGAATGAACACCCAGAATTCCCCTCCTTGGAGCAGACAAGACATAAAATAAAAATTTTTCCTCTTAAGAGGACAAGACATAAAATACACCCATGGGGAGCTCCTTACTGGTGTCATGCTGCTTCCCCTGGAGAACATCACCTGCTCAATTTTATACAGAGATTGTGAAGAGGACCTCCATCAACCCCCAAAATTCACCTCTTTGGAGGGACAAGACATAAAATAAAAAGAAATCCCCTCTTTACAGGACAAGACATAAAATCCACCCACAAGAAGCCCCTCACCGGCGTCGTGCTGCTCCCCCCATAGAAGGTGACCTCCTCAATTTTACACACAGATTAAGAACACCTCCATCAACCCCCAAAATTCTCCTCTTCAGAGGTGAATGAACCCCCAGACTTCCCTTGGAGAAGACAAGACATAAAAAAAAAAAAACTCTTTAGAGGACAAGACATAAAATACACCCATGGGGAGCTCCTTACTGGTGTCATGCCGCTTCCCCTGGAGAACATCACCTGCTCAATTTTATACAGAGATTGTGAAGAGGACCTCCATCAACCCCCAAAATTCACCTCTTTGGAGGGACAAGACATAAAATAAAAAGAAATCCCCTCTTTACGGGACAAGACATAAAATCCACCCACAAGAAGCCCCTCACCGGCGTCGTGCTGCTCCCCCCATAGAAGGTGACCTCCTCAATTTTACACACAGATTAAGAACACCTCCATCAACCCCCAAAATTCTCCTCTTTAGAGGTGAATGAACCCCCAAACTTCCCCTCTTTGGAGAAGACAAGACATAAAATAAAAAATTTTCCTCTTTAGAGGACAAGACATACAATCCACCCACGAGAAGCCCCTCACCGGCGTCGTGCTGCTCCCCCCATAGAAGGTGACCTCCTCCCAGGTGACGACGAAGAGCCAGCGGGCAGAGAAGGAGGCCATGTCCCTGAAGTGCCTGCGGATGTCCCTGGAGGCCCTGAGGAGCAGCTCTGGCTCCGTGCTCTCCCTGTAGAAGATCTCCCCGCGGATGCCGTTGTGCACGTCGGCCCAGAAGGGCGCCACGAACGCGCGGCCGTCGGTCAGCGGGAAGGCCTCGGGCGTGAACTGGCTGACCAGGGCGTTGAAGGAGATCACTCCATTGTTGTTGACCTGCGTGGAGACCCCCACGGTGTCTGAGCAAGGGTGGTTCGGCAGAATAAATCAGCACAGAGAGGCTGGTTTGGTGGGAAGTGTGAAGCCAAACCTTC
Source organism: Camarhynchus parvulus (assembly GCF_901933205.1). Lineage (NCBI taxonomy): Eukaryota > Metazoa > Chordata > Aves > Passeriformes > Thraupidae > Camarhynchus > Camarhynchus parvulus. The sequence continues at coordinate 2,779,529 of NC_044594.1, read as the reverse complement.
TCTCCCCATACAAGGACAGAGGGTGAGCAGCCTGAGCATGATTCAGCTTCATCCTACCCATGGTAGCCCCAAAACCCTGAAAGCCCCCAAACCCTAAAAATTCTTCAAAATAGGGTTCTGCAGGGGATGGCACCCAAATCTGCTGAGACACTGCTCCCGGGATTGCTCAATTTTTGGGATTACTCAGCCCTGCAGCACTGAGGGATGTGGATGATTTTTATAAGCTACAAGAATGTAAAATTTGGTGGGTGATTGGTTGATGATTTATGATCATGGTTTGTATTTTTGTTTGGGTTTTTTGGGGGGGATAGTTCTGGGGTTAATTCTATGTTTGTTCGGGGGTGGCTGCATGGAAAAAAAACTGCCTTTGGCTTTGTCATCTGTAACAGATCCTGGGGCTCCCCAAGAGGTGGTTTGGCAGAATAAATCAGCACAGAGAGGCTAGTTTGGTGGGAAGGGTGAGGAGAGAGGGTTTGGGTTTATACACGGACAGGGTGAGCAGCCCGAGCATGATTCAGCTTCATCCTACCCCTGGTGGGCAAGAGTTGGTGCAGGAAGCCCCAAAACCCTGAAAATTCTTCCAAATAGGGTTCTGCAGGGGAGGCACCCATCAGAGCAGGATGGCACCCAAATCTGCTGAGGCACTGCTCCTGGGATTGCTCAGTTTTTGGGATTACTCAGCCCTGCAGCACTGAGGGATGATGGGGATGATGGTGCAGGTGGCTGCATGGGAAAAAATTGCCTTTGGCTTTGTCATCTCTAATAGATCCTGGGGCTCCCCAAGAGCTGGGAGGTTTCACCTCAGCCTCCCCAGAGTCTGCTGAAGATGCTCCCCAAAACAACATTTTTGCAAAGAACGGACAACAAACGGCACTGCTGCCCTGGGTGCTGGAATCCCCACCAGAGCAGGGTTTGGAACGGGATTCTGCTTTCCCAGTGCTGCTGTGCACAAACACCAGCTGGAGAAGGGAGGAGTCTTTGCCTCTCTTCTGAGCCCACAGAGACCACAAAACTTGTGGTGTGGCACAGTCAGGCTGCCTTAGGCCCTGTGTAAGGTTTAGGTGAGCTCAGGTGACGCCTCTCAGCCCAGCCCTGGTGTCCCCTAGCCAGGCTTTGCTGTGCTTCACCTGGGAGCAGCAGCAGCAGCCTGTCCTTGTCTGGGACCCCCACAAAACTGCCACCCCTTTTCCCCCCTTCAGGTCCTGCATGTCCTTGTTTCTTGTCATGGAGCAGGAATGATGTCCCTTGTGTCAGGCCCTTCGCTTTGCTGTGCCATTTAATCACCCACAAAGAAAATTTATTGCCTTTTGGATTCCTTTCCTATGAACATTATCCCATTAAATACACCTTTGACTTTCTTAATCATAAAACCTATCAGTTCATGAAATCTAAGAACTTGTCAGGTAGCTGCTAATAAATCTTCCAATTCCTGGTGACAGGCAGAGCATGTTCAAAATGCAGCCAATAACGGCAAGGAAAAGGATGAAGGGAAGATCTGCTTTCTCCACTTACATAAATGCTTCTGTATGGGGCTCCAAAAAAGATGAATGGCACAGAGATCTTGATTTCAGGGGAGCTGCCATCATCCACTTTGGGGGTTTTGGTGTCGTTCTGCGAGTATGGGTACAGGCTTGCCATGGTGTGAGCTGGAAGGAGAGGGAGAAGAGACCTCAGGGCAGGGTCAGGACAGTCCTGATTTCAGAGAGGCCACAGAAAACAGCCCCAAACCCAAAAATCAGCAGCCAAAGGAGAAAACAGCACCAAACCCCAACACCAGCAGACAAAGCGTGCTTGGAGCCAGGGCAGAGCTGTGGGACTGGCTTTAGGCCAGGCTCAGGAGGAAAAGCATCGCCCAGGTTACTCAGGGCACAGCAAAGTGACCACAAGCTGCACCCCAGCTGCACTTTTTCCTCCCCTGGGGCTGTGACCAAGTCAAACCCCCCAAGTCTGGGCTCCACAGGAGGACAGCAGGTCCATGCCCTGCTCCAGGATGGGCAGGACAGGCTGTTCCACATGTGAGGTGCTCAGGGGGGCAAACAGCCCCAATTCCAGCCCCCAGAGCCACGTTCCTGGCAGTGCCCACCTCCCTCCTGCCCTGCTCACAGCCTGAGGGTCACGGCTGCTCCCACATTTCCCTGCAAAATTCACTTTCCTGCTAAAAGGCACTGCCACAGAACATAACTGTCTGTCCCAAAAGTGCTTCAGAAGGTGGTTTTGACACATTTCAGCCTGCTGCTTTTTTACCAGCCTAAAATCCATCGGCTTGAGGCACAAACAGCCACTTCAGGCCCCAGGGCACATTTCTCTTCTTGTCCCAGGGCACATTTCCCTTCTTGTCCCAGCCAGACTTCTGCTGTCATTTCATGTTCTGCTCCTCCAGGGCTGCAGACATTCCTCAATTCTTCTTTAGCTCTGCAAGTGCCACACTGCCTGCTCAGCAGCCCTAACACAGACATTTTCCAAACTCCTGCTTCCTCTGGAGTGCTCCAGGTGCACACACAGCCACACAAATTGTAAACACGAGCAGCCCTCAGGAGTCTCAGTCCCTCCCTCCCCATGGGGAACACTCAGGTCACTCTGATTCTTGTTTTTGCTCCAGCCAAGGAGCTGGGGGTGTTTCCCAAGCCCTCTGGGATGGTTTTCCAGACCCTCTGGGGTGTTTCCCAAGCCCTCTGGAGTCATTTTCCAAATCCTCTGGGGTCTCTGGGCACAGCCCAGCTGGGGAATATTTTCTGCAGGGAGATACTCACCTCGCTGCTGTGCTGTTATCACCAAAAGGGCCACCCAGGCTCCCAGAAATGATCTCTTGTTCATCCTACAGGAAGGAGACAAACCCAGCCATGCATCACATTGGTAGGAAAACTCATCCTCGAGGGGATTCCCGAAGCTGCCTGGCTGCTGCTGAGATAGGGACCTGGCTGCTGCTGACATAGGGACCTGGCTGAGGTCCCTCACCTGCCAGGCAGCCCCGAAACACCTGGTGGTAACAGCAAATCGCTGCCAAAGGAAGGCCACAAACACCTGGAAGAGCTCATTTCATGTTTGGGAGCTGTGAACAGCCACAGCTCTCCCTGTTCTCCTTATTCTCCTGAGCAATTCTTGATCTGCTTAGAGCAAGGATGGCCACTCCTGGCTGAGCCCAGAGCTCTCATGGTCCAGGGGCTTCAGCTTCAGCTAATCCTGTGCCCTGGCTGCCACCACAGCCATCGCTCAGGGGGCTGGATGAGCGTGGAAGGAGCACAAACATTTCCACAGCTGGGCAGCTCCTTGTGCAGGAATCAATGAGAGACTCGGAGAGTGAAGATACAAAATGAAAGCGAAATCCTGTGCCAGCTCTAATTCCTTCTGTGCCTAATGCAATTTGTTACTGGTTATTAATCCAATAGAAAATATTGCTAAAACACCTGCTTTGATTTCTTTGCCTGTTGATTGCGTTCGTTCCGCACGGGCAGGGCTCAGGGAGAGCTCCCAGGAAGGTTTGGGATTCTCCAGGAGTGCTGGGAAGGGATTTGGGAGCTTCCCACACCAACTGTGTGCATTATGAACAGCCTGGGTGTCAACAGCAGCCTCCCAGCCTTAAAAATCTCCCTAAAAACCCTTTGTGTTCTCCCCATGGATCTGTTTTTATGGAAAATGTGGATGTACAGATCCAACTCCTCCTAATGCCACAGAGCACAGATCCAACTCCTTCTAATTCCACAGAGCACAGGGGGAACATCCCATAATTTATCCCACATCACTCCCATCACTCAGAGTTTGGAGCACGGTGGAAGGAAAGATCTTCCCAAGCACATTCTCCATGGGGAAAATTTCATTCCACCAAGGAGAAGTTTTAGCACATTGCCTGTCCTGGAAAGGTGAAAGGAGAGTGGCAAAATTTTGTATAGATTGTAAATCTGAGTCTCATTAGCAGAGAGCAGCAGAGAGGGACCAGTGGGGACTGTGGCTGTGCAAGGACGAGAGCAAAGCAGGACAGACAGCAAAGCACGCACTACTGAACACATCCCATCCAAAAATACAATTTTTTAGGTATGGAAAAAAAAAAAATTACCAACCTGTCTGTAGGCTAGAGGAGCAATCAGGTCTGGAATTTTAGACCAGTCTTGGTAAGAGCAGGGCGAAATCCTATGTCAATGGAGAATGCATGCCCGTGCTGCCATGCCAATTATTGCTGCTGACTGAAACGATGGCTCAGTCCTTTGCTCTCCCAAGTGAAAACTCCCTTTTCCTCAATGCTCTTCCAGGGCTGGAGCAGTGTTGAGTTGCAATCACAACTGTTGCTCCTCTGTTGATAACCAGCAGGCTAATCTGGAGATCAGATTCTGGCCTGGAGAGGGAGAGAAGCCTCTTTCTTCCCCAAAAGCTCACCCCCTTCAGGTGGATTCAGATGGAAATGCCAGAGAGACAGAGCTGGGCTCGCAGCTCTGCTGCTCAGGGAACAGAAAACCCAACCCTCAGAAGAATTGAGCCCCTTCCTCCTTTGTGTAAAGGGGGCAGGAAAAAAAAAAGCCCACCTATATAAAGTTACAGGATTAGCATTAAACAGTGCTAGGTTCAAAGGCACTGCCCTGGAGTTTCAATGGAGCTGCTTTGCCATCCAAGTCCTGCTTTTTTACAGGTGGAAAAGGAAAAACTCACCCAGTCCAGCCCACAGAAGGTTTCTTTGCTGTTCCCATTTCCACCCTCTCTGGTGCTGGTGGGGACCTTCACTGCTGTGAGCATTATTGTCATTTTCACTCCTACACCTGCAGTTTCCACAGGGATTTTCCCTGCCTCTGGCATCTGGGCTGACCACAGCTCCACATTTCAGCCCAATCTGTACCCCAAAAAAAGATTTCAACTGCTTTGAGTTGGTTCATATCCATGTTGGACGAGAGGGAGAGCTGAACAGCAGCTGAGGGGTGAAGGATCCCTCAGCAGAGCTGTGGTACAGCTGATTTTCCATCCTGCAGCAAGGCTCAGCTCAGACAGGCACTGCTCCAACCCCAGCAGTGGGAAAACAGCCTGAGCTTGGCTGATTTTCCCCTCTGACATTTGGGGTGGGGGCCTTTTATTCCTTATTTTCCCTGTTAGGAGGTCTTAATTCCTCTTGTCCTCCCCACTATTTGTGAGGAACAGAGAGGAGACAGGAATGCCAGCAGCCCAACAAGAAGCCCAGATTTTTTTCCCCTGGGTGCTTCTGGCAGTGTGTTTAGCAAGTTTTCCCCAAAAAAGCTGTCTCTTACCTCTCCTAGCACATCAGGGCAGCAGGCAGCTCGCTGCCTCCACAGCAAATCCCAAATCTGCTTTCCCTCCATCCTCCAAGCATGGCCTTGCTAGCAGGAATCTTTCATTTCTAAATTTATTTTTACCCTTTTCTAAGCCAACAGCTATTTTAGGAGGGCAGGGGGATATCAGCACTGACTGATATTCCAGGGGCAGATTACTGCCAGCCTGTATCCTGGCTCTTCCCTTCCCTCCCATACATTTTAAACACAACCAGCTCCAGGAAAATCAATTGACTCCGCTCATTCTGTTTTGTAACACAGAGAAAACTGGTGAAATTAGGTTTCCCTCTGCTCCTTTGTCAGTTTAATATTCTGGTCCTGTTTGTCTGGGCAAGTGAACACTGATGAAGTTTGATTAGGTCTCACTGACTCTTTGGGGAAGATTTTGTCTTCCAGCCTCTCTTCTTTTGGCAGGGATGTTCCCATCATGCAGCGCTGAATACATCGCAGCTGAACAACCAAACACTTCTTCTTCTCCTAATTCTTCTAGGAGAAAACTTCCTCCCATGCCTTACCTCGAGGAAAAACAAGATTCAAAGATGCCACCAGGGCTTCTGTGCCTGCTTGACCTTGGCACAGCAGCCCCAGGCAGGGCCTTGTCTCATTCCCATCCCAAGCACCTGGCACAGCCCATGGAAGATGCTCTGGAAATGGATTTGCCCAGGAGCTCTTTCCCATCCAGAGGAGCATCCCTCTCCTCCTGGCCTCCCCCAGGGTCATTTGGTGCAGGCCATGAAGGTGAAATTTGTTTTAACCCCAAGGCCAGTCCCTCTGAGGAGAGAGAGAGAGCTTGAGCTTCACTCCCCACCTGGAAGTGGGGATGAGTTCCAGTCATGGGGAAATACAGCCCAGAGGAGGAACAGATCTTCCAGCTCTCCTGCAAGGGACTTCTCTCCTTGCACAGGTGAGGTGGCTGTGCCCAAGCTCATAGACACACAACAAAACCATCAGCAGGACAAAAAAAAATCCTGGCAGTTTTCACTCACACCTTTGGGGTGACAACAGGGAACATTTTTTGCTTCAGGGGACACAAAAGTGCAAAGCTCGGGACACTGGGAGTTTTAGTGTAAAAACTTACATAAGTTTATTGAACTGATCCAAACCAATGACCTATTTTGGCGTGAATTCCACCACGAAGTCTGCAAGCAAACCAAAGGCAAATTGTGGGAGCGGGAGGTGTATCCCCTGGGAGAGAAACCAGAATAAAAAACCAGATGGACTTACAGTTCTTCTTTGAAATTACATATGGATGCAACATTAACAGGGAGCAAGAACAGATCTTCATGTTTAAATTATATTTGACGTTTCCAGGAACTGCAGAAAAGCAATCACAGAGGGAAAGGCCCGAGGTGGCTGAAGCCCCTCTGAGGTTGCTCTGGGGGAGGCGTCTCTCTGCTGCTACAAAAGTGCCACATCCAAACCAGGGAGGCACAGCTGCCAGGAATACAGATTTTTGCCTCTGGGCTGCTTTAAACACCTCGTTTGCATCCTCAAATCTTGCACAGAATCTCACTGACAAGAGAGGAGGCAGAGCTGTGGCACCTCCACTGGATTCCAGACCCGAGCAGGAGAGGGCACAGGGAGAGCCATGTCCCCCGAGCCACCCCACGGGTCACACCTGCCACCAGCATGCCTGCAGCTCCCAAAAAAACGAGGTTACAAATCCCAGCCAGCAAGCAGAGGACAGCCAGCACCCCGTGCATGTTCACAACAGCGATCTGCCTGGAACATCTGGCCAAAAATATGGATATTGAACAGGAACATCTCCAAAACCACACAGCACAGCCTCAAGCTGAGCACACAGAGCCGTGGGACACTTTGGTATTCAGCTGTCACCCCAGTCCTCGTGGAGCAGGTGCTCTGCCTGCTGTGCAGGCTGCCCATGGCAGACTTTGATGCAGGAGCAACACAACAAAAGCAGCCCTCAGGTAGAAGGAGACACAAGCCAGGGAAGCTCACACATCTATTTTGTTTTCTCAAGCAGATGTGACAGACCCAGGGACCTTTAGGTGAAGAGGGCACACAGGCTGGCAATGCCTGGACACGGCCCCTCCTGACATGGCAGAGGTTTAAATCAAACCTCCTGCCACATCTGCACCCTCACTCAGCACCCAAACCTCCTCCTCTCTCCCCAAGACAGGGTCCCCTGTTGGGTGGCACACACACAGGACCCTTCCCCACGAGGTACAATGATTTGGGCTATTTTGCCACTTCCTTGTGTGCTGTTTGGTCCCACACAAACTCTCTCTAGTTTTGGGGTGAGTCCTTCTCCATGGGAAGCCAACCAAGCCTTTTGGTTTCTACCCCACGACTGCTCCACTACCTGCACAAAGATGAGTGCCTTGAGAAAAACCTTCCCCTGGAGAAGTGGCAGGGTGGTGATTTCATACCTGAAGGGACCAGGGGAGCAGGTCTGGGTGTCAGCACCAAATCCCCAGCACCTGTTAATGTTCTGTGCTCTCTTTTTCCATCTTCCCACCAGGTCTGTCACAAATAAAAGCACGATTTACTTCCAGTTCTGAGCACCAATCCCTGCATGGACAGCCCAATTTTTAGTGGGCAAACAAACTTAAAAGCACATACTTGGCCCTTCTTTATCATCCCATTCCACTCTTTAATGGCCTTTGTTTATTCCCTTCTCTGAAACCCAGACTCTTAATTGTGCTGAGGAAGTTGGTCAAGAGTTACAGCATCTCACTAATAGCAGGTACAATGCCATAAATACACCCACAGAGGCAATTACTGCTCTGGAGAATTGGGTCAGAGATACTTTTGCATCCCCATAGGTCGCTTGCCTCGGACTCTGCAGCCACTCAGGGATCTCCTACTCACACTGAAGGTCAAGGGCTGAAATAGGTTTCTAATATTAAACAACCATATCTTCATAAAACTTTGCTTTATAACAAAATATCTTATTAACCACAACTTTTCCTATTGGTAGGTATGTATATATCATACAGAAGTGTTGGCTTAAGGGTTCTGCTATCAGGCAGCAAATTATTTTCGCTGCCCAAATGGAAAATACATCTTCAGTAAAGCTCTAGCTTATAAAAGCATCATTTTATGTTATACTGCCACTATCTCCCTGCTGTTTAGTTTACAGGTACACAGATCTATGGAAAATCTATGTTACCTGTGGAAAATCTCACTTCCTTCCCTATTGCTCATCTCAACGGGGCCAAGAAATTGCTATTTTTGGCAGGGGGATGAGGCACAAATTAGTAACTTGTTTTAAATCCTCCCATTTTAACCCTTGCTTTGGATAAGGAACTAATCCCCTCTGAACAATCCCCAAATCCTAAACCTGAAGACTATGAGATAATTAAATACTTAGTCCCCTCCCCAATGATCCCACCCCACAATCCAGGTAAAATGTGAAGAGAAATACACAACTCCAAGAATACCAAAGGAGCTCAGTGATGTGGGAAAAAGCATCCTGGGAAAGAAAGTGCACGTGGGGATAAAGGGAGCATTTCAAAATGAAGGTCAGGAGTTCATGTGTAACTAGAGCCCTCGCTGCACAGCTCCAAAAACTGCTGAGCAGCTGCTTGTAACCAGGAAATCGGGAAAGTCTTCATCTTGGAGCGGGGAAGACACAGGAAAGCGAAACAAGGGAGAGAGAAAGGAAGGAGGATTTCACGGACCAGGCAGGGGGATCTGCTCTGCAGTAGAAAACAGGGACTACGTGAAGCAGCAGCACGCGATGCCTGCGAGGGGCGCGTGGGGGAAGCTGAGAGAGAGAGAGGGAGAGAAACCTGCTGAGAATCCAGCGTGGGTCCTGCTGAGCACCCAACGTGGGTCCAACTCTTTCTTTGAGTGAAACCTGCTGAGCACCCAACGTGGGTCCAGCTGAGCACCCAGTGTCGAGTGAACCCTGCTGAACACCCAACGTGGGTCCTGCTGAACACCCAACGTGGGTCCAGCTGCTTTGTTCAGTGAACCCTGCTGAGCATCCAATGTGGGTCCTGCTGAACACCCAACGTGGGTTCAGCTGCTTTGTTGGAGTGAAAACTGCTGAACACCCAACGTTAAGTCCAACTGAACACCCAACGTGGGTCCAGCTGAACATCCAACATGGGTCCAGCTGCTTTGTTGGAATGAACCCTGCTGAACACCCAACGTGGGTCCAGCTGCTTTGTTCCTCCACCTCCAGAGGCTGATCCAAGCCAACACCTCCTCCGAGTCCGGACCCTACGCAGGGACCCCCGGCCAGGGGCCCCGGGCAAAGTGCTAGGTTTGAACTGGTGCAACAGCAACAAACACAAACTTCAACTTGACTCTTCCTCTCTCCCAGGAGAGGGATTTTAGCCATTCCACTTGCAGCACCCACTGGTACAAGGTGAAGTGCACGGAGGATCTCTTCAGCATCAGGATGGGCAACAGGGGAAGCTGCTCTTTAACCCCTTGTTGGCCTGTTGTTCTAAAAGCCCTTCCAATGCAGCGCTCATCCACCACCTCCCAAAATTCACTTTCCAACACATCCTTTATCCCCACAGGCTGCAGGCACCATGTGAGATAAGTACAGCAGCCAAAACCTCTTTTTTTCCCCCAAAATCAGGTGGATATAGAGCGTGCAGTTTGAAAAGAAAGTTTCTTTCTGGGAAGTTCTTTTTCTTTCCCCCACGTTGTGCACTCACAGAAAGCAAACCAGTGGAGTGAAGTGGATGCACTAAAGTACCTGAGCTCTGAATCAAGCAGAATACTGATGGAGATCTTTCCTGTGAACTCGAGCACAACAAAAGGTTGAGACAGCACCAAGCTGCAAGAAAATACTACAGCAAGCTCGAGCCACAGTTGGATAGCTAGGCCAAAGGGAGATCTGGTGGAGCAAAACACCAAAAAATTCAGGAAAAGAAAACAACAGGTCAAATTCTGCACCGAGCTGTCTCCTCCCTTATGGACCCTGGCATTGTTTAGCTTGAACAACTGACCATTCATGCCAAATCACGAGTATACCGGAGCATCAAAGGAAACATCAAGGTATTGCCCACACTGAAACACACGTCCTGAAGTCAACTGTCACCTCAAGGTCACCTGCAGTGGATGGTGGGCATGGTTCTCACATCAGGGCACTTCCTCCGGGCTAAGAAATTACCTGCTACAGAAACACAACCAAACCTCAACCAACCAACCGAAATAAAAACCTTGCAACAAACTCCTCAATGCATGTGTGTGGGTGTGTGGGGGCGTGTGGGTGTGGGCAAAAAGGCTATTTCATTCTGGGCTCCACGTAAATTTTATCCCCATCCCGGATGCCGTAGGAATGCAGCGCCCGCGAGCTGTATTTCATCTCCTCGGGACCAAAAGGAGCTTCCTGGTCCAAGTAGAAGAGCAGCATGTTGCTTGTTGACAGCTGCACCACAGTTTTTAAGTGCTTCTTCAGCTCTGCCACAGTCTGGTCGAGGCGGATGGACATCTCCTCCACCTTGTCCTGGAAGTGAACCTCCACCTTGGCGCTGCTCTGAGGCCGCAGATCCACCACTGCCAAGGGCTCCAGCTTCCCGTACTTGGTGACCAGCTCGTGATACCTGGAAAATTCAACAGGTCCTGAGTTATGGTACAGCCAGTGCACATCTCCCATGAGAAAACATTGACACTGATTCCAGCTGAAAGCCCCAGAAAGCCCAAGCACTCCAGTCACTGTCCCACAGTCCCCAGGCTGTACCATGGCACTGATGTGAGCTCAGTGTCCCACTGGGGAGAAGTGTCTTGCTGAGGAAGGTGAAATTACCACCAGCCTGAGGTGTTCAAGTTGACTGGTGTCAAAACAACTTCCTAACAACACAGTTTGGGCTCCTACAGTTTCAGAAATCCCAGCCGTGGCTGCAGTGGGATTTGGAAGAAAGAGAGGACGTCGTGCTCACAACTCTACACCTCCTGCTGCAGTGAAAACACTTCACTGAAGAGTGCCAGAACCAAGGCAGTGCTCACAAAAAGGACACAGCCTTCAGTTTAGATTCCCAGTATCTGTGGCCTCACGACTTAACTGATCATCAGACATTCCTGCTGTTTTCCAAAAGGCCAGCTAGGTCCCAAATGTTACACTCCACTGAGCACAGGATCATCAAGATCACCAAAACAAGGTGAGCTGCTGCACAGTTTGAGAGCTGATAACAAACAGGGCACTTCTTGCCAGCTGATCCTTCACACCTGCTCTAAAACAAGATGGGAACTTTACTAGCAGAGGCACACACTCCACTGTCACCTTGTCCTTGCAGCCAAGTTCTCTGAGTGCTCTTCCCAAGGTCCCTGCAATGGAAAGTCTGTGTCACCCACACCCCCCTGCTATCGCTCCCATCAGGCCAGGCTGGATCTCCCTGCCTGGCTGGGAAAGAGGAGGAATGGCAGCACAAAACACAATGGGATTGGGATGACAAAGGCTGAGAGCTGCTGAGGACAGGTAACGTTTCAGAGCCCCGGCACAGAAGGAGCTTTGTGCTCCCGATCCCAGGCGGAGCTGAATGCGATGGGCGCGGTGTCACAGCCCCGGGGCGGCCATGGGATCTGGCAGGCTGCTGACCCCAGGGAGCCCTGCTGGAGGCAGGAATGTTCCTGGAGAACAGCAGCCCCTCTGTGTGCTGGGCACTGAGGTAAGGGCCGCAAGGCACTAGGATTTCCCCAGTCCCACGTCCAAAGGCAGGAGGGTGCCCTGCTGTCACAGGCAGGGTGGTGGGAGCAGCCCCATTTATCTGGGAAAGCCATTAGTGCTGAGAGAAAACAACAGTCCCCACGTTTAACCCACCTGCAGGCAGAGCAAACACCAGCCAACGTGGCAGCAGTGGGGAGGGCTTCTCCTTCTCTGGAAGGATTCACCAGCAGCAGCATCCGATGGGAAAGAGGGAGAGAGGAATCCACCTCCTGCTGCTCCAACCCCTCAGCCCCCTTTGGGACATCCTTTAACTCTCAGCATCTCTGCTGCTGCAGACCAGCAACAACTTCTGGGCCAGCCACAATTACTGTCATGATTTATGCACTAAGAATGAACTGGGCTGGTGATGGGGAGAGGATTAAGAGGGGGACAAATTTCAGACAAGCTCAGAGAGAGAACCACCATGAGAGAGCCATGATTATCCAAATACATGCTGTAAATATGTGGTGGTCAAGCAATGCTGCCTGAAATTTTCTTGTGTTGAGGAAGGGCAGAATGAGCTTTGCACCCTCCTCCTTTGTATGTGAGCTGCAAAGAAAGTGGGGAGTGTGAGTGAGTGGCTGCCCTCAAATCAATCAGCACCAAGGCAGACCGGTACATGGATGTTTTGGACCCCAATAATAGACACCCTGGAGACTTTTCTAATCACCCCTTGCAGCCTGGCAGTCGCTGAGGCTGCTGAAGACCTGAGCCTGGCTGTAAGTGTCTGTGACACTGTGCAGATAAACAGTGGAGCAGACAAGCTGAGGGCTCATTAAAACCCCCCAGACACGAGGACGTCACTCCACAAGACAGCCAATATTGGATTGTGCACCCTGTAACCACCACATCCACAGAGATAAATTGTTCCTTCCATTTCCCTGCCTGCCTGATCCCTTCCAGCTGCAGACAGCAATGCAGCAAGCAGGGGGGTTCTGGTGACAGAGCTTATCACAGGCTGCACCTTGCCAGTCTGGAGGGGGGCTGCTCCCACTGGCGAGTTTTCCCTGCTCAAGTTGTCCTCCCTCTGCTCGAGGCAGCACTGCAATGCAGATGTCAGACCCCAGCCACAACATGTGTGTCCTGATTCGTTTCTAATTGCAAACCACTTTTGGAGCCACCCCACACCAGATTTGGGAGCGAGGAAGGGGAAGCTTTAGCAACAAACAGACACAAAATCCCTCTGCAAGAAATGCCAGCTCTGCCTTTGGACAAGGGCTGCTGGTTGTGGGTCCAGGAACTGAAACCCAGCACTGGGGACACTCTCAGCCATCTGCAGCCACACTAGAAAAGAGTCTGCAGTGGCCCCCAACCCCTCCAGGACACAACAACCCTCTCTGGCACTGCAGAAGTCTCTTGGAAACGCTGCACAGATGAAGGGATTTGGACAAAGAGGCCATTGACCATGAAAAAGGCAGCACCAGTGTTTAAAGGCTAAGAAATCTGAGGGGGAGGTAATTTTTCTAGCAGAAAGCTGGCATGTTGGTCAAAATTAGCCTGGTTTTCTAGGATGGGTGAGATGTCAGTCATCTTTTACATGAGATCCCACCTGCAAACCAACCCCAGTGGTGTGTGGTGATGTGTAACACACAGCCTGCTCCCAAAACCCATGTCCTAGGCAGCAGGAGTGCCTAAAGCTGTACCCCACTGTGTCCTTCCCATCAATATATGGATCACTGACATTCTGTCACCACCAAACACAAGAAATATGAAATGTTATGGAAATTAATCCCTTTTGGGAGCAGCACCATGAGTCCCAGTCTCCCCTTCCCTTTCCTCTCATCCTGCATTCTCTGTCTCTGCTGTTATCCCTTCCAATATTTCCTTCAATTTTTATGCTTCAAGGCCCTCCAAAATTACAAGTCAGGACTTGTCCTCAGAAAAAGGACCAGCTGTCTTGTCTCCCTGACTGCATGAGTGCCCTCTGCCTCTGAACTGACCCCAGCATGCTCTTAACAAATATTATAATCACTGACCCTATTAATATTCACACGAAATGCCATGCCCTCCTTCCCCATTCCAGCCTTCCCACCCCCTTACTGGACTGGCAAGTCACATATCCAGTGCTTTAGAAAAACAAGAGGCATTTCAGCTGAGAGTTAAGCAGAGGAAAACACTGAGCAGATGCCATTTGCACCTCTGTCATCCATGCCAGGCCAGACCTGTGACCTTCAGTATGTCCCCACCTCTGCCTGTGCCCTCAGAGTCACACACACTCCTGTCCTACCTTTTTTCAGTAAAAAAAGTCCTTTTTTTTACTGAAATAAGGCAATAAAGCCTTGCTGTCCAAAAGCATGTGAGGGTTTAGGGCAGAGGGCAGGTAAAGGCAGTGGCCTGATGCTCCATGATCCCTCCTCAGCCCATTAGATGCAGTAAGTGGATGCTGGCACAGAAAAGATACAGACTGAACAGCATCTGTCCAAGTTCATTAGTTTACCAAGATGAGCAGATCATTGGATGTACTTTTTTGGCAAAGAAAACCCATCAGACTTGTGATTTGCAGGCCT